>NW_006777552.1:513271-544826 GCF_000442215.2 Lipotes vexillifer
ATTCCTGGGTCTCAGGACATAGCGAAAAAAAGTTGAAGTGCTAATTTCCTTGGAGCATTCAGATCTCACTGCTTCTCCTCTGTCACCCTTGCAAACACAGGCATACACACATGCACTGACACACACACACACACACATACACACACACACACACACACACTCTCACACCTGGGCAACCCTATAATCAGAATCAGGAATCCTCCATGAGGCACAATTGTTCTCTTTACCATCATTTGTTTGTTTGTTATGAATCACTGGAACTATGCTGATTTGCATGTTGTTTTCATAAATTTTCATCCCACATTCAAGAGGCCCTGCCTCTTCAGCATCCCACACTGCTGTGAAAATGTGGCCAGCTTTCCCTGTGTTGTAAAGGAACACAAAGAAAAGCTTTATTTCTGCAAACATTTATTACAATGAAGCTTTTAAGTATTACAGAACATAGAAGGATTTTTTTTTAATTTAATTTTATTTATTTTTGGCTGTGTTGGGTCTTCATTGCTGCACGTGGACTTTCTCTAGTTGCAGCGAGCAGGGGCTTCTCTTGTTGCAGAGCACAGGCTCCAGGTGCGCGGGCTTCAGTAGTTGCAGCGCACAGGCTTCAGTAGTTGCGGCACGTGGGCTTCAGTAGTTGCGGCGTGCGGGCTTCAGTAGTTGCGGGTTCGCAGTTGTGGCTCGTGGGCTTAGCTGCTCCGCAGCATGTGGGATCCTCCCTGACCAGGGATCGAACCCATGTCCCCTGCATTGGCAGGCAGATTCTTAACCACTGCACCACCAAGGAAATCCCTAGGATTTTGTTTTAATTAAAGTACCATTGTGAGGAACTTTTATAAAGCCATCCCTTTCTTATTGTGGTCACTGAGCAGCTTGAAAACATGAGAGCAGGTAACCAGGGGAGATGCAGAATGTCCTGCTCTGGGAAGGAT
This sequence comes from Lipotes vexillifer, assembly GCF_000442215.2. Classification (NCBI taxonomy): domain Eukaryota; kingdom Metazoa; phylum Chordata; class Mammalia; order Artiodactyla; family Lipotidae; genus Lipotes; species Lipotes vexillifer. The sequence goes on from NW_006777552.1 coordinate 514,198, forward strand.
ATTTTTAAATGATCCACCTGGGACAGTGCCTAGAAATCCTCTCCGGGTTTCTGTCCTCTGAGCCTCTGAAATCCTGCTTGCCCAGTGGTTTGCACACCAGAACTCCCAGGGTGAGGCTGCCACCTGGCCTGGCTTAGTGCTCCCTGGTCCCCAAGTGAGGCTCAGACAACTGTGTAAACTGTCTATGTGCCTGTTCAGGCTTCATTTTGGGAATAGTGACTACACTGTGTAGGTACGCCCTCCTGAACCTAATCATTCAAAAGAATTATGAAAAAGGTTTTTACCAACCCTGTACATGAAGGTGATAATAAGACTCCTGTTGAAAATTAAATCACGTGTGCACAGCCCTCATGGTCTCTTACATAATGCCCTTGCCCACGTGTATTCCCTCCCTCCTTCTCTCCAACCTAGTAAGTCATCTATTTGCCTTTGCCATGTTCCTTTTGTCCTTCGACGTTGAAACATTCACAGAATTAAAAGCCAAGAGGAAGAGGTAGGGATGGGCCCCAGTAGGTCACTGGTTCTCCAGCTACTGCACAAGGAATTGCCAAAAAAGAAAATGGAGGAAATGAAAGTTTACCAAGGAAAGGGAGAAAGAACTGAGAAGAAATGTAAAACACAAAGAGAATGACTGTCTTCCAGGCCATTGCTCTGGGAGCTAACATGGCCTGAGGGTCATGAGTCATGGATTTCTTTCCTGGGTAGGAGTAGGAAGACCACAGGACTGGGACTCAGGCCAACCCAGGGAACACCTGTCTCTCCCACAACAGGCTATGTGGTCTTGGCCAGATGCTTAGTCTTTTAACCTGAATTTCTGAAACTCTAAATTGGGATAATAATATTGTAACAATCCTGTTTAGAGGGTAACAGAATTAAATCATTTCATACGTTATTTTTGAGAGAAAGCTATGTTGGGCTTTTATGAGACTGTGTCCTTCAGACTTTACATTGCCTCACACAGAGTGAAAATGGAATGTCAACTGCAGGATATTTTTTGTTTCTTTTTTTAAAGTCACTCCAGGAACACTTCTGGACCTTCTAATGTGTGTTCAACCTGCACCATGTAAATTATGATTTACAGAGGTACCAGCTGCCCTATTCTTGGCCTCCTCAGGTCCCAACAATCCCCTCCATATGCCTGCTTCTAAGGTCCCAACATATCATTTTCAAATACTGAAAACAATGATTCAACTGCTCTTGTCAGGTCTCTGGTCATCCCCTTCCTTGTGACCAAATCCAATGGACACTTCTCTGTTCTCATCTTATTTGGCTACTTCCTATTTCCTGGAACTCTCTCTTACCTTGGCTTTTGTCACATCACTCTCTTGATATTCCTTATCTCAGTGGATCTTTCCTTTTTCTCCACTGTTGTCTTCATCTCCTCTCTCAGTTTCACATGTTACTATTACTCAGGGCTCAGTCCTACCCTTCCTTTCTTTCCTTCCTCTCTTCCTCCTTCTCCCTTCTTCCCTCCCCCCCCCTCCCTCCCCTCTTTTGTCCCTTCTTTCCTTCCTCCCTCCCTCCCTTCCTTGCTCCCTTCCTTCCATCCTTTCCTGTATATGCTCTCCCCCCTGGTGATCTCATCATTCCCAATATTTAATTCTATGGATATGCTAATGAGTACCAAATTTATAACTGCAGCCCGTACTTCTCAGAGATCCATATTTACCTATCCAACTGCCTATTTGATGCTCTTCTCTTGAATGTATCAGAAACCTCTCAATTTTAATGTTTTTAACATTTTTGAAACAAAAATCTTTATTTCTAGCCCCCAAACTTGCCTTTCCACCTCCCCATATAAGTACCCAGCACCTAGAGGAAAAACCATGCATTCACTCTTTTTTTTTTTTTGCGGTACGCGGGCCTCTCATTGTTGTGGTCTCTCCCGTTGCGGAGCACAGGCTCAGCGGCCATGGCTCACGGGCCCAGCCGCTCCGTGGCATGTGGGATCTTCCCGGACCTGGGCACGAACCCGTGTTCCCTGCATCTGCAGGTGGACTCTTAACCACTGCGCCACCAGGGAAGCCCCATGCATTCATTCTTGATTCTCTACTTCCTACACTGTCAATATCCAACCTACCACCAAATCCTATAGAGCCAACCTGAAAAATGTATCATGAACATGTCCATCTCCACCGACCACCATCCCAGGCCAGACCACCATCATCTCTCATCTGAGCCACTCCAACACCTCCCTCTCTAGTGCCAACTTCTGTTCTTCCTTCTACTCAATCCATTCTCCACACAGCAGGAAAGTAAATTATAACATAAATCAGATCAACATTATGCAAAAATTGAATCATGCCATTCCCCCACTTAAAACTCTTTAATGGCTTTCTATTTCACCTGGAACAAAATTTAGTTTCTTTATATAGACTCTTGGGCCCTGCATGACCTGGTCACTGTCCATCTTTCCCACCTCATCTCATGTCAGGCTCTGCTCATGCTCAGCGATTTCTAGCCACACTGATCTCTTAGTTACCCAAACATACCCAATTCTTTCTTGATTCAGGGCCTTCAAATGCAGTAGTTTTTCCTACACACTGTAGCACTTCTCTCTTTTACTCTTTTGCACTTGTTTAATGCCATGTCCTCAAGAGAAGGTCAAGAGACCTTCTCCAACAATCCAATTTAAAAACAGATTTCTCCCACACACTTCCGTTATGGTCTACCTTAGCTCTTTCTCTTTTCCTTTATTAAACTTGTCACAATACTTAATTTTTTTCTGTTGAAAAAGTTTCTGGTGAAACTTCTGTTTCATCTGTGTCCTTCTGTAATATGTGAGCCCCTGGAGGCAAGAATGGACCATACTGAACTTGTTCCCCATTGTGTTCTCACTGCATAGCACAGTGGGAAGGAAGGAAGGAAGGAAGGATGGATGGAAGGAAGGAGGGAGGGAGGGAGGGAGGGAGGGACGGAAGGAAGGAAGGAAGGAAGGAAGGAAGGAAGGAAGGAAGGAAAAAAAGGAAAGGGAAAGGAAAGGAAAAGGGAAGGTACCAGCCCTCTTTACTGGATGAGGTGGGGTGGAATGGCAGCGACAGAGACAGGTGGCAGGAAAGGCTTTCCTGAGGTTCTGAGACTCCCTGGCTGATCTCAGCTCCTGGCTTAGGATCTTATCTCCCAACTTGGTGGCAGTGGGTCAGAGTTCATCTCTTCTCTGCCCTGTCCTGGATGCTGGTTCCAACACCTCTAGATTTAGTACAGTCTGAAAATAACTCTGCCTCTCCATCCTGACTAGCAGTTCAAGGTCGGGATTAAATTACCACCCTGACTAACCAGGGCTCATTGCCTGCCTCTCAAAAAAGCCTCCTTCCCCAGAAGAATCTGCTCAACACGCCATCTCCTTGCTTCTTAAGCAGTGCCCGATTAAATTTTCCATTCGTGAGGCTGGCATCTTCCGAGCCAATTTGAATTTTGCAACTAAAATATGGTGCATTTGCCATGCCCTTGTCTAAATATAGACTGTCCACTGAGTTCCCTGGATCAGCACAGGCCCCCATGGTCGGGTGCGGCAAGCTTGGATGCCCAGAGGAATCCTTCCTTATTAACTCATCCTTGAGTGCCTCAAAGTTGATTGTTTTCCTGGGGTGGTGGGAGAAATATCTTATTTTGTTATGGTTTTTAATCAGCACATCAGCCCCAGAGCCTCGAACCACTGATGTGGATCGTGGTGGCCCTGGCAGCCATGTGAAAGATCAAATCCGTTTACACACTGTGGGTGACTGCTTTTTGTTCTCAGATCCTGGGTAACATACACACATTCCAAGGCTGCTGCTTGCTCTGGCTCACCTGATGGATGGGGTGTTGCATTCCAAGAGGGCAGCTTGCTAGCCCTTAAGTCTGGAAGGCTGACACCAAATTAGTTGGAAGGATTTGAAGCTTTCAAGCCATTTTATCACCTCTGAGGGGAAGCTGACTTGTCACGCAGATGTCTGAAACTTCCCCAGGCAGTGAGGAACTGTCAGCATAAAAAGTGGTTTCTTCAGCTGTGCTGAAACACGCTTAGTGGGAGTGTAAATTGCTACATCCTTCCCAGAAGTTAATTTGATAATACGTGTCTGAGGCCTTTCATGAGTCTACCTTTTGATCCTAACCATTCAAAGTGGATTTTATCCTAAGGCAATCCTAAAGGGCAAGTGTACAAAAGATATTAAAGAAAAAAGTGCACATATAAGAAAATTTGTCACAGCTAAATTGTACATCAGGAGGGGATGGATTATCAAACATACAAAAAGATGCTTAACCTCATTCACAGGTATTTCACGTATCAAGCTGGCAGAGATCAAAAAGTTTGATAACAAACTGTTAGGGAATGAGTGGGCACTCTCAAATGTCAGTTAAGGAAGTGAAAATTGGTACAATCTCTATGCAGGATGATTTGGCAGTATTTATAAAAATTTTTTAAAAATTTACTCAGAATAGTCCACTTTCAGGATTTTTTTTTTTTTTTTGCAGTACTCGGGCCTCTCACTGTTGTGGCCTCTCCCGCTGCGGAGCACAGGCTCCAGACGCGCAGGCCCAGCCGGCCATGGCTCACGGGCCCAGACGCTCCGCGGCACGTGGGATCTTCCCGGACCGGGGCACGAACCCGTGTCCCCTGCATCGGCAGGCGGACTCAACCACTGCGCCACCAGGGAAGCCCCCACTTTCAGGATTTTAATCGTATAACGTGGGAAATAGTGAAGTATGTACAGGAATATTCACTACAGTGTTGTTTGTAATAATAAAAGATTTGAAACAACCTAAATGTCCTTCTATAGAAGTCTTTTTGGAAGAAAAAGGAATACTATGCAGTATCAAAAAGAATGAGGTTGCTCTATTTATACTGAAGTGGAAAATTTCCAAGATGCACTGTTCAGTGAAAAAAGCAAAGTGCAGAATAGCATGTTATTTCTATTAAGAACGTATAAATATATTTTTATATGCATAGAATATCTCTGAAAGGATGTGCAAGAAACTGGTATTAATAGTTGCCTCCAGGTAGGGGAATTTGATATGTGGGGACCAAGGAACTGAGAGGGACATTCTTTTCATTCTACACTTGGGCCTTGTGAATGTGATACCTTGTGTGTGTCTTATCTATTTACATAAATATGACCACTATTGTCATAGTGGATTGGGGAAGGAAGGGAAGGAAGGAAGGAAGGAAGGAAGGAAGGAGGGAAGGAGGGAAGGAGGGAAGGAAAAATTAAAATCTTAATAATATTATCAAGAGTTTTCATAATCCTTTTCCTCAAATTATAGTTCCAGCTTGATTTTAAGACTTTGGACACACTTGAGACATCTATCCCTGTGGAAACTCCTAAATAGCCATCTTTGGTAGCTTCCAGCCCTTTGCAGGCCACACTCATATGTTCAAGAATTAGATCCTTCAGAAAATGACTGAAGTTGACATGATGTATGTCTAATTTGACTTCTTTGTGAAAACAGTATTCCCAAATAGCTTTTTATAGCAATAACCAATCAACCCAACAAGTACTAACTTAAATAGAGTAATTTTATAAATTATTGTCTACACCAGGATACTTCTGAGAGTAAAAAGTTACACTTTAAATAATAACTGAAGGACAAGGAGCATAAATTAGGACTGTCCCAGGCAAACCTGGAAAAGCTGTCCTAACATTAAAAGACATCCTCATTCACTGTGTGGTTCAAATCTTCCCAGAGCTTACAAGTAAACAAGTTAATGTAATGGTTAATCATAAAATCATATTCAAATGATATGGACTAATAGCCTACTCCACAAAATTCTTACCTTTATCTTCACAATTATAATCTATTTTGTATGACAACAAATTAGCAGGTAAAGGAACCCATTTATAAATATGAGGGAATCTAGAAGGGTTTCTTTGGGGAGAATTTGATAGGCATAATTGAGGAGATATTTGAAGGAGATTTTCAGTCTCTTGATAGATGACTTTTTGATAAACCAATAACAAGATTAATAGTTAATGTTTACTGAACCCTTACTATATCCCATATCAAATATAAAATGCACTTCACATTTCCAACTAAAGGAATCCTCAAAACGACACCAGGGAGTACTTAGTATTAACCTCCTTATTTTACACATAAGACAACTGGGGTTCAGAGATTGAAACAAATTTCCCAAGATCACAAAATAGAGAGCCCCAAAGCTGGGCTCACCACTAGATATGCCCTGCTCCAAAGCCTATATTCTTTGCCATTGTTGGCCTCTAAGACTATTTGTATTCCTGGCTTCTTTTTCTTGTTGCAATTTAGACATCAGACTCTGCTCCCATCCACACTGGGATGCTCTTCTTCCATTTGACAGGGTACTCCTTTCTGTGCTATGATGAAAACTCACAAGGGTATCTCTGGCAGAATGCTCAGGGATTGCTATGGGCTGAGGGCTGCCTGTCTGTACCTGCCTAGAGGAAATGAACCAGAAAGTGTTACAGCTGAAAAGGATCTTGGATATTTCACAGTTCCTTCCCCTTGCTTTATACATGAGAAAATCAGAGAAGTGAACTGACCCACCCAAAGTCACACAGGCTAGTAACCAAAAGCCAGAACCAGAACCCAGGTCTCCTGACTCCCAGTCCAATATTCAGTGGTGTAGAAATAATATTTGGAATACAGTATCTTTAGAAAATGTTTCCACATAAATATTTTATGACTGTAAAGTAAATAATATATATTTAGAAAAACAATGTAAATATTTTATAGACTGTGGCACAACTGTCAAGTTTGGAATTAAATCTATGGTTCTGGAGCAGTGCCGCACACACATGATATGGTACAATACACTGAGGTCTGGGCAGCCATCCCTAAATTGTGTCTGCATTTTCCTAGAATGGCGGAATTCAGACTGCACAGCCAGCTGCCTCCTCACCCCTCACACTCTCATTGCACAACTGCCAGGAGAGTGCAGTCCATAGGAAAAGGGGCTGAGCAGAGAGACTGCACATCCTAGAGATTTTTGCAGCTACCCCCAGAGAGTGAAGCTCTGGCCACCCTAAATGACCCAGGCTAGAAAAGAATTAGAGATGCCTAGACCTCCCAGGCCACTCTGGGGTGCTGCAGCCACTACTTGCTTCTAAGAGACCATGAGGCTTGGGCAAGGAACATATTAGCCAGACAACAAATATTCATGGAGCGCTTAGGTAGCCAGTGTAGACCTAGGGTCAGAAATCCTTCCTGATGGGATCTTGAATGGCCACTGTAGAGCAAGGAAGGAACTCCAACTGGGGTGGAATTTTATGCCAGATGAGTAAGATGAGGGCGCAGATTCAGAATTAGAAACTAAAGACCTAGAGATATGTTTCTTACACAGTTCAACATGTGGAGTAAAACTTTATGCTCTTTATGTCCATAAAGTGAAAATATAAATTCCTTTTTATCTTTTTTGTTAATTCTCATCTCTGGCCAAAAAAAAAACAAAAGAACAAAAAACTTCTAAAGTGTTTTGACATGATCCAGAAATCATTAAAATATAGTCCCTGGAATCCTAGGAATTAAGTTTTACATGAAGCATTTGAAACTACCAAATCCTATACAAATTTTAACTTTTAAAAATATCTATCCTACAGCCTTCCCTATATCCCCTTGCTATGGGCTGAACTGTATTCCCCAAAATTCATATGTTGAAGCCTTAACCCCTAGTACCTCAGAATGTGATTGTATTTGGGACTAGGGCCTTTGAAGAGGTAGTTAAGGTAAAATGAAACCATTAGGGTAGGCTCTAATCCAATCTGACTGATGTCTTTATAAGAAGAGGAAGTTCGGTCACAGAGAGACACCAGAGGAAAGACCATGTGAGGACACAGTGAGAAGGTGGCCATCTGTAAGCCAAAGAGATATGCCTCAGAAGAAACCAAACCCTGATCTAGATTTCCAGCCTCCAAAACTAGGAGAAAATTAATTTCTATTGTGTAAACCACTCCAGTCTGTGTTATTTTGTTACGTCAGCCAAACTAACACCCCACCACCGCCACTCCCAACATGCCTCTCCTAATGAAATGCAAAGAGGTAAATCACTAGGTCCTGGTTATGGGTACTGTTAATGAACATACTACATTGGTTACATTTATATTAGCCCTCCACTCTGGACCTTGTAAAATTCTGAAACAGACTATAATAAAATCACATCTTACTTCTATGTACCAGCACAGTTTAAATATGTATTAACACCAATAAACTACACATCCTTATTCAGAAGTTACTCATAGACACCCAGAACTGAAAGGCACACATCAGATATGATGATTCTGCACCTAAATGTACAGGTATCATTTCCTTCTATGAGGAAATGGGTAGAACTTCCACAGATCTGGGCAGCTTCATCTTTCAGGGATCATTGCTTCTTCCCCTTCCTCAGGTGAGTACTACCTTTCCTGGCCTCTAGAGTGTAGTCAACTCTTGGTTCTTATTCAGGATTTACTAGCTTGTGTATTTACCATAGGGGAAAAAAAATTAGTTAGTAGATTAACGAAAAAAAAGTAATGAAATAAATCAACAAAAAGTCTACTTCTTAGAAGAGGTAAACTGTTTGAAACTATATACCTAAGATGCAGGGCCACTGCCACCTCAACCAATTGAAAACACTCGTCTGCTGGAAAACCCATGTTTCCATCCATGCAAAGGGAAGGAAGCAGTACAAGGTCCAACCAGCAAAATCTTGGGAGCTCTGGCCAATTGTAAACTCATGTCAGTGCACAGTCCCTTTCTTTTGATTTTTTTGGTTAACAAGGGGATGCTTAACTCTGCCTGCTCCTCACATTTTATGTGCTTTTAATCTGAGATTAGAGAAAAAGAGAAGTATGCTCTGCAGAGCAAAATTTGAATTTTGTTGCAAAAACCCAGGATCTGGAGTTTTCATTTAATGCTAGAACCAAACTTGCAGAGAGTGGATGGGGAGGCAAAGCCACTGAAGCAGCTGACATTAAGAAGGTGGGTAATTTACCTTCAGAGCTGTGTGGCTTGACTGTGATGCATGGGATCTGGGGTATGAGACACTGAGCAATGACACATGGTGAGGTTGCCGACCAGACAGGTGCTGAATGATGGCAGTAGTGCTGGATAGAAGCGGCTAGCAAAAGCAAGATCAGGCTGGTGCTGCACTTTATCACCTAGACCGTCTTCTGGACAGCTTAGAAGGCAGAGGACCATTTGCTAAGTGACAAAGTGATGTCATTTTATTCTAATGTTTAACAAAAGAAGAACTCGGCCAAGAAGCAGACAATAATAACAGACTATTTTACCACTTTTCATCAAGGAATTTGTGATGTTTTGAGTCCCCTAAGTATTATTCTTGCATTATGTTTATACTTAGGTAACATCTGTAGAATACGAAATGTGTCCCTAAATATTTGATGTCATTTTAAGTAAATTGTTGTTCATTAATTCCATTACAGACAAAGTTCTGCCTAGATTTGTTTAGCTGCTGTTGGGGTTATCCATAACGCTTTCCACCTTTCCTGCTCTCAACCTTTCATGCACATTACCTCCAACACCTGACAGGTGATGGTACATGGGTGCATCTCATGCTGATGCCCGTGGCTTGGACTTGACATTAGAGCTGGGCCACCTGGAGCTCCAAATAGATGGTCTGCACATCTAAAAACAGGAGCCAAGCCCTTAGAAATTCCACAGGCCCCATGCATGCCTTTATCTTTGTCTTTGGAATGTATATGCTTGCTTTGCTATAAGTGAATATTTCTTTAGGAGAGGCTGGCTTTTTCTCAGTGTTCTGATCAATATCAGTGTTGATCTCTCTCTCTCTCTCTCTCTCTCTCTCACACACACACACACACACACACACACACACTCACTCACTCACTCACAAATGATAACTCCCTATACAGAATGCTTTGACTTGATCTCCATATTTTACCATTGTCTTTGTCACGGAGACATCTATACATTGTTTATAATACCAGATTTATAAGTGGTTTGAGGATAAACTCATGTTTAATCAAACACACAAGCTTGCCTTCTTTTTACTCTCCCCCGCTTTTTTTTTTCTTAAACTTAGATTTCCAGTTATCAAACAAATTGGTGCAATTGTCAGAACGTGTTGAGAATAATACAATTAACAACTTCCTGCAGACCAGCGATTCAAACGTTATGCTTCCTTGAGCTGGACTCCAGGTCTTGCGAACTGCTGGGTCCCTGTGCTGCCTTACAGAGAGATTCGTGATGGAGCCACACTGCATGTGGACCACACAGCCCAGCAACACCACTGTGACACCAGTGAGACAGCAGGGGTGGAGCTTGAAAGAAGTACTGTGAAAACTATACTTACTGGTTACTGAGACAGGATGCTCAGAGGCAACTCCCACCCAGCACCCATGGCTAAAGCTGAGAATCCCTGCAAGTGCCACCCAGCCCCAAGACACCCTGCCTGACTGCTGAGAGAGCCATAGCACCACAAACATAGGAATTATGGATTTGTAAATGATCAAGTTTCTTCATACCAGGTGACATATTGTTATAACAGAGCCTGAACTCCATTCTAATGGGTTGTGAAAAGCCTGCTTTTCCAAGGTGGCCCTTCTAACATACCCAACACCTTACACCCATATATCTGTAGTCTTCCACAGTCCGGCCAGACCAGAGCAGGAACATGGTATGAACTCATCCACAGATATTTCCTGTGTTTTGCTAATTGTTCATTAGACTGTGAGTTCTTTGAGTTCAAGGACTGTGCCTTATTCATCTTTGTATTCAGGCACTACTGCAGTATTTGGTATGTAGTAGATGCTCAATAAATATTTGTACAAATTAAATGTTGACCCTCTTGGCAAGAGTTTTATATGTGGGTGTTATGGCTAGCAGAAATGTTAGAAGCTTTGATTTCTGTGACATGTAGCAATATATTATGCCAGTTTTAATTCAACATTTAGTACACTCAAATTTTTGTGTCAGAACCTGGGTATAAGATAAGACTAAAATTCACTCCGGTCCAAAAGCTCTACAATTCAATTCTTATCGATCAATTCCATGAACTTTGTATTAAGTATCAAGATATATGTACAGGAATTACAAGGAGCATAAAGAAGGGACACTTAGCCTTTTAGGACACATAATGTCATTTGGGTGAGGCAGGAAGCACTGGTGAAGTACTTTTTCATCAATATCATTTGCACAAATAATATGCCAACTGAAAGTTCCCAAATTCCAGTTTGTAAACAATAACAATAGCTAATATTCTTAGAGCTGTTTCTACGTGCCAGACACCTTGCTAGGCTGCTTTGGGTGTACATGTCACTAATCCCCAAAGAGTCCCTAGGAGGCGGACACTATTACTATTTTCACTTTATAAATGGGGAATTAGAGAATAGGGAGATTGTGTAACATGCCCAGAGTTGCATAACTTGCAAACAGCTGAGCTGGAATTAAATTTAGAGACTCCAGTATCCATATGCTCATGCTACTAAGAGGTCCTCCTCTACAGCTCTGCAACATCCTAGGGTATTCTAGTAATGTCTTTACCAGGCTTTTGATTTCACCAGGCTTTTTATTTTGATTTTGATAAAACTGGCATTATTGAATGACGAGTTATAGGACTGGTGAAAAGCTGAATTCCAATAATCTCACATATTCAATGTGGTAGCTTCAGAAGAAGTAGAAATATCAGAAGATATGACTATGTTAAGTCCTACAAACTGTCCTCAGCAAGCACCTGTCTACCCAGGCCTCCCTCTCCCTCTGCTTCTGTTTACTTCAGGAGAAGTCTCTCAGCTTAAGAACCAAAGGGATGAAGATGACAAGTATAAAACTGTTTCCAATTAGCCGCAAGTATGGGTCAGTTTCAGGACCAAGATCTGGTCTGCGTTCAGTTGCATATCAATAATCCTTGGGAGTGGATTTACCCACCTGTGGTTGTTGGCTTTGAACAGGTATCTCATCTCAGCGCTAGGTATTTAGTCAAGGGAGCAGACTCTCACCAAAACCATTCTTTATTGCAAGGGTCAGCAAACTTTTCTGTAAAAAGTCAGATAGTAAATATTTTAGGCTTTGTGGGCCATCTGGTCTCTGTCACAACTTCTCAACTCTGCCATCATAGAGCAAAAGCAGCCAGAGGCAAGACGAAAGCAAATGAGCATAGCTGGGTTATAGTAAAAATGTATTTATGAGTACTGAAATTTGATTATCATAGAGTTTTCAGGTGTCCTGAGTTATTATTCTTCTTTTGATGTTTTTTTCAACTATTAAAAAAATGTGGAAACCATTTTTAGTGCACTGGCTCTACAAAACTATCCCAAGCTACCAGAATACCAGCAACTGACTGGGACAAAGTCTACCCAGCTCTCCCAAAGGCCATATAACTTCCCCCGGGACACAATGTTTGGCATGTCAGGTTTGCTGGAGGAGGGAGATTTTACTGATCGCTCTTCTTATTGTGCTACAATGAGCATCTCATTACAGAGGGAGCAACCTGGGCTGAGGTGAGCAGGTTAGAGTTCCTGGTAGGAAGAAATGCTCCCTCCCCCAATTCTTGTAGTCAGTATCCCTGACAGCATGAATACTGTCACAGGGTTGCTCATCTGTCAGAATAGGTTTCCATGAATTGCGGATGATATTCATGAGCATCTTTGCAAAAGCTCCCTGTACTGTTTGCCAAGAAATAATCTTCACTCTGACAATAGTAATTAGCAATAAATGTTCTCTCTCTCTCCTTTTAAAAGACTGGTGTTTGAAATCGATGTATGTTTTATAGAATAGCTATTTTTTGCTAAAAGAAACAAAGGGGGCTGAGGGTGATCTATATGTTGATCCCAAGTTTTCATTTATTGCCTCTGAGAATTCCAGCCGAAGTTTTGTTATTGTAGCTGGGGCGGGGCAGTGCGGGGCGGCAGTTCTATTCCTCCTCTCCTAGTAAGTGACATAGAGATAAGATTCAAAATTCTTAAGAGAGGCCAGCAACTCTGTTGCTGCTTGCTTGTCCATAGTCCCACCCTTACCAATTTAGGGCATGAAACTGACTTTCAGCTACCAGGACTGGCATCTCTTTGCCTGAGGGTTTCCCTGGCACAATGGCACTGAGCCACATTGTCCACTGATGTAGCAGACTGGAAATGCTGGGGAATTAAGGACCCTCAGAAGCAGTGCTAACCACTGACTAGCAAGGATTGGTGTATAAATACCCCAACTTCCTCACTCCTTGGGTGGGATAACTCCGAGGCAGATGTTCTACATTGGCTCCCAGGGTTAGGTTTCTGCTTCCCTGGATGGTAACTGGTTTGGTAATATACCTTTCACTGGCTGCTTTCCCTTCCCAGTTTCCTTCCCCACTCTCCTATTGGTTCCTCCTTCACCTCTCCAGTAAATTACCTGTACTCAAATATTTGAGTCAGGGTCTGTTTCTGGGAGACCCGGTCTTAGACTCTAACAACAACAACAACAAAAACCTGCCTACTTGGCCAGGTGTGGCCAAGGTCAGTAGTTTCCTCAGTGTACTTCACGACATCTTGACACACCAGGGGAAGGAGGACCAAGCAAATTCCAGATGCCCAGAAGACTTGCCTTATATTTTCCAGAGAAAAGAAAAGGATCTATGTTTTTTGCAAAAACCACAAAGCCTAACACAATGTGGTCCTCCAATACCTCTTGACCTTGCCTCCTACTACTCTCCACTTGGATGGCTGCATTCTAGCTTCTCTGTCTTCTTTGCTATTCCTGGAATATGCCTGGCACACTCCTGCCTCAGAGCCTTTGCTCTTGCTGTTCCCCTGCCTGGAGCACTCTTCCCAGGTATCAACATGGTTACTGCCCTCACCTCCTTCCAAAGGGTCTTGTTTTAATGTCATCCTCTCCTGGAGCCTTTCCTGGATCACCTCTGTAAAACTGCCATCATCCTACCCCAACCCTGACGTTCTCTATCCTCCTGCTCTGCTTTAGTTTTCTCCATAGCACTTACCACCTTCCAGCATGCCCAGCCCCAGGTCTTTTCTCATGAAACTGTGCTGGGCAGTGAGAAGAGTTTGTATTCAGCTGGGTTACAATTGGTCTCCCCCCCCCACTAATTCTGTGTTATTTTTGCTTCAAAATTTGTTTGTTTAATGCAATAGATTTATATACAGAGAAATTACCTTGAAATTGTCCTGGGGGGCAACTTTTATAGTAAAGTTCTGGTAGAGCTACTGATATTGGTAACCTGTGTTTGAGTCCCAGCCAATGTGTAGTCTTGAGCAAGTTACTGACTCTCAGTTTCTGCATCTATAAAATGGGAGCACTAATGCACACTCTGCAGGATTTTGTAAAGATTGAATACGGTAAATTAGATAAAGTATACCTAGCAAGTTGGCACATGGCAGGCACTCACTAAGTGGTAGCTAATTTTATTATTGTGCAGAGTCATTGTGTAAAGGTGGCCCTGGCCCCTGAAGCTCAGTTATCTCTTAGAGATCAACAGGGGACTCAGCAGAGCTCAAATCTCTTCCCAAATCCTATTGACAAGGACCTTGGGCATTACTTTGCTCTCTAAAAGACTATATATTAGTCAGCCCCACACAATGGCTTCTCCCTCTTCAGCACAGTTCTTCTGGCCCAGATCTTCAGGAGGTTTAGAAAGGCTACACCCAACAAGGAGAGCAGAAGGTCTCCTGGCTACCCCTCCTCACCAAAGAGAGTTGGTTCCCCCAGTTAAAGCTGCAGATAGAAAGCTTGCCTCAGCAACACCCTTACCTACAGCCAGTAGGGTGGACCACTGCACTCATTGGTAGCAATACAAAACAAAATGTGTAGATCAATGTCTCTCATTTGAAGAGGTCACTTGAGAGAAGTTGGAAAGCCAACATGTGACCAATAATTCTTTAGCGAGACTATGCACATAACATCTCAACTGTCCCACAACTTGACATCAGGCACCATATCTCTTTGCTCACTAACCAGCCTGCCTGCCTTATTGAGCTACTCATCGTTTATGAAAGCTGCAGTCAAGTCAGGTAGCTTGCCTGCCTGTTCCTCAGATGTCTCAGGAGCTCACATCTGTTCTGTTCTGTATGGGGTCCTGCCCTTCGGCATCCTTAAGGCATTTCTTCTCCCACCCTGTTTAGGGTTCTCCCATTTAACAGCTCCTTGAGAATTCTGGTTACCTATTGTCTGCACTTATATAACTTGCATGTATGTTATGCTGCAGACACTGCTTGGAACTACTAGACTACGGATATATTCCAGATTCTGATCGTTTGTGATTTCCAGAGGGTGACCTAAAACTGTTTAACCAGCCGTAAGTTACTAAGAATACTGAGGAACAGCAGAAGGAAAACTGTACAAAGTCAGAAAACCTACCTTCCAGTCTTAGTACTGCCACTAACTCTGTGTGACTTCATCAAGCCTTACACAGCCCTGATCCTGACATTCCACCAATTTATAGATCATCTTTCAATACCTGGTGCTATGGAAGATCTGGAAGAATAAGGCAGGATCCCTGCCCTCAAAAGCTTAACGTCTAATTGAGGATACAAGATCAATATGCTTGTGATGAAGGAAATCAAGCAAAATAGGGCGAAATTCAGTGTTAAACTGTGTGGCATGGATACTCATAGGTTGCAGGGTCCCAACAGAGAAGCTCAAAGAGGGCCGGAGCAGCCACGGAAGACCTCCAAGAAGAAGTTGGACTTGACTTGGGTCTTAAAAGATGGACAGACTTTTCAGGGCAAAGAACAGTGGGGATGACATTCCAACTGAGGCAGGAGTGAGCATGATGAACATAGGACAGGTGACTGCGGGAAAGTTAAAGATGCGGGTTACCCTAAGGCTGGACCAATAGAACAGTGGAGGACAATGAAGGTCAGAGAAACTTTTTGTGTGACCAACCTGGATGTTATATAAGGTCATAAAAATTTGAATAATGAGGAGTCACACAGCTGAAAAGGACCTTATAGGTCTAGTATCAAGGAATTTCTGGACTTTCAAGCCCCAAGTCCCCTATTTTAGCCAGTTCCTTGACACATCCACTCCCTCCTTACCTGCCCTCTCAGCCCCCCACTGCCAGCCAACATGGAGCCCATGATTTGAAACAATGTGTATTTATTTAGTAAAATTCACTTTTTTCCCCATTTTCACTTGCCAGTAACACGGAGTTGTCTGTTAGGGCTTCTGATAAACATGAGCTGACCAGTTTATTTGCATCAAGGTGATATAATCAAAAATAAATATCAAAATAAATCAACTGCATGCTTTAGTAAGCCTATGTTCCCCAAAGAATAATACAGCTTATGTTTTCGAAATATAATAAATGGCACCTGATTGGGAATCAATAATTTAGGTGAAACTCCTTAGTTTGGAAACAAGAGAAGTGAGGACCAGATCTAGCCTTGTCAAGACCTCTAAAAGATTTAAAACAAACCCAGGGGTGCAGGAGTGTGGGAGCCAGGACCTGGTTCAGGACTGTAGGCCCCAGTGGATTTGAGGGGTGAGTCTGGGATGATGGCAGGAGGCTCAAGAAAAGCATGCATTAAGACAAAAGCCAGCATCTGCATTAGGATATGGTGAGGAATAAATAGATCCAAGGCATTTTGAAGAAAGAATCAAAAAGACTTGGTAATTGGACTCATGGTATGAAGAGGAGGATGTATCGGATCTTTGTAAGCCACAGAAACTGACTCTGGCTGGCAAAAGACAAAAAAGCAAACAAAAACAAACACAATAATGAAAGGATATGGGTATCTCAGAGAACCTAAGGAAAAGCTGAAAACTCATGTGGACCTCAGGTCTAGGTTGTAGGAAATGAGAGTCAGTTTCTTGAGGACCCTGCCACAGGGATGACTCTAGTCCACTGTCAGTAATTTTGTCAATGTGCTCAAGATTCATATTCCGGGTTTCTGGCCAGAGTAACTAAAACAATGGTGGTAGTATTAGCCAAAGTCAGGGACCGGAGAAAAATACATGGTCTTTGATGAATCACTTTTCTTCCTAAGCCAGAAAACTCTAAAACTTCCATCTCTAAAATGCTGTGAGTTAATAATTTGGAGTTTTGTTCTTTAATATTTCCTGTCTCCCAACTAACCTAGTGTTTTAGGTTAGATTCTCCCAGAATCACACTCTGAGACAAGGATTTAGGTACAAGTGATTCACCTGAGGTGATCCAGGAAGCACCAGTAAGGGTGGAAAAGAGACGGGAAAGGGAAGAAAGCCAAGGCAGGTGTGTCCATGAGCAGATTATCATTGTGAGCAACAGGGCTCAGCCCCACTGGGGAGCTCTGCGAGACTAGAGAACCTGCCTCAGAGTTGTCCTATCAGAGGGTAAGGAGATTGGAGTACTTACCTACGAAATCTCCCTCATCGTTGGCGAGGGCTGCTTCTGGGGCATTACCTTCTGGCCTGGTCTGGATGAACTGAGCATGCTCCCATCCTGACAATGCTCTTGGCAGAGAGTTGCAGGAGCTGCTGATAGAAAACCATGGTCATGTAAGGGAACAGTGAAGGCCAAAGCACTATGAGCAGGGCATCAATAGCAGCTACTATTTGAGTGTCTTTAACAGTTTGGCTCTTCATAGCATTTTCACCTTGGAGCCACAGTAATGTTCCATCAGAGGAGCCCAATCAGGGAAACACCAGTGAGAAGCTCACAAGCAATACTGCAGAGGTCAGAAAGAGCCCAAGTCTGGGACTGCCTACTAGACAGCGTTCCTGTTCAACTTCATGGTCTTTCCCTTGTTTACTTTCTGGGGCTTCTTGTTTATTTTACTCCTGAAACCAGTGCTCCTTTTCTAAGTGACATTTTAATACCACTGTCCCCAGACAACCATGATGCTACCCTCTGCTGGAACATGCAGAGTAGATAAGTGGAGAAGTGTTACAATTTAAATTAGAAGTGTGAAAACAACACTGGGAAATTCCATTTGAGGCTTGCTCAGGAGAAAAATCAGCCTTCAGGAGAACTGATGGTCATTTTGGTGAGTCAGTGATGGAAAAGGTTTTGCTCTGATTTCATGTTCACTGCCTTTGGAAGGTCTCACATGGCATCTTGCCTCAACTCTATGAATCTCAAACCAAGAGTAAGTATGATGAGAGTAAACTACTGGGTGCCATATTTGTGTCATGACAGATCCACGAGCTCAGGGCTAATCCCTTACCTGTCTCAGGTGGCCCAGTAATTCATTTGTTCTAGTCCACCAGTCAGGCCCAGACCTGCTGCGCCTAAGACAGTTACTTGAGCTCTCATTTCAGCTCAGATCATGATGGGAATACTACCACAGAATATTCTCTGGGTATGCCACATGTATTAGTTATTATTCACTCACATTATTGTGTATATTTTTATTACCCACTTATCTAATTCAGATAAATTGGAAATAGTTGGCGGGGGCATCCCCCAAGTTACTTCTCTTCTATCTGTCTCTCTTTCCTTGCCTAGGTAAGTGATCTTTGATATCTAATTTATGCTATTACATACATGAGATGAAGTAACAATATGAAATAAAGCCAATATTTATATCTTCCATTTATTTACTATTCAACATACGAGAATTTAACAAGTGATTGAAGCTAACACCTGAAACATAATATGTTTAAGAGGTTACCATACTATTATAAAAGTCTTTTATAATTTAATAAAACCCCTAATTACAGGCTTCAATAGCTTAACTGAGACATGCACCCCTCCCTAAATACCTCTATTTCCTACATGACCTGGCCCAGCCCTTTCACCCCAGAGATGCAACTACATTCTATTCCCCAATACTTTGACTACCCATTACCTGAGTCTTTAACTATGTTGCTCCCTCCAACTTGAATGCCTGCTCCCACTTAGACTCCTCCCTGTCCATTCTACTTTCCACTTCAATCTCTAAGAAGGCAGCATAGAAGACTGAAGGCATGCATTAGAATTAGGTAGAACCAGGCTAGACAGCACCAGGCTTAAGTAAGAGCTTTGCTCTTAACTAGCTACATGATCTTAAACTATTTACTTAAAATATTGAGGCTCAATTTTTCCATCTCCAAAATGAAAACGAACTACCTTATTCCTAGCATGATTTATTTCCCATCTCCCAAGCTCCATGCATATTCCAAAGGAGCTCTGAGGTTTTCCCCTCTTAGCATCATACCAAAGATCCTACTTATTTAAATTGTGAATATAAATAAAAAATTAACATTATAAAATATATGCTCTCCCAGTCATCACCTTACTTGAGAGATTTTTATACTTCATGCTAAAGAAAATCAGTTCTCAAAAGCAAATTCTGGTCTTCCTAATGATCATGTGCCTTGTCTTTACTCATTCCAGAAATATCACTTAATTAATATTAAGGAAAAGTTATAAAACATACAAGGATTATATATGTTTCTACCAGACAGAGCTAGTTTTGACCATAAGAGGTTTAAGCATCTACAAGCAATACTAGAAATACTGGGATAGGTCAGAAAGCTCATTAGGCTCTCATACAGCAGAGCAAAGGAGAAGAGAACTCTTTGCTTTGGAAACTCTTGCTTCCTGAGGAGCCACCAAGCTGAGGGGAAGGTAACCACAGCTGTGGGTAGCAATAGCATGGTAATGAGCACAGCCTTTGACACTGACCCCAAGTTTGTGGCATAGCTGAGGTCATGAGGCCCTCTGGGTTCCTTCTTTCCTCTGGCAGAGTTAAATCTGGCTTCTGGGTTTTCCTTAGAGACCACTAAGGTCTTCAAAGCAGGCACTGCATTACTTGTCACTATTCCTCAAGGTGGCCCTAATCAATAGGGAGATACAACTACTACCACCATTTACTGAGGCCCTATTGGGCACCACAAGCTGTACAGTTGCTTATGTAGAACTGTGGTTCTCATCATTTTCACATCATGGGCTACATAGAAATTGGTAATATTTTTATAGCACATTGGTATAAATGGATGAGGCTGCTTGGCTGCAAAGACTGGTTTCAAGCACCAGCTGCTCTAGTCATGAACCCTGAGGGCTGAGGGGACAATACCTCAACCCACTTTTATCCATTTTACAATATAAAAATATGCCATGGCTCTTACAGATTGTTTCACCTCCTCTTACAATAACACCTGGAGGTAAATATTGTTATCTACTAGTTGCTTCACGAGTTCACATACTTAGTAAATGGTAAAGCCAGGATTTGAATCTGGTCTCTTTGATCCCATGTTACCTTTTATCTATTACAAATCAACCTGCTTTTATAGCTG
Organism: Lipotes vexillifer; assembly: GCF_000442215.2. Classification (NCBI taxonomy): domain Eukaryota; kingdom Metazoa; phylum Chordata; class Mammalia; order Artiodactyla; family Lipotidae; genus Lipotes; species Lipotes vexillifer. The sequence goes on from NW_006777552.1 coordinate 534,298, forward strand.
CTGATGCTGACTTTATCAGTCTTGGAGATGTGGATGGTGGTCTTGCTAAAATGGGGGAGGACCTGAGTTTTGAGGGCCAGGCTGACACATGGGCCAGGCATCAGAGAGATGTTCCTATATATTTTCACATGTGGGTCTGAAAAGATCAGTCCTACAGACTTCTTTGTAGGTTGACCATCTAAAGGTGACATCAGTCCAAAGGGTCTGGACACCAAGAAAAATTCAGGGTAACAAGTCACCAGGGAAAGGCAACAGAGACCAGAATGAAATGAGAGTCAAAGCACCAGGTGAGAGGTGGGAACTGACACAATTCCCTGAGCCAGGTATTCTCAAACTTGAAGGCATCAGAATCATCTGAACAGTTTGTTCAAATGGGCATTGCCCCACACCTGAATTCTGTAGGGCCACTGAAAGAAAAATGTATTGATGAAAACCTGCAACCACTGGTGTGTTTAACCTTTGGTGTTTTTGCCAACAATTCAGTACTCTTCTACTTCCATAATTTTTTTAACCCAAAGTATAGAAATACAATATTAATTGGCAACAAAAAAGTAACTGACCTCATCTCCACTCTCCCCCAGCCAGCTGAAAAGAGAATACCAGATATTAAATTCTCTTATTTGAATTCTGGGATTATTCATGCAATGACATCATTACAATGATGTAGGACCCTGAGTCTTTTAAGGGCATCTCTCCCTTAGCCACAATTTCTCTCCTCCTTGTATCCTGAGTACAGCTAACACAATTCGCTGGGCACGGATTGGTGGCCCCTAAGCTATTTCAATCCCCATCTGGCTTCATTCCCTGTTGGAGAGCTTGTCAAGACAATCTGTCTCTGAATTTGAGTGGGCCTCTCTTCATTTATACTCCTTCAGGGGGAAATTCAATTTCTTCTGGAACAGGTTCATCAGTTGTTTAGAAGGATGCAGATAAGGCACAGGCCATTGCACGTTTATCCCTGAACTTTAAAGAAACCATAGATTTCAAAAGAAAATAAATCTTTTAACCCTTTTACAGTTACTCTCCCTTTTAACTAAATAACTGGCACTGAAAAGAAACCATTATTGAACATGCCTCCCAAGCCCTTTTGTAAGTGTTACAAGAACTTCTAAGTGACAAGGGCTCCTGTTTTTGCAGAAGATAGGTCCCATTGTGAGCATTTAAGAATAAATCATATTTAGTCAAAATAGGCAATATTTTTATTTTTTCTAAAGACTTGTCCACCAGAAGCAAACTCAAAATAATAAATAATATAAAAGATTTGTCCACCAGAAGCAAACTTAAAATGCATCTGTAAGCGCCAGAGTCAGTTTCAGGCTTCAAGCACTCCTGCTAGAATCCATGTTTGAGGGAAGGTAGTCCAGAGAGCATCTTGGAAAGGCACCAGGCAAAATAACAGAGTTTGAAAAGTTTTTTTTTTTTTTTAAGTCAAAGCATTTTTGTACTTTCTTTGATGTTAAAAGAAAAAGATTCTAATAATGACATTTTGTACCAAGAGTCATTAGACCAAAGTATCTGCCTGAAGCAAAATTTTATGGCCAAGATATGAACTTGCAAACAGAACCTTAACTACTGTGATAGGAGCTGACTATAGTAATAAAAGTGAATTTGTTAAATAAAATATGTTTATAATTCACTGGGCTTGGAATCAGGTAGGTGGGAAGAAAGCTCCAGTGAGTCGTTATGATTTTGCAAAACAGTCAAAAGAGCAGTTCGCTCTGTAGGCAGGTGGAGGAGTGCATGCCCTATTGTCATTATTACAGTGTGCGATTTCATTTATTCATGGGGTGCCAGGGATGCATGCACTTTTGAGCTGCTAAAACACAGTGGACAAAAGCAAGAAAACAATGAAATCCTGGCCTTAAAGAAACTGTAATAGAAATGTGTGAGCAAGTCCCATTTGGCTGATGACAGGAAACACTGACAGAACATTAATGCAATAAGCTTTTGCAGACTGTGGTGGGTTTTTGCGATGATTCTGAAAGAGGTTAAGAGGAATACGATATAAATTCACTTGGAAGTTATTCTGGGCAGCCATGGCGTGTGAAAGAAAACAAGGCCTAGCCAAAAAGTGAGACTCTCACTGGGGCATAAAGATGAGAACCAAACAAAGGAAGAAACAAGGCCTACTATTGCAGAGGACAGAATTCGGCTACACTATAAGAAAAAAAAATTGGCTAGTATATAAAAGAAGAAAAGCTAGCTCTAGTTTTTTCCACAAATGGATGGCCTATAACATCACTATCAATAAGTCATATGAGGATCATACACAGGTGAAAAGGACATAGAAAAGAGAACCAGAACTTAGGGAAGGTTGTGCCTCCAAACAAGCCCAGATATTTCTATTTCTACCAAATTTAATATCAAATAGGTTTAAAAAGAGAAATAGTTATGATATTGTGTCTCCCTCAAAATTCAATATGTTGAAGCCCAAACCCCAGTACCTCAGAATGTGACTGTACTTGGAAAGAGGGTCCTTAAAGAGTTAATTAAATTAAAGTGAGGCCATTAGAGAGGCCTTACTCCAATCTGACTGGTGTCCTTATAAGAAGAGGAAATTTGGATACACAAAGACGTTCCAGAAATGTGTGCACACAGAGGAAAGCCTATGTGAAGACACAGTGAGAAGGCAGCCATCTGCAAGCCAAGGAGAGAGGCCTCACTAGAAGCCAAACCTGCCAACACCTTGGTCAGACTTCCAGCCTCCAGAACTGTGAGAAAATACATTTCTGTTGTGTGAGCCACCCAATTGGTGGTATTTGTTACAGCAGCCCTAGAAAACTAATACAGAAATTGCGGGGGGGGGGGGCGGGAAATAAAAGAAAAGTTTAAATATCAAGAAGAAGAAGAAGAAGTTCATATTAATAGTAGGTCTCTTGTGGTTGCCAAGGGGAAGGGAGTGTGGGGGAGGAGTGGATTGGGAGTTTGGGATTAGCAGATGTAAACTATTATATAGAATGGATAAATAAGAAGATCCTACTGTATAGCACAGGAAACTATATTCAGTATCTTGTGATAAACCATAATGGAAAGGAATACGAAAAAGAATGTGTGTGTGTGTGTGTATATATATATATATATATATATATATATATATATATATATAATATATATATGTATAACTGATTCACTTTGCTGTGCAGCAGAAATTAATACAACATTGTAAATCAGCTATACTTAAGTAAAATAAAATTCTTAAAAAATAGTAGGTCTTAAAAAATGATACAGAAATACATTTCTATGACCTTAGAAATAATCATTTTCCAGAAGAGAAAACTGATGGCCAGAGAGAGCAAAATTACTGTGCAAAGTCACAGTCAGTTGCTTATAACACTACCATTAGAACTCAGTCTCCTGACAGCGACCCTGAGCTGTCTCGTTTCACTCGCCCCAGTACAGCCTTGATGGGTGCAGGCTGAAAAGCTGCCTCCAGGCTGGGTCTCCTCCACCCATTCTTCTGCTATGACCACAGCAATCTTTCTAAAATCCAAATACTACCGTGTATTCTCTCACTCATAACCTCAAGTACAAGTTCAAACTCCTCCACAGGTCTACTCCTCTACCCCAAAGCCATTTTTTAGGTCCCCAAGCAGGGCTGTGCTCTCTCTTCCATCTAGACTCCAGGGTGCTGTCCTTCTGCCTGGAGCACTCCCCATACCCTACACTTTGGATGGTAAGCTCCTATTCATTTTTCAAGTCTTTAGAGATTACTTCTTTCAAGAGCCGTAATTCTCAGTTAGCTGCCCTTTCTAAATTCTCCCCTTATTTCTCCCATTTTAAAGCTCATCGTATTATACTGTAATTGAGGCTCCAATAGGCTGTAAGCTGGATAAGGGCAAAAACAGATTTGTCTCATGCTTAGTAAATCCTAGTTGAGGGAATTCTGTACTATGTCTGTTTTAGAGAGGTTTCATTTGCACTGCCTCATATTTCAGCAGACATCTGTTAATCTGACTAGCCCATTGTATTCATAAAGATGCTTAATAAAGACTAGCTGAATGGATGAAGAGCAAGTTAACACAATATGTACTACTGGAGAGCAGAAGGGAGGCTGCATATTGTAGCTGCCTCATGCTTCACTGGTAAGTTGTTAATCTGACCCATTTTACCCATCCTCACCCAAAGAAACTGTGAGGCCACAGAGCATAAGATAGGAAAATTCCTTGAGGTCATCTAAGAAGTGGGTCTGCTGCGAAGGCTGTTGGAAATCTTGAGGGAAAGTTAGAAGAGCCTTTGGAAGCCTCTGGAACAGATACTTCTAGGACTGGTCTAGCTGTGGCCATGTCAGGCTGTGCTGACAACATCCCGCAGGGAGCTCAGGAAGAAGGGAGGGGAGCAGACGGGGTCTGATTGAACAGTCTTCAAATCTGGCCAAAGCCCTGTGCACTAAAAGGCTGGGTGACTTGTTCAAGGTCACGAAGTTAGCCAGGCAGGAGGGTAAGGACTGGGATTTGAACCCAGAAAGTGTGGCTGGCTCCAGGGTCCATGCTATAAACCACTACAGTACATGGTAGGATGTACTACTTGTGAGAATTCTTCCAGTGGGGAGAAGTGGTGGTTGAGGGTGTTAGACCAGACTCCCTCACTGGAGTTGTTGAGTTCTTGCTCTGCCTTCTTGCATGTTCGACATGCTGGAGAGGTCCAGCAGGTCCTTCCAGAAGGAAATATTTTTCTCTCTGCAGGTATGGACTCCTATCAGTGGACTGTCACCAGTCAGAATAGGTAGGTGGCAAATTAATTAGGGAAAAGCAGGACTCACAGTCTTGAGAATAATTAATGTTGTCTTCTAATCGCTTTCCTCTGGGGGAAACTTTGCATACAGCTTAAAAGAAATGTCATCTACATCTCACTATTTCCAGAATCTGACTGTGAAAAGCAGCTCTTTTCTTTCAGAGCTCTGTAAAAGCATTGTTTAAAGGGTCTTTCTCTCAGTTACCAGCCAAGTCCACACATTTTCCTGCGGATATGACACCACATAGGCCCCTGTAATAGCAGAACTACCAGGAATGGTCAAATATGTGGTTACAAGGTGACAGGAAACCTCCTGCCCCTCAATGCTCTATTGCTCCCCCATTGCCAACTGGCACCTAAAGAAAGTGATTGGGACCCCACAGAATACAGCACAAACATCTTGGGGAACTACAGAAGAGCTTCATGGAAATGGTATCACATGGCATGAGGTAAAGGATGAGAATATTCACAGATGAAAAGGAGCAGAGATGAACAAAGGAAAAGAGGTGAAATGCAGGGGACAGACAAAAAAGAGACAACTTGCTGTAGTGCTGGTTGTCCAAGGTGAGAGTAGGAGAAAATACTGCAAAGGGAGCCTGGAGCTATTTGGTGGTAAAATTTTAAGACCAACCAAAGAAATGGTTTAATTTGGAAGGCACTGGAGAATCATTGAAAGTTTTTGAGGAGAGAAATGACATAAAGTGTTATTAACTTGGAGCTGGAAGGAATCTTCCAAGTCCCTCATTCTACTGTTAAGGGAACAGACAGGAGAGGGTATTTGGCCAAGGTTCACCCAGAACTAGAAGTCAGGTCTCTTGATCCACAGTTCAGGGCTCTCCACACCAATTACCTTCTCTTAGCTAGTCCATTAGTTATGTCTGATTGTATGGAAGTAGCCATGGTGGTTTTCTATTTGTTTTTTCTTTTTATCATATTCACATTCCCACCCCTCCCTCACAAATGGGTTTGCTCACATGGTTAGGAGGTAGCTAGAAAACTACCGTTATCTTCATTGGTTAGTATGTCCCAGGCCCTGAGCTAAATGCTTTACATACATCTTCTCATTTAATCCTCATGATATCCCTATCACGTATTATTGTCCACATATAGATGGCCACATACTTTGCCAAAGATCTCACAATCACAAAGACGTGAGGCTAGCAAGACATGGAAACAACCTAAGTGTTTGGTGATGAATGAATGAACAAAGAAAATATAGTATATACATATACAGTGGAATACTACTTAGCCTTTAAAAAGAAGGAAATTCTGCCATTTGCTACAATATAGAGGAACCTGGAGCAGATTAGCTAAGTGAAATAAGCCAAACACAGAAAGACAAATATTGCGTGATCTCACTTACATGTAGAATCTAAAGAAGCTGAACTCACAGAAACACAGAGTAGAATGGTGGTTGCCAGGGGCTGGAAGTTGGGGGATATTAGTCAAAAAGTACAAAGTTTTAGTTATGTAAGATGAATAAATTCTGGAGATCCAATGTACAGAAAAGTGACTATAGTTAATAATATTGTATTGTATACTTGGAATTTCCTGCGAGAGTAGATCTCAAGTGATCTCATCGCACACTAAAAAAAGCAAACTCTGTGAGGTGATGGATAATTAGCTTGATTGTGATAATCATTTCAGAATGTGTATGTAGATCAAAACATCATGTTGTACACCTTAAGTATATACAATTTTTATTTGTCAATTATTCCTCAATAAAGCTGAAATAAACATTGGTGAGGGGGAAGGGAGAAGAGGTGAGGCTACAACTCCACCCTCGTTTTTCGTTCCCCCAAGAGCAGGTTCCTTCCACTATGCCAAGTGCATGTCCCACTTTAGCACATGGTGATACCCAGGGTCTCTTGAAAACCCCTGAAATCAAAATAGGTAGAAGTAATTCCACTTTTCCCACAACTGAACACCAATCGTCCCCATCCTGACACTGCTCTGACCAGAGTGGCCATAACAGGGTATAAATCCACACCTGCCTGGCTCATACTTCCTTACTACATTCCCACAAGAATCTCCCTAGTGATGTGCAATCCTTATTCTAATCCATGCAAACAGCAAAGTTCCTGTGCTTTGGCCAGATACAATTCACCTCCCCAACTCTGGGTATAAAGAAATTTCATCATATGTGCATTTTAACTTGAGGGAAATCAACCACACATGCTGGGCCATCAAGAAGATTGGAGGGAGGGAGGGAGGGAGGGAAGGAGAATGAGACTTCCCTCCACCATTCTACTCAATGGTCATATATCCTAATGTAGAACTGAGAAAGGAGGTAGAAAATTGCTATACTTCAGGCAGTCTCTGTCCTGGGGTGCTTTTCATACTGACAGCATATCACCACATGGAGTTAATTCTAGCATTTAAAAATATCTTTTTCATATAATGTAACCCTTCAATTCAAGCCAACTTCAACCGATGCTGAACAGAAGAAAGCAGTGGGCTGTTCAAATGCTGAAAGAAAAAGCAGAGTGTTTTATATATCTGCAATGCAGTAACTTCCTAAAGAATGTTCAAGGGTAATTTGCACTATATGATGCTGTTTCTTTGCACTCTGCCTTCACAACCTAACCTCCAGTAAGATGCAAATCCACTCTAAGTTCAAATTATTATGGAGAACTCTCTTCTGTATCTTTCATCCCTCCATATAATCTCTTAATTTTTGCTCTCAAAGTCCAAAGCCACTAGGTGTGTGTGGTGGTGGGAAAGGAGGGGTTGATGAGAGGGCTGACCAGGCTTCAGGATTTTTTTTTATGGAGCATTAACCAATCTAGTACCATCCTCCATCAATTCTACCAGTATTTTCTGAGCACCGACTTATGAACCATATCCTGTGCTAGAAACTGGGAGCAGAGTTGTGACTGACTTAGTGACTTGGTAAGTTTTATTATAGAAGGAAGAACAAAGTACCTTGTTTTCTCTACCTCGTGCCACAGGGTGCCACAGGGTGTATTATCATTTCATTACAATGTTCCCATCTCACAGTTAAATTCACTTTAATCTTAGGTACATTAAAACCATTAAAAACTCCAATGGTTTTATTTCAATAGCTTTAGAAAAAGGAGCAAACTCTTGCATTCTTCATATGCTCATTTGCTATGGACTGAATGCACCTCCCGTCAAATTTACATGTTGAAGTTCTAAACCCCAGCCCCTCTCTCTCACCCCTAGAATACAGTAGGCAAAGTACTCTCCAAGTCAAAAAGCATTAACGGCTTTTCTTTGTCAACTAAAATCACCGTATGACCTCCTCTGTCTAGTCCTCCGTAACGGGCTTCCCTGGTGGTGCAGTGGTTGAGCGTCCGCCTGCCGATGCAGGGGACACAGGTTCGTGCCCCCGTCCGGGAAGATCCCACATGCCGCAGAGTGGCTGGGCCCGTGAGCCATGGCCGCTGAGCCTGCGCATCCGGAGCCTGTGCTCCGCAATGGGAGAGGCCGCAATAGTGAGAGGCCCACGTACCCCAAAAAAAAAAAAAAAAAAAAAAAAAAAAATTGGGTAGTCCTCTGTAACACACACTCAGCCTCCCTTGCTTGCCTTCTCACTGATAATGCTTCTGCCTTTAAACTGGTCTAGTTTCTGCTCTCTGAACATCCTCATGCTCCTGTTTTCCCACCTCCACACTTGTGCTCTGTTTCCTCCCCCACCCCCCGGAATGTCATTCTGCCCGCATTCACCACAATCCTATATTCATTGTCAAGGCTCATCTCAATAGCTGTGAACTTGTCCCTGGTCTTACCAATCAGATGTGACTTCTCCTTCCTTTGAATTTCATTTGAACATCCTTTTGGAACTTATCTGACTTCACCTTCCATTTACTTATGTTTGTAGTGTCTTAGACCTCCTGTTTGACTGTGGGGTCTTTAAAAAGTGAGGGTGCAGCTTGGTCACTTTTGCCACGCAGTGCTCTGCCCTTAGAAGGCAACTGAAGAAAGAGTCCTGGAATGGGGTTCTGCTTTTCTGAGTCATTTGCAAGACAATCTCCAATCATACCTTTCCTTCTTGGATCTTTGGAAGCATTAGTCATTCACTGTGAACATAGTACCTATGTCCAATTGTGTGCTGGACAATCAAGGCCAGAAATAGCCAAAATTACAAATTAGAATATTTCACTTAAACATCCAGATTCCTTTAGAATACCAAAAAATCTGATGACACTGGAATTTTCTCATAGCAACTATCAGAAAGGGAAAATTCACAGCTGCCCTTTTCGGGTGGGGCATACTTGTTGCAGCCCTCCACAGTTCACTGGGCCCACCTCTTTTACTTATGTCACCCACTGGGTCCTCCAGGTGTTTGAATTTACAAGCCCTGGTCTAAATCATGTTTGGCCTTTGCCATTTCCAAAGAATCTAGTATTAGATGTTGCTCAGAACAAAACCCCTATACTTAAAGCCTTGCAATCATCTTCTTAAAATGCACTCCTCTGAATACTAACACTGAGAATTCTGAATGATTTCCTGATGGACTTCCTCTTTCTGAAAAGGTGTCTCCAAGTACCTTTAGAAATTGTAAATCGACTTCACACAAAGGCAGCGTGAAAGTCACTTCGATGGATATAAAAATAAAACAAAATTGTAACGTGAAAATGTCAAACCCTCATTAAAATACTACAAATGTCATTTAATAAAAGAGGCTTGGAGATTTACACTGTTAAACTGAGATACCAGGGAACTTTATGCACATATTTAACACATAATCAAGAGAAAAAATTGAACTGGGAACTGTAAGGAAAATAACTTTGCCATATGTATCCCAAAATGTAGTAAATAAACAATGAGCAGAGATATGTTTTTACTCTTTGAATACAACATCAGGTCCCTAGAGCTGAGCCACAAGTCAAGAGCATGTATTATACTGAGAAAAAGAACTCATTTTATTAAGTATCAAGAACAAAATCCTCCACAAATGTCTTTTCTAATAGAAATCACCCTCACTGCTAATTTGGAATTTGGAGCAATAGCCTTTTATTAAACTGTTTACAAGCAGCATTTCATACGTCAGAATATATAATCATAAATCAAGCTGAGATGACTATATTAGCCTCAAATAGACTCAGTTAGAGAACCTCAATAGGGATTTTTAAATACTCTTCCTTCCAATTTTACCCATAATGCCTTGCAATGCAACTTAATTTTGATATTGAGTCTTTCATAAAAGTTCTATCTTTACTAACTCAAATAACATTGTTATAAAATTAAAACGAAAAACAAAACATGGCAAGGGGAAAAAATTAACAGGGATAGTCAAGGGACTCCAGATATATCTTCAAGTGAAAACAGAAGATATATAGAAAGTCAATAAAGAAGTGAGATAGAAAAGCAGGTTCCCATGTTTAAGTTGCACAGCAAGGGAATTTTCACAAGCTGTGGCCTACTGGCTTGAATAAACAAAACAGATTATGGAAGAAGTTATCTGTAACATGAGGGAATAGCAGGCAGGCATACAAAATGGGCATTATAATTAGATTTTGCAATTATCTTGGAGTGCATTTCTAACCAGGTGTATAACTTGATGGACAAGAGCACCAGCTTTGGAGTTGGATCTCTTGGTGATAGAGGGCAAGTTACTCTCTATCCCTCTGTTTCCTTATTCTTAAATTGGAAATAACAGTGCCTACATCATGTGGCTGTTGTAGGGTTAAAGAAGTTAATGCATGCAACACACTTAGGAGGATTGTGGTTACACTGTCACCCTTCATGTTGCATCAAGGCAGACTGACGTACCGAAAAGTCTAAATAGGTATTAAACTTCAAAACAAGTACACACTATCTGTTGACTCTTT
>NW_006777552.1:544836-549795 GCF_000442215.2 Lipotes vexillifer
GAACTTACATTGAACCAAGTAATAAAACAAAATTTAACATTTCTGAGCAAGGAAATAGAAAAGATCTTCAAAAAAATAAAGAAAAGAAAAAAAAAACAAATAAGTGAACTACTTTAAACCATAAGTAAACTGACCTAAAACTATTGGACCAAAATAAAATCAAAGACATCAAAATGTTTTCCAAATGAAAAGCAGAACAATTGTTTAATTGGGTTCAGTCCCTGGGAGAAATGAAATGAAAAAGAGGCAAATAATTATGTATATGAAGTCAAATGATTAATTTGTTATTAATGACAAACTGTGAGTCCAATTTTATTGTTCAACTTTCCACATTCCTAAGTGTTGTCCTCAGCCTCCATGATCTGGTTCAGCCTTTCCATAGCTACTCTTATTTAGGAGTATTTTTACCTTTATTCACAGTGGATTCGCTGGCAGTGGACTGTAGGTACCAGTAGACAACCTGTGATCAGAGGAAACAGATCATGACTTAAAGACCAGAGCAGTTCTCAGAAACCACTTAACAGGTCTGATATGGAGGTGAAGACATCAGGTTTGTCAAGCAGTGGTTTCTGATAACAAGAAACAAGAGGACCAACCAAATCTGACACCTACAGGTATTAGATCAGGACCAGCTATGATTCAGAAGTTAGGAGAACAAACAAGAACCAGAAAGGAAGCAAAACAAGTATCTGAAATTCCAGGCAGTCAGTTGAGACCCAGGCTCTCCAAAATGAAACTGGCACATAGTAGGAAGTCAATAAATGAAAGAGTAAATTAATGACTAAATGAATGAAAGAGAGGGCCATGGAAAAGCAAGCAGCAGGGCAGGTAAAAGGTGTGTGGGTGGTGGGAGGGGAAAGTGTGGAGAGAAGACTTTGCTAACAAAGACTCTTTTGCCTCTACCTGAGAGTCATAAGGAACCTTCTTTAAGACTGGAGGACGCCATTAAGTGTGGCTAGCTAGAGAAATGACAGTGTGAATACACAAGTACATTGTGCTTACTAGTAAGAAGTAATGAGGGAAAGAACCAAATTGTCACTTGTGACCTCCTCCTCCTCCTAAACTTAAGCAGCTTCTTCCCTTTCTCAAATGCCCTTTTATGCACAAGTCTCTAAAGAGGCCTCAGAAACTCCACCTCTGATGGTTCCAGCTAGGTCTCACAGCAATTTTACTACACTGTTTGCTATTCTCCAGGGTTGAAATTCTCTGGGGTCTACCTTATTCCATTCCTCTCCTGGTTTAGGAAAAGGAGAGAGAAAAGGAAAATGGGGGGAAAAGAGTAACCATTTTTCACAGATTTTAAGAGATAAGAACCAAGACTGTGTATAAAAGAAATCATGCTGTTCCTCCATTTCTCAGTCTCTGTCAATACTTCTCACCCAGATTTTCCTTAGAATGGGGGTAATGGATAGATGGTGCTCTAAGATCCTCCCTCAGGACTGACCCTTCGTTCCCACAGCTGCTGGGAATACTGACTGCTGGTAGCTTGCTAGAGATGGCCTTTGGCCACAGCATCATGTCCTCTCCCAGGCAACAGCCCACAGGCAATAACTGGTTGATACAGAGATACAAAGACCATCCCAGCTCCAGAGTTCCCTTAGAATGGGCTGAGCCCCAGGTGCAATGCCAATCCTTTACCAATCACGACTCCCTCACTTTCCTACAGGAAGCACACAGTTCTCTGCTTTAGGGTCTGTCTCCAGAGAGCTTACTCTAAGAAAGGGACACCAAGTTTGAGGATATATATAAATGACATTCAAGACAGAAAATACACTGACCTTAGATGCTACTTCCACAAGCCATTGGCCAGATAGAAATGATGTCAAGAGATGATAGGCTTAGAGGAATGCTTCTAAGCAGCAGACTTATATTAGGAAAAAATGGAGTTGTTCCTGTCCATATGGACAAGAACAGATGACAAAAGAAAGGACACAATCAAAACAAAGGCAAAATTGCTACCAAGAAATAGTTTATGATTGTATATAATCACATTGCTATGTAATCGGGATGTTCTCGTTAAATATAGAAATAACATATAGTCCCTTACTGGATGCAAACAATTTCAGTAATGTTATAATCCTCAAAAACTCAGCATGAGTAGCCTGTGTAAAGCAGTGAATAGCAGGGATTTAATGACTGTCTTGGGGCTTGGTAAAACCGTGTGGTGTTATTTGGGTGATTGTGTCCAGGAATAATTGTTTCATTCATATTGAATACCAGGACGGCTTTAGGAATTAAATAATTTATATTGAATTAAGTTAAATAATCTAGCCAACAAACCTAATGAATCATGAACTGCATTCTGATTGGTGGAGAAGAGGCATTAGCCCCCAGAGAGTAGCTGCTTTCTCTACATAACCACCCAGGCACGCTGCAGATAAATTTGCAAGTTGGCCAATATAGTTGCAAAAGATGAACTGAATATAAAAGATAGCTACTAAATCCCCAGAGTCTGAGGTGACCAGTGTGGATCTGGTGATGAATACTAAAAAATTATTACAGAAACAATTAAAGTTAACCCTCAAATTTATGAAGTCAATGCAAGTTATGCTGCTTGAGAAATTAACTGTGCTGTTCATTATAAGATTGCTAATTACTATTAGGGAGAAGTGTGCCTTTAAAGCAATCTTAGATTGGCTTTTGGCAAAAGACTGAGCATCTATAAAGATAAAAGGAATAGTTAAGAATAAGAGTAGGAAATTTTTTATGAAATACACATATGTAAAATCACCTTTTATTTGCTGTAGCCATTTTAAATAGCAAACACAGGGTTAGAATACTATTTATCTCTGGGTATCTTTAAGAACATGATATAAAAACTAAAGAATGAATGAAAAAGATGACTAGGTATTTGGCATGTTTTCAAAAAACACAACCACCCTAAGCATTTACATGAACTCTGCTTGATACGTAAGTGGAGGTATGATAATCGTCATTATGTAATAAGTTGGAGTTTACAAGATTTGTCCTCCTGAAGCTTTTTATTTCTCCTTGCAGGCTGTTTTCATCTAGGAAAATAGTCACAGCATCAAAAGTGCAGCTGGGTGTGTGGCCATGAGGACCAGGAGGATGATTTCCTTGGTACCAATAACCAGGACCAATGAAGCAGCACTTGCCCGTATATTTCATTCTCTTTTTTTTCTGGAAAGTTGAAATCATGATTAAAACCACCAAACAAAAGATCTGCTTATCACTATGGTTATTAAAGGAATAAATAACTTGAACAAAGCTTTAAGATATATATAAAAAAAAAAAAACCTGTGTGCTTTTCTCTCTAATATTTATCTCATAGTAGCAATCACTAGATTTTCTAACATTGATCTTTTTCTTGAGGGTAGAACATAACTTTCCAAGTTTTTTTCGTTTCAAAAGGCTTTTCCCAGACATTTTCACAGTCTAGACTTTTGGCTTAAAGATCATCTCTTTGTAACAGAAGCCTTACCTACCTCTCTACCACTTATCCATAGAGTGACTATAATCACCCTTCCAAATATCTGACCCAAAGCCCCTGCTATTTCATTTTTAAGAGTGTCACATCTATTTTCTGTACACATTTTTCTCATCTCATAGAGTGGAGATACATCAGAAATTGGGTATGACAGATACATTACCACAGGGGAATAAAACTGAGGATGTTTCTGAAAATCACACGTAAGAAATCAGAAAAGCATTTAAACTTATTTACTTAGAAATGCATTTTCATAAGTATCAGTAATGTTAAAAACTAAAATACTGCACAGTACAGAACCAGGAACTGTTGTAATTACCAGTGTCATGTGGGCACTTCATCTGACCGGAATGCAAAAAGAAAATAATACCCAGTAATATAGCTGCTTTGAATAGATTTTTCTACTTGGTTTTTTTTTTTTTTTTTTTTTTTTTTTTTTTGCGGTATGCGGGCCTCTCACTGTTGTGGCCTCTCCCATTGCGGAGCACAGGCTCCGGAAGCGCAGGCCCAGCGGCCATGGCTCACAGGCCCAGCCGCTCCGCGGCACGTGGGATCCTCCCGGACCGGGGCACGAACCCGAGTCCCCTGCATCGGCAGGCGGACTCCCAACCACTGCGCCACCAGGGAAGCCCTCTACTTGGTTTCTTGTTCATACATTTTGGCATCTTTCTAGACAACTTAGAAGAGGTGATGACCTTGTAATGTGATACTAGTAATAGTCATTCAGTGGTTACTACAACCAAAAAGCAATGTCTACATTCAGATGGAACGCCCACCACTCACTAGTTATGTGACTTTGGGCAAGTTTTCTGAAGTCATTTCATTCAAGTTTCTCCATGACACCCGTCACAACATGACTTGCCTTATTTACTGCTTTGCTTTATTCTCTCTCTGTTCACTACAATATAAGCTCCTTGAGGGCAGAAATCATGTCTTTTCCATTCCCAGCTCTCTTCCGAATACCTATAGTGCACATAGTGGACACTAAAATATCTGATGAGAGAATGAAGAAGTTAATAAACCTCCTTAAGCCACAGTATCTTCATCTGTGAAATGGAGAATAATAATATCACCTATCTTAGAAGGATGATAGCATACATAGTGAGACTGCATACAAAACACTGTATCTGACTATTATTAGGCAAATGTAAAACATTATCTTTCCTCTCTCTCTCCTCACTGCAATATACATTAGCATCAGAATGCGTTTATCATTGGTGATCCTCAACCATACCAGATCCTTCTTATAAAAAATATTTTATAATGCACTCTGTACTATCCTAAAGTGAAATTCACAGATATATAACCTACCTATCTACATCATTTTAAATGTATATAATACCTTGTTATACAAAGAACAAATATTTGAGTAACTTACTTTAAATAATAATGTGTTTCCACAATATGTCACCTCACACCTGTCAGAATGGCTATCATTAAAAAGAATACAGGGCTTCCCTGGCGGCTCAGTGGTTGAGAGTCCGCCTGCCGATGCAGGGGACACGGGTTCG
>NW_006777552.1:549889-586537 GCF_000442215.2 Lipotes vexillifer
TCATTAGGGAAACGCAAATCAAAACTACAATGAGATATCACCTCATACCTGTCAGAATGGCCATCAAAAAAAAGAATACAAATAACACATGTTGGTGAGGATCTGAAGAAAAGGGAACCCTTGTACACTGTTGGTGGGAATGTAAATTGGTGCCACCACTGCGGAAAACAGAATGGAGTTGTCTCAAAAACTAAAAACAGAGCTACCACATAAGCTACCGCAATTCCACTCCTGGTATATATCCAAAAAAACCCAAAAACACTAATTCAAACAGATACATGCATCCCAATGTTCACAGCAGCATTATTTACAACTGCAAGATACAGAAGCCACCTAAGTGTCCCTCAACAGATGAACAGATAAAAAAGATGTGATATATATAACACAGACTGGGTGGCTTATAGACAATAAAAATTTGTTTCCCACAGTTCTTTCTTTTTTGTGGGGGCTGGGGGAAGCAGGAAAGAATAGCCTTATTGCTTTGCCAGGCAAAGGGGGCCACAGAGGGCTAATGCCCTCAAAATTGTCCCTCTCACAGTTCTTGAGGCCAGAATTCTGAAATCAGGGTGTGAGCATGGTCGGGTTCTGGGGAGGGCCCTCTTCCAGGCTGCAGATGGCTGGCTTGTGTCCTCACGTGGCAGAAAGGCTGAAGAGCTCTGTGGGGTCCCTTCCATAAGGGTGCTAATCCCATTCATGAGGGCTCCACGCTCATGACCAAATCACCTCCCAAAGGCCCTACCTCCTAATACCATCACACTGGGGGTTAGGATTTCAACATATGAATGTTGGAGGGACACAAACATCAGTGCATAACACTGTATTTTATCTGCACATAATTATCGAAGTTTTGTATTTTTGTGTTTAAGAGTTTTATCCTTTTTATTTAAAAAACGATACTTTCACACCAATGAAGCACACCAAAGCAAGAGAATGATTTTTGAGAGCATACAATTTGCTAATAAATAAGGGTATTTCAAATATGTTAGGTGAATTAGCTGTATAGGGAAATTCCATTAAACAAAATTCAAATGAATATGAAAAACAATATATATATTATGTATATGTATAAATGAATCTCTTTGTTGTACAGCAGAAATTAACACAACATTGTAAATCAACTATACTTCAATAAAATTTAAAAAGAAACAAAAACAAAATTCAAGGAGCTTCTACTAAAATACAAGAATCTACCTGTTGACTGTAGATGGTATAATGCTCTTTGTTAAATAAAATATAAATTTCTGTGGAAATATATTTCTTCCTCCTACATCCTTTTATCCCAGCCTCCCACATCACTTTTTATGCTATAGCAGATACACTTGAATCTTATAAAATAATATAATTGATAAGTCCTTAACAACATTATTAAACTACCACTTATTTACTGCTTACCACGTTCCAGGCATGTTGCCGCAATGCCTTTTATACATTAGTGGTTCTCTAGCCTGGCTGTCCATTAGAATCACCTGGGAACTCGTCATTAAAAAAAAAAAAAAAAAAAGTCAGCACCCTAATATGCAGCCAAGGATTGAAATACATGATACACTATCTCATTAGGAGTACAAAGGTAGGCACTATTATTATACTCATTTTTCAGATGAAGAAAGTGAGATACAGAGTCTACTTAACTTGCCAAAGTTAATGTGTTAGGTGGCTGAGTTGCAGTCTTAACCCAGAGAAGCCAACCTAGATACTGCAATTTATTTAATAGACACTGCTATTTGCCATCATAATGATGAATGAATGAAGAAAGAGCCTAGATTGACTAGTCTATTTTTCAATTAAGTCCATGTTTTTAATACATTGAAAATCAGTTCCCAGCCAAAAAAAGTCTTTAAACCTATGTTTTTAAAACAATTTGCATTCCCAGTCCTCCTCCTCCAAATACCATTGCAAAGTAAATGGATACGTTAATATGGCTTTTTTTTAATGATTTTTTTTCAATTGAGGTAAAATTCACATAACATAAAATTCACCATTTTAACCATTTTAAAGTGTACAACTCAGTGGCTTTTAGTACATTCACAATGTTGTGCAATGACTATGTAATTCCAGAACATTTTCAGCAGATCAAAAAGAAACCCCATACCCATTAAGCAATCTCTCCATTTTGCCTTCTCCCCCAGCTCCAGGCAACTAATAATCTGTTCACGTCTCCATGAATTTGCATATTCTGGACATTTCCCAAGAGTAAAATAATATAACATGTGACCTTTTGGGGCTGGTTTCCTTTACTTAGCATAATGTCCTCAAGGTTCATCCATGTTGTAGCATGAATCAGTACTTCAGTCATTTTTATGGCTAAAGAATATTCCATGATGTGTATATATTACATTTTGTTTATCCATTATCAGTTGATGCACATTTGGATTGTTTCCACTTTGAGAAACATTATAATGAATAATGCTTAATGAATACTGGTATACAAGTTTTTGTTTAATAATATAATAAGTAACATCATATTATTACTGAATAACAATAACATTTCTAGTCCTCAATACTCACTCCAACCAGGCCTCACACTGAGTACAGAACTATTTTATCAAGTTATTAAATTCTTTTTTTAAATTAATTAATTAATTTATTTATTTTTGGCTGTGTTGGATCTTCATTGCTGTGCGTGGGCTTTCTCTAGTTGAGGCAAGCAGGGGCTACTTTTCATTGCGGTGTGCATGCTTCTCATTGCAGTGGCTTCTCTTGTTGCGGAGCACTGTATGTAGGCTCACAGGCTTCAGTAGTTGTGGCATGTGGCCTCAGTAGTTGTGGTTCACGGGCTCTAGAGCACAGGCTCAGTAGTTGTGGCACATGGGCTTAGTTGCTCCGCAGCATGTGGGATCTTCCTGGACCAGGGCTGGAACCCGTGTCCCCTGCATTGGCAGGCAGATTCTTAACCACTGCACCACCAGGAAAGTCCCAAGTTACTGAATTCTATTTATAAGCTTACCTTTAACATTGTAAGTTAAACGATTATTTTACAAAATAAAATGATGTTTCACCCAAAGGAGTTTTTTTCAAATAACCTTATTTCCATTTTGAGAGAAAAGCTCTAATTTGGGACTTTTACTCTAAGTTCCTTTCACAACCACCCCTCTTCTTTCCTTCAGCTGTTGATTCTATGTGTCCTTGAACAGGTCACTTCATCCCTTTGTTCATTCATTTATTTAACCAATTACTGACCGCATTTCAAGTTTCAGGAACTGGGCTCAATGGGAATATAGCAGGTACAGCACAGACACAGACCCCGCACCCACAGAATTTATACTCTAACGGGAGACAGGCACTAAACACTTTATGAACATAGCTCCTTAGTTATAATTACAGTGTTATGAAGAAAACCTGAGGATGCTATGAAAGTGAATAACAGATATGATTTCCCTATGCCTCCTTTTCTCCACCTGACATATTACAAAGAAACTGAGACTTTTCAGAAATGTGAAATAGAGTGACTTCATTGACAAGCCTGTCTGCCCCCATGGTGGAACTTCCCCCAAAAATATGTCCTCCAGCAACACAAATCCCAAGAACACAGTGTAAAAATTCATGGTTTGGAGACTTAAAAGTATTTCTGGTTTCAAGGATATCTATTAAAATTGAGAAAACTTGTGTAGATATTTGCTGTTAGCAGATTTAATCTTTTTTTTAAAGGAAAGTACCTTTTTCTTTTTTTTTTAATTAATTAATTTTTATTTATTTATTTTTGGCTGCGTTGGGTCTTCGTTGCTGTGCAAGGGCTTTCTCTAGCCACGGCAAGCAGGGACTACTCTTCGTTGCGGTGCGCAGGCTTCTCATTGCGGTGGCTTCTCTTGTTGCAGAGCACGGGCTCTAGGCAAGTGGACTTCAGTAGTTGTGGCATGTGGGCTCAGTAGTGTGGCTCGCAGGCTCTAGAGCACAGGCTCAGTAGTTGTGGCACATGGGCATGGTTGGTCTGTGGTATGTGGGATCTACCCAGACCAGGGTTTGACCCTGTGTCCCCTGCATTGGCAGGCGGATTCTTAACCACTAGCAGATTTAATCTTAAGGCAGCTAAGTAAAAACTGTGTGGCAAAGGGCACTTTCAAATAATGACTCGTGCAATCAGAAACGTGTGTGTGTGTAGTCACATGGCTTTTTAAATTGACAAAATGATTACGCATAAATCCTGTAAACTACTAAAAATTCAAACTTTAATAGCATTTGAAAATAGTACAAAATCAGTTTATTCACTCATCTTTGAGAATTTTTTGTCCAGTTAATAAGAATATTGTAAAGTAAGATGCTAAATTAGACTGTTTTCAAGAACTGGAGGCTTTATCCCTACAGAGCTTCCTCAATTCTGATTCTAAGTTGGCATCTCAGCTTTAATGGCATTGGTTTCTTTAAGAGGAGGTGTTTTCACAGGCCCAGATAGACCCAAATATTGTCTAGAATTTGACTACATCATTAGAAATTTGGGGTTAGCTTTGAGGTTCATACAGACCCAAATTCTAAGGGCTGCCTGGTCAACCCAGTTCACCCTCTGCTCATCAGTCCCTGGAGAAACAGCCACATTGCTAAGACAGGTGGTTGACGATTCCTCTCCCCTGACGTTCAAGTTCTAAGGATACCTGTAGAGACTCAAAGCTTGTACAACACTACCGGTGAATCTGCTCCAAAACTGTGACTTCATTTCTACCAAAAAACTATGCAACTTAAAAAAAAAAGAGTGTTACTTCTCAGGCTTAGGGCCTTTCTACAATGAGTAATGACTGGCACTCCCAGGCACCACCAGTTTATTAACCCACATGCCTCTAGTTTACATCTGTAAGCTCATACTTCCAGAAATAACTGTACCAGGCTCTATTTTATCCTCTTAGTTTCAAATTAAATTTGTCCAATAGCATCGCTCATCAGTAAGGTTATGCATGGAATTCCAAAAGCTTTGGAAGCTTAGACCGCTTTAAAAAAATAGGTCTCCCTGACCTGGTCCTGTGTCCACAATAAGGAACATAAATCTCTACACTTGGCCTCTGTTTCCACGTTAACTCATAACTGCCAGTGGTGAAGGGCATAGACCTGAAGAATATTGAAAGTCTGGTCACATCCTTGTTCATGTCATGCAACAAACTTGAATGTTCCCTGCACACACTCTACTGATTCTCCTGATGGAAGATCCTAGGGAAAACCAGTTTCTCTTTAGTCTTGAATAAACTAGTTAAATGTTTTTTCCCTGTTTATTGCATGTGTCTCATGACCTGTGGCAAATAGAACCAGTTCTTTCAAATTTAGTCTTAATTTTTAAAAATTTCTTATGCAGGCCCACAAAATTACTGTGGGTTAATTAATGTGGTAATTTTTTTCCCTAAAAACATCAGGTCAGTTACATTTGCCCCACTCGATTTTGGGACTTACCATTACTATAGCACCAGTGTCAGTTTGGATTCAAACAGAAATTAGACTGAACTCCAGCTTCTTCATTTATTATTTGGGTGACCTTGGGAAAATGATTTTTATCTGTACAAGCCTCAGTTTTCTCACCTTAAAAGGGGATTGTAAATTCTACTTTATTGAGTTATTGGGAAGATTAAGTGAATTACTCATGCTTAATAAATATTTGTTGCAAACTTTTAAGGTTAATTCTTTAAACCTTTATCAACTACCATTTTTTAAGGGTTTATTAATTGCTGGTTATACAGGTATCTGGGATTAGGAGGAAAGGAGTATTGTTATGTATGTGTGTCATTTATTGGTTTTCCAGCATCCATTCCCCCTCCCTAACTCCACTGGGATTCCTTTTATAGAACTCCTTCTTTGGTATGTGTAGAGTGTTAGTGGGTTGGTAAATCCAGCTGCCCATCTCCCACTTCGAATCTAAAGAGGCCAGATCCTGCCTCTGCCTGAACAGCCAGAAACTGAGAATACCCATCTCTATCAGCCAGTTTGTGGGCCTATCTTGGTCCTTGCATTTTATTATTCTATCATGTACATGGGTATTAGGGGAATGCCTTCTATAGGAATGTGGCCAAATAAAGCATATAGGACCAGGCAGTTAATGAAAATGACCGTAGTTCAATCCATCCACAAATCTATAAGGCAAAAATATTCAAGAATCTTCTAATCTTTGAAAAAACTGCTCTTACAAAGTCTCCTCAAGAGCAAAGTAAGTTTTCTGTACTTTCAGTGTTCTCCTCGAGTCTCTAGAGAGACCTCAGGAATCCAGGCATGGATGTTTTTAAAATGTTATTAATATCCGGTGCTTGGGATGAGTAAGTCATGGGTCCAGTGATCATCTGAGGGACTGTGTATTCTAAATGTTAATATTACTTGGGAAGATTACTTTGTGTAGGTCGTAGAAAAGAGAACAAATCAGTTTGCCTTTTGGAGAAAAGAAAATAAAAGAAGATATGTCTTGTGTATCTGTAATTAACGGGGTTTACAGAGGACTCAATCCACTTCCCACCTGAGTCCAGGGCTTGGGGAGCAAAGTGATAAATGGTCAAGAGGATGATTTTAGCCAAAGGTAACTCTTCAGCACAACACAAAGACCTATTATTACTTTTTTTAATCAGCAAAGAATTTAACATGTATCAGCTTTCAATACTATTTCTTGGTGGATGAAAGGAGGTCCTGAGCAATGAGCATATCCATTAATTTCTTATCATCAAAGCTCTAGGCATCTTTCCCTGGTGATGAAGTGCCTCTGCCTTGATTAAGACTGTAGAATTATTAAAACACCCTAGTCACAAAGATGATTTAGAAATGTGCCTATGGAGAGTTATCTAACCAAGCACCTCACAGAGGAAGAGCTACCCAGCCATGTGCACACGTACCCAACCTTGACCTCTTTGGAACAAGCATCACTTCTCCATTAAACAAACGTTTCACTTTCTTATGAATTTGTTTTTCAAAATGCTTTCCTTGTATTTTTAACTTAGTTCTCACTTTTCATGAAAGACACACACGCACACACATACACACATTGAAAGACATACATGGTTCTCTAAAACAATCATTGCGATCACTCTTCCGGTATTTATATCCTCATTACCAAACTATTTCTTCTTGATCTTTCCATTTTAGACATTATCTATTCACTTCCCACTCTCTCCAGCTGCCTCGCTCCTCCCTGCTCACCCATGTGCCTTTCCCATCTCCCAACTCTGCTAATCACAGCTATAGAGCTATGCCATAACTTTGGTTGGAATTTTTAATACTGACGTTATTGTAACTATAAAACGTCTGGGTTTTTAATTTCTTTTCTTGTATAACTTTTTATCCTCAAGTGAATTAGTAACCCCGAACTCTCCCCAGGAGTCTAAACCTCTCCCAGAACATTCAGATACAGCATGTAGTCTCTTAAACATCTTTCCTAGCATTTCCTGACCTGCTCTAGCCCCCAGTTGTCCTCTACACCTGGTGCATAATATTTTTCTAGAATTTCTCTCCATGGTAACCGTGGACTTTCCTTTGCCTCCATCTTATGTTGGTCTTCTGTTTCCTGGATTCCATCTCTTCTATCTTGGTTTACTACCTCATGTTATACTATCTCCAGTGATTTCCTAGAAAATTGATGCATCAGAGAAAAATGGAGGCCTTACACATTGAAAAATGTCTTTATCCTATCTTCATCCTTAATCAATCATTCATTTGGATATATAATTTCAGGTTTGAAATAATTTTCCCTCAGAATTTTGAAGATATTTCTCCATTTTCTGCAGGTGTCTAGTGTAACTATTGAGAATTCTGATGCCAATCTGATTCTTGATCTTTTGTAAATAAATTGTGTTTCTTTCTTAAAAGCTTTTATCTTTTCTCTTGTTCTCAGTGTTCTGAAAATTTTGTAAGAATACAGTTTGTTGTGGGTCATATGTTGGGCACTAGATGTATTCTTTTGATCGAAAGAATAATTACAAAACTATGTCCTTCGATTCTTGAAGATTTTTTAAATAATTTTCCCATTTTACTTGTTCTTTCTTTCTAGAATAACTTTTACTGGGATTTGGGCATCCTGAGATGATCCTCTAATTCTCTTATAATTTCTCTCCAATCTCTCATATGTTTTTAATACTTCTGGGAGACTTACTCATTTTATCTTTTGGCCTTCTATTGAATTTTTACATCTGGTATCATTTTTATATTTCCAGGAACTCTTTTTGGTTTTCTGATTTTTTTTCTTTTTTTATACCACGTTACTCTTGTTTCATAGATACAATATCTTCTTTAATTTTTTCAAACAGATTAAATTATTTTTTCAGGTTTTAGATCTATGCATGGTCTTTTTTTCCTACAAATTACTTTTCTCCTGTGATGCTGGCCTCTGTCTTTTACATACAGACAGTCCCCAATGTCTTATGCTCCTTGTCTCTCCTCTTCTAGTCAGAGGGGAGCACCAAAGAGCTACTTGGAGACACAGGACATGAAGGAGAGCCTGTTAGTGTGGGGTATTATCCTACATATGCTGATCTCTGCATTTCTTAGTGAGTCCTATAAGTCAGTCTCTTTAGGAATTTTCTCCTGGGCTTCTCAGATTCCCCAAAGAAAAATCTTCTGGGGTAAAGATTCTCTGTTTGGCCAGTTTACAAACCCACATCTATGTAAAAGGGTCTAGCACAGTGTCAGGCACATAACAGACACACAAGCAAAAATGCTAGACCCATTCTTCATCTTCACTATGTTGATGCAGTTTTGAAACCAGTTCCATCAGGTACTGACAGACAGCAACCAGGAACTAGGAGCTCCTTCAGACACTGTGGAAGTGGTGAAGTGTCTTCCTTATAATGCAGGAATAGTGAATGGATTATTTTCTCGCTTGGGGTTGAGTTCTGCAATATTAGAAACAGAGATTCAAAGTGTTTCCAATTTTTTAGCATATTCTTTAGCTATAATAGTGTCACATACATTATTTATTTTATGGGATCTTATCCTATGCCATCCTCTCCACTTGTTATTTTTTACTGACCTCTTCCCCTTTCTGTATTTGTCTCTCTTCCATCTCTTGAGTTTGTGATTTCTATCTGAAAAGCTTTGGCCTTCCTTGAGGAAAACACCATAAAGAAGCGGTCCCCAACATTTTTGGCACCAGGGACCAGTTCTGCAGAAGACAATTTTTCCACAGACTGGGGTTGGGAGTGGAGATGGTTCAGGGGGTAATGCGAGTGATGGGGGTAGGGGATGGTTTAGGAGGTAACACGAGCAGTGGGAAGCGATGGGGGGTGGCAGATGAAGCTTTGCTCACTCACCCACCACTCACCTCCTGCAATGCAGCCCAGTTCCTAACAGGCGGCGGACCGGTACCAGTCCACAGGCCGGGGGTTGGGGAATCCCTGCCATAAAGAGAGAGTTGTAACTGGTAAATGACAGGCCCCAGTGACACACAGAGTCTGGCTGACCTAAAATGCTGACCCATTTAACAGATGCACCCAGTTGTTACATATCCAGAAGATTTCAATAGCTTCAAGACTTCTAAAACTAATCTTACTTTTAAGAATCAGTGTGAAAATAGGCATAAAGGATTCTCAGAGAGGGACAGCAATCCCCTTAGAGCCCTTACCATAAATTGGATTAATATTATTTTGAGGAAAATGGCCTAGCACAATAACACGCGACATCAGATTCTACATAATAAATCAAAATGCATTCATTATTCTAAATACTCTTAATGCTGAGTGAAATCTGAGGATTTCTTAATCAGGATCACTATTATTTCTTAAAATATCCCATCCCTCTGTCACTGGGAAGTTAACTAAAGCTGAAAAGTATATGCTGGGGTACAAAGTTTATGTATACTTTTTTTTTTTTAACATCTTTACAAGAGTATAATTGCTTTACAATGTTGTGTTAGTTTCTGATGTATCACAAAGTGAATCAGCTGTACGTATACATATATCCCCATATCCCCTCCCTCTTGCGCCTCCCTCCCACCCTCCCTATCTCATCCCTCTAGGTGTTCACAAAGCACTGAGCAGATCTCCCTATGCTATGTGGCTGCTTCCCACTAGCTAGCTATTTTAAGTTTGGTAGTGTATATATGTCAATCCTACTCTCTCACATCGTCCCAGCTTACACTTCTCCTGCCCCGTGTCCTCAAGTCCATTCTCTACATCTGCATCTTTATTCCTGTCCTGCCCCTAGGTTCTTCAGAACCACTTTTTTTTTTAGATTCCATATATATGTGTTAGCATACGGTATTTGTTTTTCTCTTTCTGACTTAATTCACTCTATATGACAGACTCTAGGTCCATCCACCTCACTATAAATAACTCAATTTCGTTTCTTTTTATGGCTGAGTAATATGCCATTGTATATATGTACTACATCTTCTTTATCCATTCATCTGTCGATGAACACTTAGGTGGCTTCCATGTCCTGGTTATTGTAAACAGTGCTGCAATGAACACTGTCATACATAACTCTTTTTGAATTATGGTTTTCTCCAGGTATATGTGAAGTAGTGGGATTGCTGGGTCATATGGTAATTCTATTTTTAGTTTTTTAAGGAACTTCCATACTGTTCTCCTTAGCAGCTGTATCAATTTACATTCCCACCAACAATGCAAGAGGGTTCCCTTTTCTCCACACCCTCTCCAGCATTTATTGTTTGTAGACTTTTTGATGATGGTCATTCTAACTGCTGTCAGGTGATACCTCATTGTAGTTTTCATTTGCATTACTCTAATGATTAGTGACGCTGAGCATCCTTTCAAGTGTTTGCTGGCAATCTGTATATTTTCTTTGGAGAAATGTCTCTTTAGGTCTTCTTCCCATTTTTGGATTGGGTTTTTTGTGGTTTTTTTTGATACTGAGCTGCATGAGCTGCTTGTATATTTTGGAGTCTAATCCTTTGTCAGTTTCTTCATTTGCAAATATTTTCTCCCATTCTGAGGGTTTTCTTTTCATCTTGTTTATGGTTTCCTTTGCTGTGAAAAAGCTTTGAAGTTTCATTACATCCCATTTGTTTAGTTTTGTTTTTATTTCCATTTCTCTAGGAGGTGGGTCATAAAGGATCTTGCTGTGATTTATGTCATAGAGTGTTCTGCCTATGTTTTTCCTCTAAGAGTTTTATAGTGTCTGGCCTTACATTTAGATCTTTCATCCACTTGAAGTTTATTTTTGTGTATGGTGTTAGGGAGTGTTCTAATTTCATTCTTTTACATGTAGCTGTCCAGTTTTCCCAGCACCACTTATTAAAGAGGCTGTCTTTTCTCCATTGCATATTTTTGCCTCCTTTATCAAAGACAAAGTGAACATGTATGTGTGAGCTTATCTCTGGCTTTCCATCCTGTTCCACTGATCTTTCTGTTTTTGTGCCAGTACCATACTGTCTTGATTACTGTAGCTTTGTAGTATAGTCTGAAGTCAGGGAGCCTGAATCCTCCAGCTCTGTTTTTCTTTCTCAAGATTGCTTTGGCTATTTGGGATCTTTTGTGTTTCCATACAAATTGTGAAAGTTTTTATTCTAGTTCTGTGAAAAAATGCCATTGGTAGTTTGACAGGGACTGCACTGAATCGGTAGATTGCTTTGGGTAGTACAGTCATTTTCACAATGTTGATTCTTCCAATCCAAGAACATGGTATATCTCTCCACCTGTTGGTATTATCTTTAATTTCTTTCATCAGTGTCTTATAGTTTTCTGCATACAGGTCTTTTGTCTCCTTAGGTAGGTTTATTCCTAGGTATTTTATTCCTTTTGTTGCAATGGTAAATGGGAGTGTTTCCTTAATTTTATTTTCAGATTTTTCATCATTAGTCTATAGGAATGCAAGAGATTTCTGTGCATTAATTTTGTATCCTGCTACTTTACCAAATTCATTGATTAGTCCTAGTAGTTTTCTGGTAGCTCTTCAGGGTTCTCTATATATAGTATCATGTGATCTGCAAATAGTGACAGTTTTACTTCTTCTTTTCCGATTTGGATTCCATTTATTTCTTTTTCTTCTCTGACGGCTGTGGCTAAAACTTCTAAAACTATGTTGAATAATAGTGGTGAGAGTGGGCAACCTTGTCTTGCTCCTGATCTTAGTGGAAGTGGTTTCCAATTTTCACCATTGAGAATGATGTTGGCTGTGAGTCTGTAATATATGGCCTTTATTATGTTGAGGTAAACTCCCTCTATGCCTACTTTCTGGAGGGTTTTTATCATAAATGCGTGTTGAATTTTGTCAACAGATTTTTCTGCATCTATTGAGATGATCAAATGGTTTTTCTCCTTCAATTTGTTAATATGGTTTATCACATTGATTTACTTGCATATACTGAAGAATCCTTGCATTCATAGGATAAACCCCACTTGATCATCGTGTATGACCCTTTTAATGTGCTGTTGGATTCTGTTTGCTAGTATTCTGCTAGTATTGAAAGTTTTTACACCTATGTTCATCGGTGATATTGGCCTGTGGTTTTGTTTTTTTGTGACATCTTTGTCTGGTTTTGGTATCAGGGTGATGGTGGCCTCATAGAATGAATTTGGGAATGTTCCTCCCTCTGCTATATTTTGGAAAAGTTTGAGGATAGGTGTTAGCTCTTCTCTAAATGTTTAATAGAATTCACCTGTGAAGCTATCTGGTCCTGAGCTTTTGTTTGTTGGAAGATGTTTAATCACAGTTTCAATTTCAATGCTTGTGATTGGTCTGTTTATATTTTCTATTTCTTCCTGGTTCAGTCTTGGAAGGTTGTGCTTTTCTAAGAATTTGTCCATTTCTTCCAGGTTGTCCATTTTATTTGGTATATAGTTGCTTGTAGTAATCTCTCATGATCCTTTTTATTACTGCAGTGTCAGTTGTTACTTCTCCTTTTTCATTTCTAATTCTATTAATTTGAGTCTTTTCCCTTTTTTTCTTGATGAGTCTGGCTAACGGTTTATCAATTTTGTTTATCTTCTCAAAGAACAAGCTTTTAGTTTTATTGATCTTTGCTATCATTTCCTTCATTTCTTTTTCATTTATTTCTGATCTGATCTTTATGATTTCTTTCCTTCTGCTAACTTTAGGGCTTTATTGGTCTTCTTTCTCTAATTGCTTTAGATGTAAGGTTAGGATGTTTATTTGAGATGTTTCTTGAGGTAGGATTGTATTGCTATAAACTTCCTTCTTAGAACTTATTTTGCTGCATCCCATAGGTTTTGTGTTTTCATTGTCATCTGTTTCTAGGCATTTTTTGATTTCCTCTTTGATTTCTTCAGTGTTTTCTTGGTTATTTACTAGTGTATTCTCTAGCCTCCATGTGTTTGTATTTTTTACAGATCTTTTCCTGTAATTGATATCTAGTCTTATAGCATTGTGGTCAGAAAAGATACTTGATATGATTTCAATTTTCTTAAATTTACCAAGGCTTGATTTTTGACCCAAGATATAATCTACCCTAGAGAATGTTCCATGAACACTTGAGAAGAAAGTGCATTCTGTTGTTTCTGGATGGAATGTCCTATAAATATCAGTTAAGTCCATCTTGTTTAATGAGTCATTTAAAGCTTGTTTTCTTATTTCATTTCGGATGACCTGTCCATTGGTGAAAGTGGGGTGTTAAAGTCCTCTACTATGATTGTGTTACTGTCGATTTCCCCTTTTATGGCTGTTAGCATTTGCCTTATGTATTGAGATGCTCCTATGTTGGCTGCATAAATATTGACAATTGTTATACCTTCTTCTTGGATTTACCCCTTGATCATTATGCAGTGTCCTTCTTCATCTCTTGTAATAGGTCTTTATTTTAAAGTCTATTCTGTCTGATATGAGAATTGCTACTCCAGCTTTCTTTTGATTTCCATTTGCATGGAATATCTTTTTCCATCCCCTCACTTTCAGTCTGTATATGTCCCTAGGTCTGAAGTGGGCCCCTTATAGACAGCAATATATACTGGTCTTATTTTTGTAACCATTCAGCCAGACTATGTCTTTTGGTTGGAGCATTTAATCCATTTACATTTAAGGTAGTTATCAATATGTTTGTTTCTATTACCATTTTCTTAATTGTTCTGGGTTTGTTATTGTAACTTTTTTCCTTCTCTTGTGTTTCCTGCCTAGATGAGTTCCTTTAGCATTTGTTGTAAAGCTGGTTTGGTGGTGCTGAATTCTCTTAGCTTTTGCTTGTCTGTAAAGGTTGTAATTTCTCTGTTGAATCTGAATGAGATCCTTGCTGGGTAGAGTAATCTTGGTTGTAGTTTTTTCCCTTTCATCACTTTAAATATGTCCTGCCACTCCCTTCTGGCTTGCAGAGTTTCTGCTGAAAGATGAGCAGTTAACCTTATGGGGATTCCCTTGTACGTATGTTATTTGTTGTTCTTCCCTTGTTGCCTTTAATATTTCTTCTTTGTATTTAATTTTTGATAGTTTGATTAATATGTGTCTTGCCGTGTTTCTCCTTGGATTTATCCTGTATGGGACTCCGCACTTCCTGGACTTGATTGACTATTTCCTTTCCCATATTAGGGAAGTTTTCAACTATAATCTCTTCAATATTTTCTCAGTCCCTTTCTTCTTCTCTTCTTCTCCTGGGACCCTTAGAATTCAAATGTTGGTGTGTTTATTGTTGTCCCAAAGGTCTCTGAGACTGTCCTCAATTCTTTTCATTCTTTTTTCTTTATTCTGCTCTGCAGTAGTTATTTCCACTATTGTATCTTCCAGGTCAGTTATCCCTTCTTCTGCCTCATTTATTCTGCTCTTGTTTCCTTCTAGAGAATTTTTCATTTCATTTATTGTGTTGTTCATCATTGTTTGTTTACTCTTTAGTTCTTCTAGGTCCTTGTTAAATGTTTCTTGTATTTTCTCCATTCTATTTCCAAGATTTTGGATCATCTTTACTATCATTACTAAGAATTCTTTTTCAGGTAGACTGCCTATTTGCTCTTCATTTGTTTCGTGTGGTGGGATTTTACCTTGCTCCTTCATCTGCTGTGTGTTTCTCTGTCTTCTCATTTTGCTTATCTTACTGTGTTTGGGGTCTCCTTTTTGCAGGCTGCAAGTTTGTAGTTCCTGTTGTTTTTGGTGTCTGCCCCCAGTGGCTATGGTTGGTTCAGTGGGTTGTGTAGGCTTCCTGGTGGAGGGGCCTGGTGTTTGTGTTCTGCTGGATGACATCTTGTCTCTCTGGTGGGCAGGACCACGACCAGTGGTGTGCTTTGGGGTGTCTGTGACCTTATTATGATTTTAGGCAGCCTCTCTCCTAATGGGTGGGGTTGTGTTCCTGTCTTGCTAGTTTTTTGGCATGGGGTGTCCAGCACTGGAGCTTGTTGGTTGTTGAGTGGAGCTGGGTCTTAGCATTGAGACGGAGATGTCTGGGAGAGTTCTCGAGGACTGATATTACGAGGCGCCAGGAGGTCTCTGGTGGACCAATGTCCTGAACTCGGCTCTCCCACCTCAGAGGCTCAGGCCTGACACCCAGCGAGAGCACCAAGACCCTGTCAGCCACATGGCTTCATTTAGAAGCTCTTAAATGGTCCATAAAAAGAGAAGCAATTTGGAACCCTATTACTGACTTGCACCATGATGCCAAAACCTAGGAAATTCTTTGATGAGTATAACAGGTCTAAAATCTCTAGATCTCTCACAAAACTCCTTGGTTAGTCTAGAGGGCATTGAGGACCTGACTCTTCAGAGAGCCTCAGTCTCTACTACCAGCACATCTCCTCCCCGGTAGAAGTCAGTTTATGTATACTTAACAGTTGTGCTTAAATATCATGATTATATTGTCCTACTCACCTTAATTATCTAGCTAATGACCTTACTACTCCATTTTACTTTGTCTAAAGCTCCCAGTGTATAACTCTAAATGCTTACTCTGATTTTTCTGTCTAAAGCAATTCAAATGAAATTATTCTTTCAACAATATGTCTCACACAATACACAGTCAGTCATTCAACAAACACTCACTCAATAAACATTTATTGAGCACCTCCATGCATCTAGCATTGTAAGAGACACTAGGGAGAGCAGAAACAGACCTAACTGTCACCTTTGTGGACCTTACAGTCTAGGGCAAGGTGGGCATTAATCAAACAGTCACAAAACTAAAGGTACCATTACAAAAAATGTATGGTTGTTCAATGGTATATCATAAGGGAATCTGAGCTACGTTAGGAGAAGATCACAAAAGTAAAATGTGGTATGTCATCTGCAGGAGATGTAGATGGTCACTAGGCAAAGTGAAGGGGAGTGGACCAAAGGAAACAACTGGCTCAGGGCAAAGGAATACCCTGTGCCAGGGGTTTGTGTGGCACTTTTGTGAAAGAAAAGAAAGGCAGTGTGGCTAGAACAGGGAGCCAGGGAGAGAGTTGTATGAGACGAGACTGCAGTGGTGGTCAGCTGGTTACCACCAAGAAGTGCTTTAAGCCAAAGAAAGGACTTTTGTGCCAATCCAAGAGGAAACAGGAAGTCACTGGAGTGTTTTCACTGGGAGCAGTGCAACACTAAAACATTACATCTTGCTAAGGTCCCTCTGGCTCACTTAGGAGAGCAGATTAAAGAGTGACTGAAAAGAGCTACTAGTCAGCTATTGCTGTGGTCCAGGCAAGAGATGATGGGAGCTAGGGCCAGCATGATGGCAATGATGGAGTGGATATAGGAAGAGCAAGGGAGGTTGACATCTACATTTTTGTGTTGTAGAACTGGATGAGTGCTGATGCCATTCACTGGGTAGGAAATACTAGAAGAACAGATCATTTGGGTTTGGACAGGCTAAGTTTAAAGTATCTTCAAGTAGAGATTTTGAATGCCATTTTGATATATGGGTCTAGAACTCAAATGATGCATTTGGGTCATAGATAGAGAAATATGGTATCATGGCCAAGAAAGAGGTGGGTTAATCCAATGTTTCTCTAGGCATTATGAAACCCTGCATCAGAATCCCATAGATCTCTCTGGTTAAAATGAAGATTTGGGTCCATCTCGGAACTACAGAATCAGAGTTGGTGGAAGTAAAGCCCAAGGAATTTTTATTTTTTAACAAGCACCCCAAAGTGATTTCTCAAGCATTCTATATTTGAGCTCCATTGACCTAGAGACAGAGATGCCTCTGAGGAGCTCCAAAGGTAAGCCTGCAAAGTGGTACCTCAATGTGTTTATTCTCCTTACTTATTTTAAAAAATAGTAACAATAAATAAAGCTCAGGTTTCTCTTTACAGCTGATTAACTATCTAGATTAATCTCATAAATCACATAAAATTAAAACTCCAGCTTTCCAAGGTCCACAGGAAAGTCAGCTCTGACTCAGCTAACTCATGCTTGTCACCTCAGCTCTGGCCCTTGTCCTTTGTCTCACAGGCTCCTGCCCTCTCTCTCCTGGGCACTGACCTTTTGACTCTTCCCCTTCCCTAGAAAGATAGCATTTCCAGTGAGCAAAATGTCACATTACCTTTGCTGAACGGGACATTTCAAATAAAATATTAGCAATAACAATTACCTCTAAGCCACTAATCCCTCTGAAGCTACTTTAAACCACCAAAGGATTTAAGGCAATTCCCTGAAAATATCTCAGGCTTAATAGATTATGGTGCTGGGCGATGAAATATATTGGTTTGTGCTGCCTTAAGTTTCATTATGTGGCATTTTCACCTATAAAAAGAGAGTCATGGCACAAACTGCTTCAACTATTATTCAATGTAAAAAAATAAGATCATGGAAATATAAATAATAGTAATAACAATAATAGTAATAATCCTACAGCACACATCACACTGTGGGTATGGATAGTTCCATGACCAGAATATTACTGGCAAGAGAATCTGCTAGAAAATAAAATAAATATTCAAATACTTACTTCCCTGGGCAGGTTGGCAATTTTATGTGGCCCACATATACAAGAGAATTCTGAAAGAATGCCTTTCCCTGGTGGTGCAGGAGGGGCATGAATTAGAGTGGTTGTTCTTAACTCTGAGTTTTCATCACCCAGGCTGGTTTTCTTTGCCTTGGTTGAATTTCTGAAGATAGGACTGTACCACATGCAAACAACATGCTTTCTGGGAAAAAATGTGGTTTGTGAGACCCTTACTCTTAGAATTACTTTTGTGGATTCATTTTTTTTTTTTTACTCATTTAACAAATATGTATTGCATGCCCACCATTACCAGGCACCATGCTGGGGTCTGGAAAGTGAAAAAGAAACAAAATACAGTAAATGACTACCAGAAGTTCACACTGTAGAAGAGGAGATAGACAAGTGAACAGAAAGTATCAGTGTAATAGGGTAAGGGCTACAAAAAGTCTAAGGAGAGAGGCATGAAACCACAAAGAAGGGGCACCTAATTCATTCTGGGAAGGTCAGGAAAGGCTTCCGAGAGAAAGTGAAATTTAGACTAGGGTTTCTGCATCTCAGCACTTACTGACATTTTAGGACAGATAATTCTTTGCTGTAGGGGTCTTTGATGTGGGGCGCATTATAGGATGTTTAGCAGCATCCTGGCTTCTACCCCCTAGATGCCCGTAGTACCACCCCCTCAGCTGTGACAACCCAAAATGTCTCCAGACACAGCTAAATGTCCTCTGGAGACAACATCACTCCCAGTTGAGAACCAGTGATCTACACTAAGACTAAAGAGAAAATAGAAGTTATTAGGAAAACCAGCTTAGGGAGAGGGTAGTTAGGGAGGCGTGCCAAGTAGAACCAAGAGCATATACAAAACCCAGAAGCAAAGAGGACATGGTTAGACTGTGGAGTTGGAAGAAGCTCGCCAGGGCTCTACTGGAAAGACAGGAGGGGTAGGGAGACCTGTCCTGCTATGGGGTGTGACTTTACCTACCCAGCAACAGGGCACCACTGAAGAGCAGTCAACTTTAAGGTGGTTTGACAGGTTGTCAGAGGTTGAGGGAGGGAGAAGCCAACCACGCATCCCAGTACTTACTTGGTCAATACCGTGCACAGGATGTTATCTTCCGAGGACTGTGATGAGGATAGAGAAGGAGCAGCACAGAACAGGCAGAGAAGTTAACAAGCTCAGTTTGGACTGCTGGGTTTGAGAGTCTATGGCCATCTAAGTAGAGACTGCCAAATATCCAGGTTTGTTGCTTCAGAGAAAGTTGTGCCAGGAGACACAGCCTATAAAATGTGGGTTGATGAGACTGCCCGTGGAGAGTGTGTGCCGAGAGAAGAAAGAGGGCTCAGGACACAGCACTGAGAAGCACTGACATTTAAAGGATAGTCAGTCCTGATACACAGCTTCTCAGGTCCAAAGAAGCCATGGACCAAGCCATAAAATTGGTCGAGTTCACTGCTGGCTTCTGAAGCCTCCTCTTTCTAACCCACTCCATCCCCATGAACACATCCCTCGGTCATTCCCCCCCCCTCCTTCCCCTTTTAGTCATGCCTTTTCCTCTCCTCTCCTCCACCCTTCTCCCTACAATATGCTCTCCAGGAATGGACTTAATAAGTAGGAAACACAAACAGAGCTTTTTTCCCCTTAACTTATTCCAGATAGGTATATTTTTAGAGAAAACAAAGCCAAATCCTAATTTGTATAATTTTAAGTTTCTAGAAAAATATATTCTGGTCAGTTTTTGCTGAGCAACAACCTCAAAATCTCAGTGGCTTACAACAACAAATGTTTATTTTGCTTGCTCGTGGGTCTTCAGGTCAGTTCTACTTCTGTCTGACAGTGGGTTTAGATCTGTTCTATAAGCCTCACATTCTCCTTGGATCAGCAGCTATTGGGGACTTGTTCTTCTCAGGGTGCAAGACAGGAGCACACGAAATCAAGCAACATAATGATAGAACTTCTGCTCTTGCAGCACAGCTGATAGCATCCTGTTGGCCAAAGCAGGTCAGTGGCCAAGCCCAACATCCATGGAGCAGAAAGAGTTCTCTGCCCACAGCTGGAGACACAATAAGGCTACATGGCAAAAGGTACGGATCTTAAAAACAGGTGACAACATGTGATTTATTTGAAAATCTATCAAATAAACAAAGTATCTTGGTCATTATTCTCCCTTTTCAGGAGTTTTCCTCGTCACAAGTTGGGCACAGCAAATTTGTGCTGCTGGTCAAAGGTAGGTGTCTTGAAGAGAAAGCACAATGGATGAATTAGGGCAAATGCTTCTGTACAACTGAAAGCCATATTCTAGCCTGTAACAAGGCAACAGTGTCTCATTTTTGTGTTCGGGGCAACATAAGTAAATGGCATAGTAATAAGTAGAATGTTAGAAATGGTGATTAAGCCTAAGTCTGTCTTTTTAGAGATACGTAAACCAACACTGATAAAGTAAAGAGACTTGCCCCTAATCGATCAGTGACAAGGCTGATACCCTTGTCCAACCTCATGGCCTCCCTTTCCCACTGTCCTGGGAAAGTCTCCCCAATGCACTGAGTCAGGCATAAAACACTGACACATGGGACCTCCCTGGCAGTGCAATGGTTAAGACTCCGTGCTTCCAATGCAGGGGGCACAGGTTCGATCCCTGGTCAGGGAACTAAGATTCCGCATGCCAAGCAGCACAGCCAAAAAAAAAAAGGAAAATAAAAGCTAGCCCCTCCGAGCTGCAACTGCAAGGCGACCTCCGAGTGGGTGTGCCCATGGGTAGAAGCAGGCAGCAAAAAAAAAAAAAAAATTGACACGTGAGCTTAGAATTTCAAACCAGAGGCTGAAGGCATTGTAAGCCTGGATCCACATCCTCTGGCAGAGGTGTTACTGCAATCTGTTGACGGCAGCTCACCTAATGTTCATTTTCTAGGCAGTATAACATACAAATCAGTATTTCTTGCCACCAATTCTCCAAGGATAAACCAAACCCAACTCTCTTTGTGTTTTCATCACTCACAATGTAGTAAGATACAGGGTAGATGGTTTAACTACGTTATGTCCTTACATGACAGATGGGCAGCATACATCTTTCCTAGTGTAAAAATGTCACTGCAGCTACAGATACAGTTGGTGGCTGAAAATGGAAAGTGATGCAGATTAACCTAAGAGGACAGAGAAGAACTCGAGTAAAACACACAGACCCACTTTCAGGAGCAATTAGTCTCCAATCCTGACAAACAATTGATGAGCAATAGGGGAAAAGTCAGAGAACCAAGAATCTGGAGCATTTCCAGGTAGACAATATTTAATTTACTGTGATTTTTTTTAAAATCTATCCTAAAGAAATGGGCTTGAATTAGGAAGGCAGTGCAACTTTTGTAGTTTCCTATTTAAAACAGATTGGAGAGACTACAAATAGTTTTTTAAAGAATTCTTCACAATGAACCAAAGGATATTCTCTGTCCCTTAATGATTTTCTAATGCAATTTAAAAAATATAAGCAGAGGCCCAAGAAATCCCTTCCCCACTAGTATTAGACTAGGTGCATTAGTACTGTCATATACTATGTGATATATATGAGTGATAAAAATAATGACATTTTGGTTTTATTCTATTACCAATAACTAAGGAAGTATAATAAAAGAAACATTACACAGAACCTGACATTCGCTAGGAAAGTTTAATAACAGGATCTGGATGGAGCAAAAAGGGTGAGAAGACTGAGGCCAACTAATATTTATTTCCTACTTTCTTTTCTAAATTCCTGTCCTTTGGTGATTTATGGTGTTAATTATTAACAGTAGAGAGTGATCAAGACGGTGGAGGAGTAGAACATGGAGCTCACCTTCTCCCACAAATACATCAAAAACACATCTATATGTGGAACAATTTGCACAGAACATCTACTGCCCTTTAGACTTCCTAAAGGGCAAGAAAACCTCCATGTAAGCAGGTAGGACAAAAGAAAGAGAAAAGAATTGGTATGGGTCCTGTGACCCAGGGAGGGAGCTGTAAAGGAGGAATGGTTACCACAGCCTGGGAAGTCCTCTCACTGGTGGGGAGATCAACCTGGAGGGGGAGCTTCAAAGGCTCGAAGGAAAGCACCGTGACCAGTTTGCAGTAGGCAAAACAAAAGGGACCTGTACTGACAGTGGGTACCACCACCCCATGCTCCCTAGCCTGAGATGCTCATCCCCGGTAGGGGCTGGGTGCCGAAGCTCAGGCACCCAGGGAGAGGACTGGGGTTGGCTGTGCGGAAACAGACTAAAGGTGCTGGAGTGTGGCAACTGAGGGTTTATGTGGAAGAAGCCTGGGCCCACCAGAGAGGCAAAGATCCATTGTTGGGGGGTGGTGCACGAGGAGAGGGGCAGGACCACCACAGGAGCTTCTTTCCCTGTGAATGCACTCAGGCAACAGGTCACTGTCTACGTGAGCTCTGGGGGCAGGCACAAGCTGCCACTACCATCACAGGCTCCAGTGGCAGGCATGGGGCAGCGCTGCTCCTGCAGAGAGAAATGGAAGCAGGCACCAACCACTGCCCCCACCTGGCGCGGGCCCCAGGAGCGCGCACGGGCTGCCACACCTGCACACCCCCTATCAAGGGTATAATGGCCAACACACACTGAGGAAAGAGGCAGCAAGCACCCAAACTAAAAGCAGCCCTTGCAACAAATATATTAAACCCATACAAGCTACACAGGGATGCTCCCACATATAAATAGCCTTCCAAGACTACGGTAGATAATTGTTTCTCCTAAACTCACAGAGTAAGAGAAATATAAGTAAAATGAAGAAGCAGAGGAACCGCTCCCAGTTAAAAGACTAAGAGAATTCCCGTGAAGGAACAAACAATGAAACGGACCTCTACAGTCTAACGACACCAAATTCAAAAAGGAGGTAATGAAAATACTGAAGAAATTAAGAAAGGTTATCAACAGAAATGCAGATTACTGTAAAAGGAACTAGAAACTATAAGGAGGAGCCAAGAAAAATTAGAAAATTCATTTGCTGAAACAAAAGCTGAGCTAAAGGAATGAATAGCAGAATGAATAATGCAGAAGAATGAATAAGTGATCTGGAAGATAGAATAATGGAAATCACCCAATCAGAAGAACAGACAGAAAGTCAAATGAAAGCAATATAAGAGACCTATGGAATAATATAAAGTGTGCCAATTTATGCATAATAGGGATTCCAGAAGGAGAAGAAAGAGAAAAGGGGATGGAAAATGTATTTGAAGAAATTATGGCTGAAAACTCCCCAAACCTAAAGAAGGAAACAGATATCCAGACACAGGAAGCACAGAGGGTCCCAAACAAGATGAACCCAAACAGACCTACACCAAGACCTATAATAAAAATGGCAAAAGTTAAAGATAAAGAGAGGATTCTAAAGGCAGCAAAAAAAAAAAAAAAAAAAAAAAAACAGTTAATTATAAGGAAACCCCCATAAGATTATCAGCTGATTTCTCTATAGAAATGCTGTGGGTCAAAAGGGAATGGAAAAATATATTCAAAGTCTTGAAAGGGAAAAATCTGCAACCTACACTACCCAGCAAGACTATCATTTAGAATAGAAGGAGAGATTAAGAATTTCTTAGACAAGCAAAAACTAAAAGAATACAGCAATACTAAACCTATCCTAAAAGAAATATTGAAAGGTCTTCTCTAATTAGAAACGAAGCAAGAAGGTATAGGAAAGAGGAAATCACAATTGCAAAGTAAATCACTTAAATAAGCCAGTATACAGATCAAAAAGAAAAAAAAATTGTGAAAGCAATGATAAACACAAGGAACAGCAACAGGATAAACATGAAGATGTAAAAGAGGACATATAAAAAAAACATGGAGGAGGAGAGTAAGAAAACGTAGATTCTTTCTTTAGCATGTGTTCGAGCCTATATGACTATCAGTCTAAAGCAAGCAGATATAGAAAGGGGTTAACATACTTGAAAAACAGGGTAACCACAAATCAAAAACATACAATAAGATTCACAAAAACCAAAAAGAATACAAGCATAATATAAAAGGAAATAATCAAACCACAAAAAGAAAACAAAAAGGAAAAGAAAGGAACAAAGGAGAAACAAAGAATCAACCAGAAAACAAAGTTTAAAATGACAATAAATACATATTTATCAATAATTACCTTAAATGTCAATGGACTAAATGCTTCAATCAAAAGACACAGAGTGGCAGACTGGATTAAAAAAACAAAGAGCGTACAATATGTTGCCTACAAGAGACCAACTTTAGGGCAAAGGACACACACAGATTGAAATTGAGGAGATGGAAAAAGATATTTCATGCAATCAGAAATGAAGAGAGCAAGGGTTGTAAAACTCATATCAGACAAAACAGACTTTAAAACAAAGGCCATAAAGAAAGATAAAGAAGGTCATTATATAATGATAAAAGGATCAATATAAGAAGAGGATTTTACATTTGTCAACATATATGTACGTAATATAGGAGCACTCAAATACATAAAACAAATACTAACAGACATAAAGGGAGAAATTGATGGGAATACAATAATAGTAGGAGACTTTAACACCCAACTCACATCAACGGACAGATCTTCTAGGCAGAAAATCAGTCAGGCAACAGAGATTCTAAATGATTCAATATAACAGTTAGACTTAATTGATATTTTCAGGACATTACATCCCAAAACACCAGAATACACATCCTTTTCAAGTGCACATGGAATATTCTCTAGGATTGACCACATACTAGGGCACAAAACAAACCTCAACAAATTTAAGAGTACAGAAATTATTTCAAGCATCTTCTCTGACCACAATGGTATGAAACTAGAAATCAACCACAGGAAAAGAAATGAGAAAAAACTATTACATGGAGACTAAACAACATGCTACTAAAAAAATCAACGAGTCAATGAGGAACTCAAAAAGGAAATTAAAAAATATCTTGAGACAAATGACAATGAAAACACAACCATACAAAATCTATGGGACGCAGCAAAAGCAGTTCTTAGATGGAAGTTTATAGCAATACAGGCCTTCCTCAAAAAACAAGAAAAATCTCGAATAAATAACCTAACATATCACTTAAAAGAATTAGAAAAAGAAGAACAAGCAAAACCTAAAGTCAACAGAAGGAAGGAAATAATGAAGATCAAAGAGGAAATAAATAAAATAGAGATTAAGAAAAGAATAGCAAAAAATCAATAAAACCAAGAGCTGGTTCTTTGAAAGGGCTGACAAACCTCTGGCCAGGCTCACCAAGAAGAAAAGAGAGAGGACCCAAATAAACAAAATAAGAAATGAAAAAGTAGAAATATCAACTGATACTGTAGAAATACAAAAAAAACATAAGAGAATACTATGAACAACTATATGCCAACAAATTCAACAACCTAGAAGTAATGGACAATTTTCTAGAAGCATACAGCCCACCAAAATTAAATCAAGAAGAAATAGATAACTTGAAAAGACCAATCACTAGAAGTGAAGTAGAGTCTGTAATTTAAAAAAACCACCCTACAAACAAAAGTCCAGGACCAGATGGGTTCACAGGTGAATTTTACTAAACATATAAAAGAAGAACTTATACCAATCCTTCTCAAACTCTTCCAAAAGATTGAAGAGGAGGGAATACTTCCAAAGACATTCTATGAAGGCACCATCATCCTGATACCAAAAACAGACCAAGATATCATCAATAAAGAAAACTACAGGCCAATATCTTTGATGAATATAGATGTAAAAATTCTCAACAAAATACTCTCAAACCAAATCCAACAACACATAAAAAAGATCATACACCATCACCAAGTGAAATTTACCCCAAGTTCACAAGGATGGGTCAACATATGCAAATCAATCAATGTGATACACCATATCAACAAAAGAAAAGACAAAAACCACATGATCATCTCAGTAGATGCAGAAAAAGCATTTGACAAAATTCAACTTCCATTCATGAAAAAACTCTTACCAAACTGGGTAGAGAGAGAACATATCTCAATATAATAGAAGCTATTTATGACAAATCCACAGCCAATATTATACTCAACAGTGAAAAACTGAGAGCCTTCCCACTAAAATGTGGAAGAAGACAAGGATGCCCACTCTCACCACTTCTGTTCAACACAATATTGGAAGTCCTAGCCACAGCATTCAGACAAGAAAAAGAAATTAAAGGTATCCAAATTGGAAGGGAAGAGGTAAAATTGTCATTATATGCAGATGACATGATACTATATATAGAAAACCCTAAAGACTCCACACAAAAACTACTAGAACCGATAAATGAATTCAGCAAGGTAGCAGGATACAAGCTTAACATACAGAAATAGGTTGCATTTCCTTATACTAAAAATGAAATAGCAGAAAGGGAAAGTAAAAAAAAAATACTGTAAAACATTAATAAAGGGGACTTCCCAGGTGGTGCAGTGGTTAAGAATCTGCCTGCCAATGCAGGGGACACAGGTTCGAGCCCTGGTCCGGGAAGATGCCACATGCCATGGAGCCACTAAGTCCATGTGCCACAACTACTGAGCCTGAGCTCTAAAGCCCACGAGCCACAACTATTGAGCCTGTGTGCCACAACTACTGAAGTCCTTGTGCCTAGAGCCCATGCTCCACAACAAGAGAAGCCACCGCAATGAGAAGCCCATGCACCACAACAAAGAGTAGCCCCCGCTTGCTGCAACTAAAAAAAGCCCACGCACAGTAACAAAGACCCAATGCAGCCAAAAATAAATTAATTAATTAAGGAAATTAAAGATGATTCTAAGAAATGGAAAGATATCCCATGCTCTTGGATTAGAAGAATTAATATTGTTAAAATGGCCATACTACCCAAAGCAATCTACAGATTTAATGCAATCCCTATCAAATTACCCATGACATTTTTCACAGAACTAGAACAAATAATCCTAACATTTATATGGAACCATAAAAGACCCAGAATTGCCAAAGCAATCCTGAGGAAAAAGAACAAGGCAGGAGACATAAACCTCCCAGTCTTCAGACAATACTACAAAGCTTCGGTAATCAAAACAGTGTGGTATTGGAACAGAAACAGACATAAGGATCAATGGAACAGAATAGAGAGCCCAGAAATAAGCCCACAAACCTATGGTCAATTAATCTTTGACAAAGGAGGCAAGAATATAAAATGGGAAAAAGACAGTCTCTTCTGCAAGTGGTAGTGGGAAAGTTGGACAGCCGCATGTCAATCAGTGAAGTTAGAACACACCCTCACACCATGCAGAAAAATAAATTCAAAATGGCTTAAAGACTTAAGTGTAAGACAAGACACCATAAAACTCCTAGAACAGATCATAAGCAAAACATTCTCTGACATAAATTGTACCAATTTTTTCTTAGGTCAATCTCCAAAGGCAATAGAAATAAAAACAAATGGGACATAATTAAACTTACAAGCTTTTGCACAGCAAAGGAAGCCATCAAAAAAAAAAAAGACAACCTATGGGATGGGAGAAAATATTTGCAAATGATGCAACAAACAAGGGCTTAATTTCCAAAATATACAAACAGGTCACACAACTCAACAACAAAAAACCAAACAACCCAATCAAAAAAATGGGCAGAAGACCGAGATGGCCAATAGACATATGAAAAGATGCTCAACATCACTAATTATTAGAAAAATGCAAATCAAAACTATAATGAGATATCACCTCACACCAGTCAAAATGGCCATCATTAAAAATTCTACAAATAACAAATGCTGGAGAGGGTGTGAAGAAAAGGGAACCCTCCTACACTGTTGGTGGGAATGTAAATTGGTACAGTCACTACAGAGAACAATATGGAGGCTCCTCAGAAAACTAAAAACAGAATTACAATATGATACTGCAATCCCACTCCTAGCCATATATCCAGACAAAACTATAATTCAAAAAGATATATGCACCCCTCTGTTCATAGCAGCACTATTTACAATAGCCAAGACATGGAAACAACCTAAATGTCCATCAACAGATGAACGGATAAAGAAGATGTGGTACATATATACAATGGAATACTACCCAGCCATTAAAAGGAACAAAATAATGCCATTTGGGCTTCCCTGGTGGCGCAGTGGCTGAGAGTCAGGGACACGGGTTTGTGCCCTGGTCCGGGAAGATCCCACATGCCATGGAGTGGCTGGGCCCGTGAGCCATGGCCACTGAGCCTGTGCGTCCGGAGCCTGTGCTTCGCAACGGGAGAGGCCACAACAGTGAGAGGCCCATGTATCGCAAAATAATAATAATAATAATAATGCCATTTGCAGCAACATGGATGCAACTAGAGATTATCATACTAAGTGAAGTGGGTCAGAAAGAGAAAGACAAATACCATATGATATCACTCATATGTGGAAACTACAATATCGTATGATACAAATAAACCTGTCTACAAAACAGAAACAGACTCACAGACATAGAGAACAAACCTGTGGTTACTCTGGGGGAGGGATGGACTGGGAGTCTGGGCTTAGTAGATGCAAACTATTCCTTACAGAATGGATAAACAACAAGGTCCTACTGTATAGCACAGGGAACTATATTCAATATCCTGGGATAACCCAGAACGGAAAAGAATTTATATATGTGTATAGTTGAGTCACTTTGCTGTACAGCAGAAATTAACGCATTATTGTACATCAATTATACTGCAATAAAAGTTTTTAATTATTAGCAATAATAATTTACAGTGATGATAATATGATTCAGCATTAACAACCTAAAGATGAAGTTTACTCACTTTATGCAAATAATTTCTAGGGAAACTCTATGTTCGGGTGATATTTACTGCCTTGGCAGTGTTGTTTCACTATTTTCACTCACATTTTATTGCTTCTAAGAGTAACTTGAAATATGAAGAGAAATATTAAATAAATTGCTTCTAAAGAGAAGGTCAAAATGTGAATATAGAAATTTTAAAATAAAACATAAAAAAGAATAGTCT
Source organism: Lipotes vexillifer (assembly GCF_000442215.2). Classification (NCBI taxonomy): domain Eukaryota; kingdom Metazoa; phylum Chordata; class Mammalia; order Artiodactyla; family Lipotidae; genus Lipotes; species Lipotes vexillifer. Next base: position 578,510 of record NW_006777552.1, read on the forward strand.
AAGTTTTGAAAATGGGCAAAAGACATGAACAGAAAGGAAGAAGTAAATAGGGTAACTAAACAATAAGACAGTGTCTAACATTACTAGAAAAGAAACACTGAAAACTGAAGCAAGAAGCTGTTTGTAGTGTAGGGGAGAAATACCTGGGAGCAGCTGGGAGCAGCTGATGTGGGTTAGGTAATAGGAGCCCTCCAGTACAATTGCTGGAGAAGGGTACATAGATACCAAGAGACAGAACTGAGTTCAACACAGGCAGTCCAACCCTAAAGCTACACTCATGATTAGAATAGGACAGAAATAGATAAGAAATACACTTTGGAATTCAGGTTAATAGGACTGTGTGATGGGTCAAATGAGGGTGATGAAGAAACATGTATTTGTGGAGTAAGGGAGGAAAGTCCTCAGTGATTTCCAGATTCATGACTTGGATCACAGAGTGGATGGTGATGTCATTGAGCACGAAAGGGAATATAACTTCTAATTTCCAAAGGCTTTCAAGTGCCCCAGTACAGAAAATTACAAGAAAAAAGAAGATAACTTTTAGGATGCCACAGTAACTTGCCACTTGCATCTGTATGGCTTACTCTCTTAGTATGACTATTGACAACTGGTCTAACCTTTCACAACCTCCCATATATTTTTTGTTATACTGTTTCTCAATAATAATAGTTTGTCAATAATAATTGTTTCTCATTACTCAGCTGTTGGAGAAGATAGCTTCAGATTACTGCAATGAAAAGGCAGCTCTCTCTCCCTCCTATGAAATCAGACTGCCTTAGACATTTCTAGATGACCAGTGGAGGTATATCACATGAGTATATACATGGAGGCAGGCAGGAACAAGGATATAGGAGTTGAAAAAAAATCTGCTCCCATCAAATGGAACCAACAGCTTACCCTCTCTAAAACGCAATTTCCTCTTTGGTAAAACAGGAATTTTCACAATTACACCCATAGAGAATTGTGAGGTAGAACAGTGCAGTGGAAAACCATCCTATACGTGCTTCATTCCGGGGTCAGAGATGACTTTTGCCAGAGAGGGTAAGCCAGTGGTTTCCAACCAGTGTTGTAGGTCATGTCTGTGAACCTTAAACCCTCCCGGTGTTCTGCCAAATCTTAATCTGGGTAAGAAATTGCCTTCTGCTACAACTTCCCATCTGAGCAGACAATTCAGACAATTAACTGCCTGATGGAGTATTTCGCTGAGTAGGTTGTGTTGCAAGATGTAGAACTGGGAACAATTTTGCTCACATTAGACTAGGAAGCAAGGAAAGCAAAAAGGCAAGTCAGCACCAAAGGGAAATAAATAAAAGCTTTACTCCATGGATGGAGGTATCATCAGGGCATGTATACACAAAGAGTGACATTCTGCTGAGGAGAAATCTTTCAAATTAAAAGTACAGAACTTTGGATACCTTTATAGACTTTAGGAAACATCTATACAGTAATAGTGGCTACATTTCAATTATTACAAAATGATTCAATTTCATTTTAAGTCTTTCATCTCTTCAATTGTGTTGCCCAAAATTCCAATATTTGTAAGGGCAGCCTAAACTAAGAGGTTGAGAATGACTGTAGAAGTACTCACCTCTGATTACACAGCCTTAATGTGGCAAAGCTGCAGCCCCAGCTAAGTCAGCCTGACTCTGAGCCAGGATTTTCCCAGAAATCCCATGTGTAAAGAGGGAATAGACATTTCTCTTGCTGCACAGTGCCTGGAGCTCAGATTCCCTGGACTCTGGCTTCATTCTCTCAAGGGGGCAATTCTTTCTGTTCTGAGCAGTACCGTTAGGGGCCATGACAGGAAGAGGCAGGCTCTGCATAAAGCCAGCATTCCATCATTTGCTCAGTTTCCCACCTGAGGGAACTCCCCCTCAGTCCAGCGGTTAAGACTTGGGCTTTCACTGCCGTGGACCTGAGTCTGATCCCTGGTCAGGGAACTAAGATCCCACGAGCCACGCAGCACAGGAAAAAAAAATATATATGTGTGTGTGTGTGTGTGTATATATATATATATATATATATATATATATATTTGCTTTTGGGACTTCCCTGGTGCTCCAGTGGTTAAGACTCCGCACTTCCAATACAGAGGGCGTAGGTTCAATCCCTGGTTGGGGAACTAAGATCCCACATGCTGCAATGGTGTGGCCAAAAAAAAAAAAAAAAAGTACTATCAGTTTAACCACCTTAGGCTCCTGGGCCTCACAGCATCTCTTTCTGCTTTCTTTTTTCTCATATTCTTGGGACCCAGTGTGCCTTGCCAATGGATAAATCCTCCTTTGCACCTGCAGAATGTGTCTTTGTTCTTTATAACTTATATATTGATCTCTTTTTATGTATTTTTATTACATTTATTTATAATATATTTTATAGTACATTAAACAGGTTTCATTATCACACACAGGCTCCATAAATTATCAGTGGTCCCACTAGCTTCTTGAATATCATGATCAGATACTAAGGGGACAGATACAACTAGATTCTTTCTGGGGTTTTTTTGTACAAGTATTTTATTTTATCCAGTTAATATACGCCTATGTTTTTAAAAATCAAATACCTCCAAAGTCTTAAGACAAACAATTTTCTACCCTAATTTTCTACCCTACTGCAACTCATCTCCTGTTCTATTCCCCAGGGAAAAATTTGTCTCCCCATGCTAGTCACCTCCATATTCCTAAAAAAAAAAAAAAAAAGTGGATATTACTTTTATCAATGCTATTTGGTACCAATTAGTTTATTCTTACAGTAGATGAGCTTTAGTTCTTTCATCTGTCACCATCTCTCCTGTCTCCCATTCTCCCAAAGAGTCATCCACCAGTTTAGAAGAAATTATCAGCAATAGACACAGTTTTGCTCATGTAAATACTGTTCACTACAGAGTCAAATACACTATGACTGCATTACTTTCTTGATCAACTTTTCATTTTTCCTGAAAATTTCAACTGCCTTACTTGCTCACTCACACTATCCGGAATCTACATATTATTACTGAATCCTACTCCTGGAGTGCTTCATCCTCCTAGTTCATTCTGAGTTAGTCACTCTTTAAACCAGTGCTGTCCAACAGAATTTTCTGTGATGATGGAAATTTCTATATCTCTACTGTCTGGTATAGCAGCCACAAGCCATGTGTAGCTATTGAGCACTTGAAATATAACTGGTGCAACTGAGAGACTGGATTTTTAACTTTTAAAAATTTTAAACTGGTGTGTTTAATTTGTTTACATTTAATTTAATTATTGAAATGGTTGGATTCAAGTCTTTTATCTTGGTATTTGTTTTATATTTATCACATTTGATCTTTGCTCTTCTATTTCCCCTTTCCTGGCTTCTTTTAGGTGAACTGATTGTGCTTTAGTATTGACTTCTTTTATATACCTCTTCCTGATTTTATTTCTTTAAAGGTTGATCTAGAAATTACAACAAGTACCTTTAAGTCATCTAAGACTACGTTTAAACAGTATCATCTTGCTTCATGAACAGTGTAGGAACCTTAACAAAAGCATGGGTTTATTTCTCCCCTTGTGCCCTTTGTTGCTACCACTGTTTTTATATTTTACTTTAAACTCTCACAAAACATTTTAATAATTTTGCTTTAAATAGTCAATAGTCTTTTAAAGCAGTTTAAAATTTTGTATAAGCACACACGTACACACATACACACACATACATACATACATACATACATAAGTAAGTAAGTATCTTTATAAATATTCCTAGATAATTTCTTGCTGGTGCTCATTCATTCTTAGAGATTTGGAGCTCCATCTCTGAACCTGGTTTGCTTTCCAAGTCTTGTGTGTGTGTGGTGATGGGGAGATGATAGACACATAGCTGTGGCATTCTTTGTATGAACTGGGGAGTAGGTTATGATTATTGACCTCTCTATACACTGAAGTTGGACCAGTCTCACCATTTTTGGCCTTATACCCAATGATGTGCCAGAACCATCTCCTGCCAGTCCAAAGAACCAATCACATACATTTCTTCTCAATCAATCCCAGATTCAATGATGCCACATTGGTAACTTGAAACTGGCTATGTTGGTGTACTTCCACCACAAAAATGAGTAAATGCTACAAATTGGGGCTTGCTTTCTTTCCTCCCTTCTTCCTTTTTTCCTTTCTTGCTTTCTTTCTCTTTCAGAGAACTGGTTGTAAAATATTTACCAGCACATTTACTGCCTACATCTTACCCCCACTTTTCTACTGCACCATGACGTGGGGAGGGAGAACGTCTCTCTCTGACCACAGCCCCCATAAACACCCTGGGCTCTGACTTCCCTCGCTTGCCATATCTGGCACCCTCCTTCGTATGCTGGGGACTCACGCTCTCTTTCTCTTTGTCCTTGTGAATTCATACACTTTTCATTGCTATTTTAGTGGGTCCTTGAGAGGAGGTGAGTGGAGAGTGTGTAGCTAATCTAGTCAGATTTATCTTCTAAGAAAAACTCTTTGTCTTTAATAGTAGAAAGTTCAAAGAAATAAGCAACTTCAGCAACTCAAGAAGGCTTAATAATGAATCAGGTCTAACATCCAAAAGTTCTAGTAACCTCAACATTAGTCCAAGTTACCTTTTAATATTATTCTTAGGCAAAAAAATAAGGATGATGAGCAGCTATTTTTCACCTCTAATGAAGAAAACTGGTCTTTAACTACAGCATAAGTCATTTAGATATCAGTTATTTGATTCAAGTTAACATCTACTGAGCAATTACTATGTGCTATACAATATGTTGTTAGTTAGCAAAAAAAAGAAGGAACAAGGCAGACATACCCCAGCCCTCAGAGAGTTTACAGTCGATCAGGGGAGACACACAAGTGATTTAAAACACCTCTACAAATATGATACATGTTAGAAGAAGAAAAGTACCATCTACCATAAGAACATACAACGAGGAGATTTAATGTAATCTGGGGGCCAAGGAGGACTTCCCAGAGAAAACAGTGTTCTGACTGAGACTTGTAGGAGGAGGAACTACTTATCATTCCTGGGTAGAAAAAACAGAGGTCCCATAGCTTGTTTAAACAAAGATGAAATTTATTAAAGCATATTAGGTAGCCTATACAACCTCCAGGAAGGTTAGAGAACCAGGCTCGAAGGCTATGAAGCCATAAATAATGCCCATATTAAACCATCAGACTATTCTAACAAGGACCTCCTGCTGCTGGTGCAAACACAAGCACAGGCTGAGCAGAGGCGTGACACTGCTAACATCCGCTATTGCCAATGCTGCCTCTTAAAAATGAATGTCTCTCTGCCCTTCTGGCCAAAATGGTCTTTTTTTTCCTTCATGTTACCTTTTTACTTACTTAAATCTCAGAAAAGGTATGTTCCTTGCCAGGGCTGAGTTAACATGAGTGTGTCCTAGCTCCAACCGAGATTGAGAAACTGAGTTTGACCCATTTATTTTGAGTTTTAGGAATCACAAGATGGTAAATTCTAAAATAGGATATTTAAAAGGTGCTTAATGGCCAAAAAGCATGAAAAATGTCAATCCCAAAATGCCACTATCAATGGATTTCTAGTGGTACTATTTGGATTAATCAGTGTATGGCTGGTTGTTATTTCGATGTGTCAGCACTTCTGAGGTCTTGCACACAATCGCAGATCTTAAAACTGCGAGGGTCTTCCAGAGGTCAGCTGGCCGAATGCCCACCTTCAAGAAAGAAAAGTGTTATTTATACCCAATGGAACAATGGGGGCATGTGGGTCCTTGGGAGGTCTTGTGCCCTACCTAAGCTCACACAGCCAGTAAACGACAGAGCCAAGACCAGAACTCTTATCTCCTGGTTGTTCACAATCTTCTATCAGGTTCTTTGGCACCCTTGGGTGAGAGGTAGTGGATGTACATTGTGTATCGGGATGGTTGGAGCAGGCAAAGTACAAGACCAGTTGCTCAGATCAGGATGGTGGTAGTGGAAATGAATCAAGGCGGGCAGATGGGAGAGCTGTGTAAGAGATAAAATTGGAAGAACTTTGCAATGGATTAGATGTGACAAGTGATGAAGAAGAAAGAGTTAAGGTTGGCCCCAGTTTTTGGCTGATTAAACCAAGTGGATGGTAATACCTTTCACTTTAGTAGGTAAAAAAGTCTAGAGTAGGAGTGGAAGGTAGGCAAAGGAGTGGAGGGTAAGCAAAGGAGGTAAGGAATAAAGAATATGATGTGCTCAGCTTGAGATATGTCAAATTTGAGGGGCCTAAGGACAGCTATATGGAGATGTTAAGTCAAATGGCCTGGGCTGGTGACACAGATTTTGGTATTGTCGACCTCTTTATGGTAACTGAAGGAAGGACTTGGACAAAATCACCCAGGGAGAAAGTGTAAGTGGCAATGAGAAGAGGGCCTAGGATATAATCCCAAGGACTAGCAGGATATAAAGACTGGTGGAGGAGAAAAATGCATGTAAAGGAGACAAAAAGCAAGTGACCACGGGAGAGGTAAAAATCAAAGAGAAGCAGGATCAACAGAGTATGGCTAAATCCCCTTTCCTTGAGATGTTTTAACAATTCTTCAGAATAGGATAGGATATTTTGCTTCTTCTTAAGTGTGAATGCTTATGGGGTGGGCACAGGCAGTGCTGTTTCTTTAGGTCTTTAGAGCTAATTTATGAATCTAATGCTGACACAGCCACGCAGTGGATTGTTTAGTGTGGTTTGCCTTTGGTTTCAGTTTCAATTCCAGTTTGTTTATTGGCTCTCCCCCACCCACCAAAAATCGTATTTATCTCCATGATGCAGGTTGGCACTGGCTGTGCCCAATAAATAACACCTGAGGGACAAAAAAAAAAATGAGACAGAGAAGGTATGTGATTCTGGCACTCTGTAGGGTCAGAATTAAACATTGAAAGGGTTCCACACTTTTTGAAAGATTGGAAAGCCTAGCAAATCAGAAGGACTGGCTTGATTCCCAGTTCTACCCATGGCTTCTGTGCACTCAGAGAAGTTGCTCAACTCTCCTGTCATTCAGCGACTCACTTTGTAAAAGGAAAATAACATGATCATGTTCTCTTGGTTTAATGAGAGAAGGTCCCTAAGTACAAGCTTCTTATAGCCAAAAGGAAAAATATATAAAAAACAAAATTTTGATTGCTATCCTTGGAACAATGGTCTTCATAACAGACATGTATAAAATACAAAAGTAATAATCTCATGTTATTAGGTTATGTGAACCAAAGACTGGACATCGAAGGTCAAAATGAGCTATTTCCTTTCTGTCAGATACATTAAGAAGTTCAATAAGAATGTAGCCTATACAGTAGGAATATAAAGACCCTGACCTTTTTAAGCAGTTCTTTCTCACATAAAGCGGAGAATGCGATGTAGCTTCCATTCTGACTTGATAATTACATGAAATTTCATCTCTCTCACTGTTTTCATGATTGAAGAGATTTGCTAGAGTTTTCCAAACCATAATTTCCACCTAACACAAACATTAGAGTTGAACATTTCACTGCACTTTGGGGGACCGTTTCCAGGCTGAGTATTTACCAAGAAGCATTGGGAAGTGTCTGGTCTTGCAGATTGCAGAGGAGTTTACAACATTCTGTCCTGACTTCCTCACCCCCTGAACACAATTGCATTTCATATTGATTAATATTAGCAATATTTTATTAATACAATTTTTTTTACATTATGCCTTTATCCAAAGGGTCACACACACTAAATCAGCAAGTCTCAAAACAGCTGGAAGAGAGAGAAACTATATTCTTGATCTATTTGAATAAAAAAACTAAGCAGTGGGCAACGAGTTCCTTGTATGCCCTTTGTATATTGATAAGCATCATCATGCTGGCTTCTTTATAAAGGAGAAGGGGTTTCATAGTGAGAGGATGATGCTGGGGTAGGTGTCTGGAGACTCAGTTCCTCACTCTGACTCAACCACTAGCTGGCCATGTTCCCGAGGGCACCAAGCCAGATAGACTTATGGGAGTGCTGCCTGCAGGCAAAAAACCTGATGCCCCTTTAAATACTTGTCCAAAATTTAGGGGGAAGGCTGAGCACTAGATGTGGGAGGAGGGAAAG
>NW_006777552.1:586653-590586 GCF_000442215.2 Lipotes vexillifer
GGGAAAGAGAAATGCATATATTCTAGTTATCGAAATGAGAATGTGCAGTTTCTTGGTTCCATCCTCCCACAAAGCAGTTTTGTGACCTTATGTGGCCTCACAAGTGCCCCTTGAGGCTGTCATACCGCACACCCAGGAAGCTCATCTTTGTATTCCTTTGAACCCCACACATAATGCAGAGGTCTGGTAAACACAATTCACTGCATCTTCTCACACCTCCAGGGATGTATTTTCATTCTCTATAGGTTGCTGCCCCCGGCTGTGCTGCTTCCCGATCCAGCTCTGTCTGAACAGGTTACTTAACCTTGCTGGGCTTCATTCTCAGAGATTTCAAACTGGTTTTAACAGTGGAACCCTTGATGAAACAAAATTTACATGGAAACCCAACACATGAAGTACATAAAAGCTGGAGGAGGAGAAAGGGAGCCACTGGAAGCCCACTTGCTCCCTTCCCTCACCCTCCCTGTTGTGGCTCTTAAGTTGCAGAAGGAAGACAATAAAATCTCAAACAGTCTGTGAAGCGAAGTTGGAAACCACCAAACTAGACTATCTCTAGGGTGAATTCCAGTTCTCACATTTTATAATTCTGCTTGAGTATGGTAAGGGATTTGGAGTAGGTAGGAGAGGAGACAGGAAATAAAGGGAGAGTTACACAGTGTCACACACATCCCCAAACCGGATTTATCCCTGGTGGGGGAGAGGAGAAAAGTGGGTGATTACCCTCCTCAAAGACAGGAAGAGGCAAACCCTCAGAAAATCACTCAAACCAGCACTCAAACATCTGGAGTTGACCTCATAGTAAACCCTCCACTACACTCAGCATCTCCATCTGAAACCACTGGGGCCGCAGAGCCCCGGAAGCTGCTGGAGTGCAAAAACTTCAAGAGGATACACGGTAGCATCCCCAGGACTCGGCACAGCAAGGATGCGTGAGATTCCCCTGTGGAACATGCCTGGGCTCGAGACATTTTACTGATATCCCTCCAAAAGATCCTATACACAAGACTCTATGGGATGGACCAGGTGCTATATAGTCTCCATCATTGCCGTCAATAATCCCTCCCATGTCTGTAAGCACTTCCCATCAAGAGGCAGAGTCTACTTCCAGAAAGCTTCCCCATTCTCAAAAGAAACGGTCCCCATTATTGCCCCAAATCCTAAAATTCTATTGTGTTGGCATCAACTCCTCTCTGAGGACACTGTATTCCAACAGGGGTTGCATACTGGGTTCCCGAACACTGCAGTATGAATTAGTTTATCACGTCCTTCCCTTTTTTGCCCAAAGTGACCAGAATCGTTTCAAAGTACAGTAACAGAGTGTACTAGTTATCTATTATTTATCTATCGCTGCATAATAAATTACCTCAAACTTTAGCAGCTTAAAACTACCTCACAGTTTCTGTAGTTTAGGAATCTGGGTGCAGCTTAGCTGGGTCCTCCACTTCAGGTTTTCTCATAGGCTGCAATCAAGGTCATGGCTGGGATGGAGTTATCTCAAGACTCGACTAGGGAAGGATCCACTTCCAAGTTCACCTGGTTGTTGGCTGGATTCAGTTCCTCTCTGGCTGTTGGCCAGAGACCACATGCAGTTCCTCGCCACATCAGACCTCTCTAGCATGGCAGCTTGCTTCATCAAAATGTGCAAGTGAGAGGGCAATGGAGAGACTGCCTGTCTGCAAGTCACAGTCTTTGAAACTGAATCATGAAAGTGATATCCATCACTTTTGCAGTACGTTATTGGTTGGAAGCAAGTCATTCCAAGGGAGGGGATTACACAGAGCGTGAATACCAGGAAGTGGGAGTCCGTGGGGGCCATCTTCAAGTAGGCTGCCACACAACATCAGGACAAATTCACTCAGTGCTCACCTGCTCACCATAAGAACCTAGAGGCACAGAGACCCCAGGTAGTGAGCAATTTTCAATTATCTGTGAGGAAACCTGTTTTAGAGAAAATCCACAGGTCTCCCTTCATTCAGTGCCATCTCCACTCTTCCTTCACGGAGCCCTGTCCTGCACTAACAGGTAATAATATGGCAAAGCCTTTGCTTCCTTTTCTTCAAATATAATGCTAATAAGCATCAAATTCTATCTAAAATGTAGGATTCAAGGAAGATAATATTGTAAGAAAGAAAATATATCAGTAATAATTTTCATCATCACTAAGTCCTTTTATTATATGCCTGGCTATTAATGACACAGACTATTAAATTTAGAAATGAAGACTTTACATCAATCTTCATTCTAGACAAAAATAATGTGAAAGAATCCAGAACTTTCTATAAACTTTTATCATTCAAGGTAATATACACATCAGAAAAAAATTTTAAATAGTTTCTGGCCCTTTAATGATTTTAATCAAATGTTTTCTTCAGAGTACAAAAGCTATGCCTCAAACGGAGGCAGCAAAAATATAAAATTACTGTATTTGTGATTCAATCCATATGATTTTTTAATTTTCTTTATAAATGATATAATCTTATAAAGATTCCTTATTTTTCTCTACATGTCTTATAACAAGACTTGAATTAGAGTATTAGTTCATCCCTTTCCCCTGAAAAGCATAGAATTCTCACACATTTTCTTATTGAAGACAAACAGTATTATCTTCACTTTATCAAATGGAAAGAGACCTAGTGAGTGAAAGGTTTGGACCTGAGCCCCACAGTGAGGAGGGAGAGAGCAGGAATTCCATCTCAGAGTTCAGGGTCTGAGGCCAGGGTAGAGAAGCTTCTAACCCAGACAGTGCAGATAAACACACAGGAAAGGCCGTGTTTTGTTTCTGACAGCCAAAGATGTGTTGAGGGGAAGAACTGGATCTGCGCAATTCCTGCCTCTCTCTTTGCAGCTTCTGATCACTTCTCTTTCCTATTTAATGCTTGGAAAACTTGAAGTGAGCTCAAACCTTTTAGCACCAGGCCGGCTCACCCTTCCACACCCACCACCCCTACACTTAGCTTCCTCTCACCAAAAGTGTGGCTCCACATTTCCTTCCAACAGATGTTTTTACCTGGACAAAACACAGCCTAACCCCTGAAAGGTGCATTATTATTTTTAAAAAGTTACCAACAGCTGATTCCAAATTCTATAGCGTTCCCACCCCATCCCCAGCCAAACCACACAAAAAGATATTGGAAAACAGTAGGTGCTCTTGCCTACACATTCAGAAGAAAAGAGGGACAATCTGTTTTAAAACATACAACTTGGGCACTGCGTAGGGTGTGATCTCATCTAAATGGCTCTCAATTTAACATGTGACAGGATAGAAATTCAGGAGATTCTTTTCATTTCCCAAAGATATATTTATTCCCTAGGGACACATTCATGGTTTGCTTTTCCATAATCATTTCTGATGTACTACTTATCAGACTCCAAGTTCCCTCAAAGAAGGGAATTAAATAGTCAGTCTCCATTATAAATGGTATGAACAACCAAACAATTCTAAGAACCCTACTCTACATGCCACAAAAAGATACATGTTGTAGAATCATTGTTTCACGGATTAGAAATGATACAAACTCTAATTATTAACATAACTGAATAGACAATGATTACAAATTATTATCTATAAAAATAGAATAAAAGCTGTGCAATATTTTGCACACAGAAAGCATCTTTTACTAAGAAGAAAAGACCAATTCTATTCACATACACACAAATGTACACAGGTATCAACCTACTCACAAACCTCAAGTGAATTGAACAAAAACTCTTTATAGAAACTCTGTAACATACTTATGCACAGGTATCTCTAAATTAAAACTACAGTTTTATATGGATACCACCTAGTGGCCCAGAAATGAGGCATCAAACAAAAAAAGTTGTATCTAGGTTACACTAGGAAATAGAGAACACATCATTCATAGTATGTTTTGAAGTTTCTAATCTGTCTTTACCTGTATAACTCTTCTCTGCACTGATATTTTCCCTACACCA
>NW_006777552.1:590669-601313 GCF_000442215.2 Lipotes vexillifer
TCCCTACACCAGGAGGAGGAAACAAATACGAACTGTAGCCCTGTTTCCACACTTCTCTTAGTGGCTTATTGTATAAAAGGGCAGCTCCTCCCACATCACGTGAAGATAAACCATAGCAAAGTTGACTGTGGCTTAGCCCTCCTGATATTTTTGTGAGCACTTGAGGGATCTAGATGAGAAAGGAGTGTTTGTCCAATGTCATTGCAGTGAGACCAACTTTGCAACACTTTTTTAAAAAACTGCAACACCCCTATACCCCTGATCCCCTTATTTTGCTCTACATTTTATTTCAGTAGCACTTATCTTCTACTAAGATGTGAAGGGTAGCAGAATATGCCACACCAAATACACCACTTTGGCATAAGGATTATTTTGAGCTGAAGGCAACTGAGAAAAAGCAAATGTAAGAAAAGCTCTGTGGCCACCCCCTATTTGCCTAAAAACAAGACATAAATTTGTAAAGGTGTCCCCTCTCCCCTCTCTACCAGGAAGGACAGTGGTTAATCAAAAGAGACCCAGTATCAGCCCTGAGACAACACCAAAGAAACCTATATAACAAACCTTACTAACTAGCCCTTATCTTCCATTTGTTCCCTCATATATTTACCTTCCCACAATTTGCTGCTCTAAAAACTCAAAGTCCTTTCCCTTTGTCTCATCACTTCTCTAAAAATGTATTGTTCTTTTGTTAAGATGCTATATAAGCCCAAGATCCAACCACTCCTTTGAGTTACTCATCACTGAATACTCACATGGGTGTGTGATGCACATGTTAAAAAAACAAACAGGGCTTCCCTGGTGGCGCAGTGGTTGAGAGTCCGCCTGCCAATGCAGGGGACATGGGTTCATGCCCTGGTCTGGGAAGATCCCACATGCCGCGGAGCGGCTGGGCCCGTGAGCCATGGCCGCTGAGCCTGCGTGTCCGGAGCCTGTGTTCCGCAACAGGAGAGGCCACAACAATGAGAAGCCCACGTATCGCAAAAAAAAAAAAAAAACAACTTCTGTTTGTTTTTGTTCTTGTTAATCTGTCTTTGGCAACTCTGATTTACAGGGCCCTATCCAATGAACCTAAGATGGATAGAAGAAAAAGAAATGTTTTCCTCCCCTCCAGCTGGATAATAAACTCATCTATTAAATTTATTTTATATTGTTTGTCTCCCCCAACTAGAATCCAAAAAGCTCACAAGGGCAAGGATCTGGGTTTGTTTTGTTCAGTCATATTTCCCAAGTGCCTAGAACAGTGCCTGGAAAAGTTGGTACCCCATAAATGATTGTTGAAGGAATGAATGAAAGATGTTTTGAAAATGACTTACATTTAGCGGTTCTTTCAGCTTCTGGTTTGAAACTAAACATCCAGGGCAAAGAAATCATAACACTACTTTCGCTGTGACTTGCTGTGCATGTTCCTTGAAAAGAACTATATATACCTTTTGATGGGTCAAAAACACGCCACCTGGAGGAAAATAGAAAGAACAGACAAAAGTGAGGAAGGAAATAGCCAAGCTGGGACAGAAAGTCAATCTAGCTCCCCTCTTTTACCTCCTCTGGGTGGCAAACTGTCTGCACTTCCTATTACCTGACTGTTTCCCTTAAAGATAAACTATGTTCCATTCAGAGAAACCTGTTAGCAGAAGCAATTACTGTTTTCAAAAATAATGTTTTGGGATTTTTTAAGTGGAACCAAAGAAAAAATAAAGATGGGGATTTAGAGACAGATAGACATTTTTCTCCCTTTTTGGGGGGAGTGGTGGTAAATGTTGGGAAGGATGACCAAGAAATACTAAAAAATAAATATGAAAGTGATTTTCTTCTGGGTGTAATAGTATAGGGTATACTTATATATGTATTTATTATTCCCTAATTTTTGTATCATTTATAAGCTTTTTAAAACATGATTTCTTTTTATTCTTTATACTAAAACGACAAAGATTACCAAATGCCTCAAACAACATGAAACACAAATTATCCCTTCTTTGTCATGTCCAATACAGTGCCAACCACATAGTAAGCACTTAGAGTTTATAGTGGTAATTATTATGAATCAGTTAATAGAGAACAAAAATCTTTAAGAGAACATAGGAAGATGGAGAATATCAAAATAAATTCACTGAGATTCAACTGAGAAATGTAAGGAGGAGAAGGAGGAGGAATCACAGAAATGAGAGAGGCAAGTAAAAGATTATCCACCAGTTCTTGTTCAAATAGTTTGGAAGATTAAACCCTTCAAACATTATTCTCCAATTCGTGATCATCCTTAAAAGGATAAGTTAGAAAGAAAAATGGGGGTGAGCCCAGTAGATTCTTTCAAAGCTCAAAAGCCAAATTTTATGGAAGAAAAATCATTTGATGTAGCCAGTCTGGGACTTTCTATTAAGTGCTGGTGAGAGCTGTTGCTTTAACAGCTAACAACACTCAGACCGTGATATATTCAAAGAGCTAGTGTGGCAAAGACACCAGCAATGGGCACTTCCCACTGCCCAGCACTGACTTTCAGTCCACACTGGAGGACCACCTCCCCTGCTTCATCATTCCCTCCTCACTGCCAGCCTCCCTGGGTTTAGGGCTCTCAGGTTAGCAATCCTGCTCTTGGAACTCTACAGTTCAATGTAAACGGCCATGTGCTTTGTGACTGACTGGGCACAAAGTTGCCCAGCTCTAATGATGGGCTTTCCAGTTACCAAACAAGTTTCCCTGGAGTACGAGAGGACCATCTCAGTCCTGCGAGGAAGAAGGTGACCTACTCAGTCACTAGCAAGAATCAATGCTCAGTAATTCCTTTAGTCTTCCTGAACTTATCCCTGACCTTGTCCAGTTATTTGTAAAGGACTGTCAGAAAATGTGCAGAAAATTGGAGGCAGTATTTATAGACCTTAGATGAGCCAAATTCTCCTTTACTTGTATTTATTCCCAAAACCTCCTGTTTCTGTGGTTATTTCTTTTCCTTTGGCAGGGGGGGGGGGCGGTGGGGGAAGCCCACTTCCACTTGTATGTACTTTTAATGGAAAGACCCAATAATTTATTTTTCTGCTAACTCTCAGAAATGCATCATGGGTGTGAATAAATCTGAGCCCTGATCTGACCTTTATCTTTACAATATAACATGAGCACAATAATAATTTACAGGGCTCAGTCCTAAGTGTGATATTTCAATGAGCCGGGTAAATATCATTACCTGCAGCCAGCATCCCACCAGGATTCAGACTGAGAGGCAGGTGGGTATGGGCATTTCCAGAGGAGAATCATTAATTTGATGGTAGGTATGCCTCTAAAATCAGCAAAGGTTTCACTCATCACAGGCACATTAACAATTGACAATGTGATTTAAAAAAAAAAAAAAAAAGGGGGGGGGGGGGGGGGGGAATAGGCTTTCATTTAGCTGAAGAACAAGAAAATCTCCAGCCCTAGCTATGTCTGGTCGACCACTGAACAGCCCAGGTGCATGAACAACTGCTCAGGGCTTCCTTCCCTCTCTATGCTGGTAAAAAGAAGGTCAAGGAGGCCAGACACTATATGAATGGAGCAGAATCCCCGGGGGTCCAGAGGTTAGGAAGAAACTTGGGAAGAAGAAACAAGGAAATGGACTGATAGCTCTGCCTGTCTTCAAAGCCCAACCAACATATAAATCATGGAAGAGGGAATTCCCTGGTGGTCCAGTGGTCAGGACGCACTGCCTGGGGCCCAGGTTCAACCCTGGTCAGGGAAAGATCCCGCAAGCCATGTGGCTTGGCCAAAAAAGAAACCAAATCATGGAAGATATTTGACATTTAATCTCACTCTTCTTTGGGAAGGTAACAGTATCAAATGTCTTTTCTTTCTACCTTCCCAAATTCCCCATGCTACTGAAGCCTGACTTTTCTAGACAACATATCTTGTCCCCTGATCCCAGGGTTCCATGAGCAGCCTGACCCGGCAGGTCACTCAGGTTTGTTTTCTACCTTCCCCTTCTCTGAAAATCGAAGCCTCTAGACTTGTAAGAAACCAGTAGGCAGCACCCAGCCTCACTGGCACTCATCAGATTCTTTTCCATACAGAAGGAAGTGTGGAAACCTTTGAGCTAGCTGAGAATATTTCACGGCTCTATATTATATATGTTTCTTCCTATGTTTGCCTATTTTCATCGTATCACAGAAGGCACTTTGTCACTCCCACACTTCCCATTTCTTGTCAGTTTATCCTGTCCCCCACGTGGAATGGAAATTCTCCCTGTACCACATCAAAATGATGTACAGAAGGCAACTACTCAAAAAAATAAAAACTCTTTAAAAAGAACGCTAAACAACAATAAAAACCCACAATATGTTCTGATAGAATTGTGCACTTTAATAGGGAAATTGCTCTTCTGAGGAACTAAAGCCATCTTCAAGTTGCAGAGAAATCCCTTTGATTCAGAGGTTTTCCCCTCTGACCTGGCTCTGCCCCCCACTACAATTTTAATATCATGCTTTGGTAGGTTTGAGAAATATCTTGACAAAGTTCTCTTGTATGGAAGAAAAAGTTTGGATTTTGTGTAAGACATTCATACGCTTGTCTTGCCCATAACCAACAGATTAAATACACACATATCACTTGCCGAGAGTTCCAGCTGTTTAGATTTTCACCCAAACATGTGAATAAAAACAGCAGGCAAAACAAGTACTGTCTCTTATACCTTTTATGGATTAACAAATAGCCCTTACTCTGCTGATGCCCATTCTTAATTGGACTATGCTGTGAGGAGCAATTAAGCCTAAATGGCCACTTGCTGAGAGCTGGTGAAAGAAATGCTGCAGCTTGAGGCATTGGCATTCTCCAAATAGAGCACATATGTTTGGCTTTGGTGCCCATAAAGAAAGATTTACTTATTTTTCTGCACTTTTGAAAGTGAAAAAGGGCTATTGTTTCAGGTACTCAGTGGAAATTATTCAAGGAAATTTTTTAGACAAAATAATTTTTGCAACTTTCGTGCAAGTAAGAGATGCAGAGATGAAAGCGCTTTGTTCCCTCGCGAAAGAGGGCAGCAACTGTGCGAGAGAGGCCTCCTCTCTCCCCTCCCTCCACCTCATGGCTTGTCTCCACTGCCTGAGCAAAGGACAGATCACAACCAGCAAAATGAAGCAGGCAGTGAGACAATCCCCTGAGCACAAACAGACCCTCACCTGAATAGCAGGTAACGGTGGAAGAGAAGTTTTATTAACGAACACATACTCAGAGGCATTATTTCTCAGTGTATGTTTTTGCTCTTGAAAATGGAGGAGAGCAAGAATAATGAAGTTAAAGTAAGACTGATCTGCTCCTTTCGGCACGGACAGCTCATCTGAAGCAGCCCCCAAGACGTTCTCCAATCATAGACACATGTGTTGTTGGCCTCGGTTACTGATATCTGGTGACCCGGGACAGAGGAGACAAACTTGACTTTTCTCCTGAGCCACAAGGAGATCCACTGAAAACGTTTTGCTATTGTTGCTATTGCTTTTCTTGTAGGAAAGAAGAGAAAATCCATTGCTTTTGTAAACATTATATTCATCATTATCGAAAAATAAACTTTAAGTGATCAAGAAGGAAAAAAAGATGCAAAGAGAAAAAAATAATCACTCCAAATTCTACTACCTGTAAATACCCATCATTTTTCATTGTGAGAACACCATTCCAAACACCTCTGTATGTACATATATAGATAGAAGAAATAGGCATAATCCTATAAAACCAAAATCACAGTATAAGAGCTATATATTTTTGTGTTGTTTTATTTCATTCACCTTCACAGCAAAAATATTCTGTAGTAATTTTGAATAAATTACTGAACTTCAGAAAAACTTTTCTCCCCAACAAATTATTTTAATATTTAAAATATGTCTCTTTGTTACCGAGGGTGGGGGACGGTCTGTGCATGGTAGGTGTTGAAAGGAAGACTTCACCCACTTAGGTTCAAATGTTAGGGGGCCTGCAAATTAACTGGCAGTAGACAGATTAACAGGAAGAAAGTTGGGGTTTATTTACACATGCACTTGGGAGCACTCAGGAATGAGTAACACACTGAAGAGCCAGAGGTAAAGGTTTATGTACCAATATAACAAAAAGGGAGAGGGGGTTGGGCATCAGTGGGAAAGTATGATAGAGCCTATTGGGCTTTTTGATGCCAATAGGCAACTGTTGCTAAGAGTCAGTCTTTTCCAGCATAGGAAACTCCCTCAGGAAAGGATCGATGGCAGCTGTATTTTCAGGAGGCTCTGCTTAAGTTTAGGTAATGTTTCTTCTTGCAGCTTTTCAGATGTTTTCATTTTAAAGTAATTTTCATGTCACTTTGGTGGGCTGTTAATCCCTTCCTAGGATTTTTAGATGCATCCCTGGCCTTTACCCACAAAACACCAGTAGAAACACCATCCTCCCCCAGTGAGACAACCAAAAATATCTCCAGACAGGGCCAAATGCCCCTGGGAAGGTGGGTCAAAAACGTCTCTAGGTGAGAACTGTTACTCCAAGGTTTAATAAAAAAGAAATAGAATTAAGCAGAAAAAAACACTGACAGATTGAAATCATAATTTTAAACCATACCATTCGATGTTGAACAATCTCTATTTACTCCTTGCCATGAAAGATGAAAAAACTGACACTTTTAATCCCTTCTACATTTCCTCCTTCCATCTCCCAACATTGGTTAGCCATTATTTTTATGTTTTCAAGATTTAAAACACATTTTGTTAGGGAATCGTTGCCTGAAATCACCCACCTTGGCCAGGCACAATAATCATCATCTGCACAAGTTATCTCACAACAGGAGGTCCCAATAAGGAACATGGTGCTGCCACTGAAAACTAACAAACTAATTCAGGAGGGGCCAAAAGGAGGGAGGAGATGCCAGCCCATAATATGTCTTGTAAAAGTAACTGGAAGAATATGGGAGGGACCAAAAGGAGGAAGGAGACACCAGGTCCTAATATGTCTTGTCCACCTCTCAGAAACCCTCAGGCTGGAATCCATCTTGGCTTAGAGATGCACACACCACCAGGAAGGACCCTGTGTCAGACGAAATATGGGCACAAGCAAGATGATTGGCCAGAGACAACCTGGAAGGCTAACCCCCGTTACCAGAAAACCCGAGACTATGAGCCACGTGGCAGAACAGTTCTCCTGGGTTCCCTTGAGACAGGAAGGGGGTAGGGCACAACGTTTAAAAGAATGACATAGCCCACACAGGCGCCATGACAGTTCCAAGGCCAACCATAAAAGGTCAAAAAGTGGGCAGTGGCCCAATTCCTGGAAATCCCCACCCCTTCCCCCAAATAGCTAGACTACTCCTCCTACTCATGAAATTACCTATGAAATTACCCACCCCTATGAAAACTGACAACCCCATACCCTGGTGCCTCTTGCCTTCGGAGATGGCCCACACTCTGTCTATGGAGTGTATTTCTCCCTGAATAAACCTTCTTTCACTTTACAATGGCTCACTCTTGAATTCTTTCCTGCACGAAGGCAACAACACACGCTCAGCGGCCATCCCAGGGACTCTCCTGAAACCTGGGATGTGACCGTCCTCTCTGGCCCCACTCTCTTTCCTGCAACACCCTAACCCTGCTGCTCTCTGCCCAGGTGCCCCTTCCCAATAGTCTTTTGCTTTGTCAGTACGTGTGTCTCCTCAGATAATTCATTTCCTAGTGTTAGGCAAGAGCCCACTCTCAGGCCCTGGAATGGTTCCCCTCTTCAGGCAACAATTAGGAACCTATTAAGATAAATCCAGGTTTACCCCCCACCCCACCCCCCGTCCTTTATCACAGCTCTCTCTTTATTCCTGAGTTCATGAAGCAGATGTCAATGGGACTCCTCCAGAATTAGAGATAAAACTTCTAAATTGTACATAGAAATAAAGCACCCCTACATTCTAGAGAGAAGTGCCAAGGAACCCCAGACACACCCCTCCCAGAACTTTGAAGTCATGGCAGTTCTGACCCTGCTATCATCTCCCATTCCAGCCTACATATGCAGAAGACAAGAACTCAAGGAAGATTGTGGGGATCAGCTAGGAGGATTTTCCTCTTCTGCACTCCCCCGCAAAACACACACACACAGCAAGCCAAATGAGGGACCGATGTAAGAATCACTCGTAGAGACCTGTGGTGCCTGAAAAAATCTGAGACAGGGCTCTCAATCCTCTTTGGGCATCTGCACACTTGCTGATCTTCCATTCTGTACCTAACTGAGGTTGACAAAAAAGAGATCTGGAGAAAGAAAGCAAGGCAGAGAGTGCAGGTGATGGTGAAACAACATATACTCTAGATATTTAGTGGCAAGAGGCATGAGTTTCCTGCAGGTCAGGTGCCCACGAGGTAGTCAGGTTGAGCCACCTCAGTAGCACCATATCTAAGAGGACAGCCTGCCAGACAAGAGGATTCCAGCAGCTGGAGGCTGTGGAGTAGACTCCCAGAGGTGGGAGCTTAGCTGGAGTCAGAGGGGTCTTGACAGAGAACCAGCCATTTGTCTGGGAGGGAATGTTCTTGAAGGACCCCCAAGAACTCACACATATCCCTTTGGAGAACACCAACATTTGGACCTCTCTCTCACAGAATAAATCAAACGCAATAACAACCTAAAAAACACCCAAAGGCACCATCTAAATGATGTTCACCCCCTTTTCCCCCCATCTCTTCTTCTCACTACAACACAACAGAGGAGAAAAGGACTCACAAGAAAGAAAGTGTAAGGAAGGGAGATGAGAGACAGAAGAAGGATCTCTGTGTAGGGGAGGATAAATCATTTTTCTTCTCCCCTTTTAGGCTCAACGGCTGCAACCCAAAATAAAACTGATAAAAGACAGAATAAGAAGGGAGTTCCCTGGTGGTCTAGTGGTTAGGATGTGGTGCTTTCATTGCTGTGGCCCAGGTGCAATCCCAGGTTCAATCCCAGATTCAATCTCTGATCACGGAACTGAAATCCCACACAGCATGGCCAAAACCAAAAAACAACAAAAATCAGAATGAGAAGAGAAAACAATAGTTTTAATTATGTACTATGCACAGGAGCTCACAAAGTATAATGTGGCTCAAGGAAGTGGCCAAATGATTGAGGCTTATATACCATCTTAGGCTAAACAAAGTGGGGTTTGAGCCTCTGGGGTAAGCAGAAATGGTTACAGGAATAAGAAACAAGAGCTGTCTTTTTATGTAGATAAGATTCTCAGGTGATAAAAGTTGTCTCTGGGAGTAGATCTCTTCCTGGTACACAGACATCTTCACAAATGGAAATTTCCTTTACAAATGTAAATTTCCTCTGCAAAAGGGAAAATCTGTGCTCTATTTTTAGGGGAGGGAGGTAAAGAGCTTTTCCTACATCTGCTGGTTCTCGGTTGGCAGTTAGCTCAAAATAATTCATATGCCAAAGAGACATATTTTGGTACCCATCATCTGCCATAGGTGCCCAACCTTGGAGTGGAAAGAAAATGAGAGTTAAATTGAATAAGAGATAGAAGCAGCCTTATTGGACTTTGAATACTTGAAATTACCAGAAAAGTGATGGGATCAGACCAAGATATTGCTAAAAGAGCAAGAAAGGAAGATTTGACTAGGACAGTCTAAAGACTTTGGAGAATGTGAAGAAAGATTTTATATTTGGATATTTCAAATTCAACCTATTCAATAAACTGGTTACATTTATTCTGAATTATCTCCTGATCCACTGGACTTATTTTTTCCAAGGACTCCTATCTACTGTACTGCTTAAGTACTTGCATTACCGAGATTATCTGTTGCCTTTAGACTTGAACTTGCATAGTTAATAAATTATTTAGTAACACTTTATTGGCATTCCTTCACCATCTTTTGGCATTGAATCTTGCTATGAAAAGTCTGAAGTCAGCCAGACTTTCCCCTTCTCTGTGACTTAATTTCTTTTCTTCATGCCCATATAAATCTTCCTTTATCTCATATTCAGTAACTTTTTAAGGATATGGCTGTGTGTTGGCTGTGTCGTGCTGATCTTTACTGGATTGTGCTTCAATGTGCTGATTCAGGGTTTTACTGAAGGAAACTGTTTTCTTTTGTAGTATCAAAATCATTTCTGTTCCATCTGTTCTATTCTCTCTCTCTCAGAAATGTCAATTAGTATATACTGGATCACCTTTGTTTTTCTTCCATATCCAGTACCTTGTCTATAATCTCTTCTATGTCTTTGTTCTTTTCCATTTCATTTTGGGTGATGTTGTCATATTTGTCACTACACATGTGTTTTCGGTCACATTCATTCTTTGTGTTGTTTTTCCTCTTCCATTTCTTTAAATCCTTTCCCATCTTTTCCTATTGCTTTTTAATTTTTCTTTGAACTTTTTATTGCTTCTTTGAAATCTTTTTCTCTGACTAATTTTTGTTATGGGCAACCTCTTTGAGACGTTAAGAACAATTTCTTTGTATCCTTTCTATTATTCTATAGATAATTTCTCTGTGGTATATGTTTTACATCAACTTTAAAAAAATTGTTTCTTGGGCTTCCCTGGTGGCGCAGTGGTTGAGAGTCCACCTGCCAATGCAGGGGACATGGGTACGTGCCCTGTTCTGGGAAGATCCCACATGCTGTGGAGTGGCTGGGCCTGTGAGCCATGGCCGCTGAGCCTGCACGTCCGGAGCCTGTGCTCCACAATGGGAGAGGCCACAGCAGTGAGAGGCCCGCGTACCGCAA
>NW_006777552.1:602224-604585 GCF_000442215.2 Lipotes vexillifer
AAAAAAAAAAAAAAGAAAAGAAAATTGTTTCTCTCATTATTATTATTATTATTATTACTATTATTATTATTATTTTGACAGAATCTACCCATAGGGCTCCATTCTGATTACTATTATTATTATCTTTGAATCTCTGAATGGTTCACTGTTTTGTTTTTTAATAAATTTATTTATTTATTTATTTTTGGCTGTGTTGGATCTTTGTTGCTGCGTGCGGGCTTTCTCTAGTTGCAAGTGAGGGCTACTCTTCATTGCAGTGTGCATGCTTCTCATTGCGGTGGCTTCTCTTTGTTCCATAGCACGGGCTCTAGGTGCATAGGCTTCAGTAGGTGTGGCACACGGGCTCAGTAGCTGTGGCTCACGGGCTCTAGGGTGCAGGCTCAGTAGTTGTGGCACACGAGCTTAGTTGCTCCATGGCATGTGGGACCTTCCCAGACCAGGTTTCAAACCCATGTCCCCTGCATTGGCAGGTGGATTCTTAACCACTGTACCACCACGGAAGTCTGGCTCACTGGTTTTGTGATTTTAAAAAATCATGTGAATTTGCTGAAAAATGTGGTACGAATCACATACTCACAGTCAATCTTTATTTCCCATGTCTTGGGGCACTTCTCCCCTTAGCTTTAGGCTGACAGGAACTTCTGTGGGCAATGCTCTCTTCTTTACCTCATCTTTGGGATCTCCCCTCAACCTGGAGGTTACAGCATTCATCAAAGGTGTTTAAAGAGACTACTGAGAACTCTATTTGTGGGTGAGTACCCTAAAAGTCAAGGTATATAACACAGGAGAAGAATGAAGGCAGTGAAAACAATTACTTTAGCCCATGAGTTTTAGTGTTCCCTCCCCATTCCTAACATATCTCAGCAACACATAAAACTATCTTTACCTAATGTTTTAATTCCTCTTTTTTAAGAATAAAAAAGTACGAAAACAGAGCTTCCCTGGGGGTGCAGTGGTTGAGAATCTGCCTGCCAATGCAGGGGACAGGGGTTCAAGCCCTGGTCTAGGAGGATCCCACATGCCGCGGAGCAACTATGCTCATGAGCCACAACTACTGAGCCTGTGCGTCTGGAGCTTGCGCTCCACAACAAGACATGCTGCGACAGTGAGAGGACTGCGCACTGTGATGAAGAGTGGCCCCCGCTCGCCGCAACTAGAGAAAGCCCACGCACAGAAACGAAGACCCAACACAGCCAAAAATAAAAAAAATAAAAATAAAAATAAAAAAGTATGAAATCAAAGAGATACACTGAGAAATTTTTAGGAATGGACATCACTCTCTGTCTGCCCACAGTATTGCTCAGCCACCGTGTCTAAGATGGGAGGAGAGAGAGGGGGAGGGAGGGAGAGGGGAAGAGAGAGAGAGAGAGAGAGAGAGAGAGAGCGCAGTATCCCTGTGCCCAGCTTAGAGGACAATCACACAGAACCCCCTGGCAGACTACATTAGGGGTATCTTGTTGCTTAATATTGGCTATCACAGTTCAGAGCATTCTCCAGGTCTCCCTCTCCACCCATACCTCTGACTTTGCCTCACCTGTAAGAAACTGGCTAGGTGGTATTTTTCTGAGGCCAGCTTGTACTACCTAGAAGTACACTCTAGAAAGGTTGGGGGACATGGATGAGGAAGGATTAGATTATATGCCAAGCTTCCCATGGCTAGTTTTCTAGTTTATCAATGCATCGAAATTTTAGGGGTATGTGTGTTGGTGGGGGGGGTTATTATAACTTTCTGTCTAGAAATGAAATATTTAAATTATTTAACAGCGTTTCTCATCTAACGTTCAAAACTTCCTAGAAGGCAAAGTGAAAGGGACGAACACCATGGAGTGCAACCCTTCAGTTTAGCAATGACCAGAGCAAAGGTTAGTACCTAGACTAACTGATCCCCAGACTAGTGTTCTTCCACTACATCAGATGCTGCTCCTCCCCATAGGAAACTGTGAACAATAAATAAAGGAGACAAGGGACCGATCTTATTAAATGATAGAAAAAACAAATTAGCAGAGAAGCCCCCCACAGAGCTCTCAGTAAGGGGGATGTCACACCACTGCAACTTGCTTCTTTTAGAGAAGCAGAGCTTTTGTTGTTGTTGTTGTTAGAGATTAGTAAATTAAATGTGTAATTTTTCCCTTCCAAATTCATTGACCCTCTTCCCCCACCAAATTCTCTCCATGAACCCTGGATTAAGAACCCTAGATGTGCTGTAAAACCACCAGTTCCAATTTGCAATGTCAGCAATGTATCTCCCCTGTTCAAACACCAAGCTGCTTAAGGTTTCTCCAGTAGCTGTATCAGGAGGTAATCATCATAAGAAGAATCTGGGAGAGTTTAGTTGCTCCCTCCAGGATGCCAGGGTGTGGA
>NW_006777552.1:604885-623158 GCF_000442215.2 Lipotes vexillifer
TCAGCAGGAGCAATTACTCAAGAGAGTGAAGAGAGATCCCTGGCTTATAGAAGAGTCTAGTGATAATTCCTTCGAATCCTACTTCTTTCTCCCTTTTTTTCCTCTTTTCCCCTTGATCCTTCTCCTTCTCCTTGCAGTAGCAAGAACAGGAGGCATGGCACTAGATTATTGCTGAGGTTTTCCTTGTGTAGCTATTAAGTAGTATAGAACAGCAAAGTCCTTCTCTTGGAATCACTCAAAAGATATGGCATAAAATATACACAGTGATTTGGTCAGAGTTGTGTATTTCAGTAGTATTTAAAGTTACAAAACATTATTATATGATTAAAACGTCATTAGTGAGGACATAATTATGAATTGAGATAGCACAAGACACAACAAAAATCCGTTGTCAAATATGACTCACACATAAAACATCTTATCTACTACCAAGCTTTACCAATAATTTCAAAGATGCAAGTAATGAAGAGGCACAGGTACAATGGGGAGAGGTTCACAACCCCTCATACAATTCCCTGTATTCTTCCTGTATCAAAGGTGTTCTGGTCCAACATAATAGATGAGGCCTCTAAGAAAGGTATGGAACCACTCTGCTTACCCAGAAGGAGCTACTTAGTTCTGGAAACATCTGAAACATCTCCATTTTCTACTCAGATATTTACGTAGTTTACATTTTCCAGAGAGCCATGCCCCATAAGTCCGAAGATTCCAGGTTTGTTTACCTAAGAAATCTTAGGCACAAAGCACATTCTGCTAAAAGCATTCCATGGATAAGGACTCTTCTGTCTGCAAAATCATTTAGTTTGTTGGGAGGTTTGCCATTAGTAAATTAGTCTGTAAATTAGTATTTACAAGATTAGTCCAGTTTACTTGCCATCCTTCTTACCTAGGAGCATACTCCCTCACCCCAGTAAAGGGAGACAATGGATCACAGACCTACTTCTTCCAAGGCACATTATGCTACAGCCAGATATTTTTATGGAATTATAATAGTTTATATTAACAGAGGATATATTAATATATTGATCAATGACAAGAGCCTAAACTATAATATTTGCATTATCATCTCAACTAAGTAAAAATATTGTAGGAAAGATAAAAACATTATAAAAAACTAAAAAGATTTTTAAACGACTATTTTTGGGTCTATCGATTATGAATAACTATTCTTTATATTTTCAGGATTTTCCACAAGAACTCTGTATTATTATCATTTTTTAATTAAATTAATGCATGCAGGAAAATCTAAGTAGCATACTAGACAAAGCATAGAATTTGAAAGTAAACTGATCCGAATTCAAACTCTGGCTTGACTGCTCACTGTTACGAGATCTGAGGCAAATTAACCCATTTCCTCGGCTGTAAACTGAGAAATAAAATACCTCTGAGGGTTGCTGTGAATTATAAGCAGATACATCAACCATAAATGTTATACACCTCATTAGACAGCCTCTACCTTTTTGCCTCCCATGGAGGACCAACAATTTACTTGCCCTGGGAGAGCCTCCTCCTTGGCTACCTCTACACAGTTGGGCCAACCAGCCATATGCCCAGAGTTGCTCAGTCTTCCTGCCATTTCTATGTTTGAATGAAATGCAATACCCCAAGATCTGGGATCTGGCAGCTACTGAAGTGTGAGGAAATTAACTCTCAACTGGAAAAACTTTAACCAGTGGAAAAACAGAGATAGAAGAGATACTGGGAAGTAAATTGCCCTAACTTCCGCTCTTCAGTCAACTGCTCTGAGGTGAGATTTCTTCACAGAGTCTTTCCAGAAAGGCCCCACACAGTCTTGCAGACACACCTGCTGAGTGGCCTGCCTGGTCTCTCCATGGCTCTTACAAAGCACTAGTCAGTGCAGTCACTTTGCTTTGCTTCACAACTTCTCTTCCCTCACTTTTATGTTTCATCACTTTTGCTGCCCTGAGTTGTACCTCAACATAAATTATCAGTGCTTTATTCTTTGCCTCACGTTCTGCTCTACTTTCTGGGAAACCTGAGTCAAAAACTGCAGATAATTTATATAAAGCACCCAGCATATAATTATCCCTCAAAAATAGCATGTGTACATATAAACCTATGTGGCATGTGGATGCGGGTGTGTGCACGAGCACACATGCAGTAGATAATACATGAGCTGTTCTTGTTGCATTATTTTAGGTCTTTATAAATGCTAATGTACTGTAAAATTTAAATAAATAACCTCTTTTATTACCATTCCCACTTCCTGCCCCATTTCTTCCTATTAAACAAAGTAGAAACCCAACATATTTATTTCAACCAACAGTGAGATTACCTTCAAACTATGAATTATTATTAAAAAAGTATAAATCACATGCCCAGTGTTTGAGTCAGGATAGTATCATGGTTAGAAGCATAAACTTTAACATCAAACAGACATGGATTGTAATTCCATCTCTGTATTATCTGAGAGAAATTAGCCTTTTAGGAACGCTTTCCTCATCCAGAAACTGATGAAATAAATACCTTGCTGCGTGTCTGAATTAAATAATGAATGTAAAGTTCTTAGCACAGAATCTTGTTAATCTTATTAAAAATGCCGTTTATAATATACATCCCAAATCAAGCCATGGTAACATTTAAAAATGTGTTAATGAAGACTAGGAGTTAGGATGAAAGTAGAAAGTAATTCATTCATGGGTTAAATATGTTCTAATGCTTGGGTGTACTCCAGGGAGGATCCAAAGTCCTGAGGCACATGTCAGAACAGTCACTAATCAGATGTGTGAAATGCTGACACATCAGCAACACAGAAGATGGAGAGAAGCTGGGTGGCAAGGGGAGGCTGGGCAAGGCAGCCTGGGGCCTGAAGAAATCAACCCAGAAATATGCCTGGTCCTTTGAGAACAGCTGTGGGGGCTGGTAGAGGGAGCAGACTCTATCACACTCTCCCAAGGCTTCATGGCCCCAGCAAAGCTGACTAGGATTCCAGTCCTAGTTTATGCAGTACAGTATCAGATAGGAGAACTCAGACAGCAACTCACTCTCTACAGGAAGCCCCAATTCCAGGGCTCAGAGGTGCTCCATAAAGTCCCTCCAACCTACCAGCTAGCATGTCTCAAGCAGCGCATCTAATAATAGATCTCAGTGGTCTAGGCTGCTAAGATATCTTTCCGACTTGTCTGGATTAACTCAGGATAGGGCTGAACTTGTAGATGGAAGGCATGTAATGACTCAGGTATGAGAACTGAGAACCACAGAGGGTGATAAATAGACCCACGTCAGGAGAGAGAAACTAGCCCACTTACTGAAGAGGGTAAAGAAGGCGAGAGGCCACAGCACACCCATGACCAATTCACCGTAAGAAGCCTTATATCCTTCGGGTCATGAGTAAAATCATAGAACATCTAAGCAACACACTCAACTCGGCCTCCAAGGACATTGAGTCCTCAGCCATGCTAGTTCCAACTTTCTGCAGGAACATTTTAAACCTAAATCTTTACTGGATTCCTGTCCAAAATAAATCTCTTAGGAAACTGTGGCCTACATTCCCTCCCCCACCATACCCCCACCTTTTTTATTAACAAAGATTCTCTGGGGTTCCTTAACTTTTTCATGCATAAACAGTATACTATAGAACAAAACTTCAGCCTCTCCTCCACTCCCAACAAATACTTCAAAACTCAGTATCATTTGCATCTTTTCACATCAGGATATCATCCATCTCATGGCTTAACATGATGAGATGATGCTGGAGGACATTATTATTTCATGTTTCTATTCTGAGAAAGATGTCTCTCTTCAACTTAACTACTAGCTGACAAAAATAATGTTGAACATCTGCAAGAGATAAAACAACTTGAATCCAATTTCCTTTCACACAGATTAAGAGCCCCATTCTCCTGTCACTTATGTAGCATATAACTCAATTTTTTGCAATATTTAAATGAGAGGCTAGTTTTTCAGGTCTGTCATGTGGATGACATAAATTTTTTATTTTGTCCCTTCCAGTGATACAGTGGATATACGAGACCCTGTCAGAATATGGCAGCTCAGAAAAGAAAAGGGGAATCACACACTAAAAGACAGAAAGACCAACATACAAGAGAGGCTGTAACAAAATCTCTTTTAAGAATATAAATAAGTAAATCACACAATGAGATATGTTCCATCAGGATATGCGACTTTCAAATTGAACCTGAGTCATCTGTATGGATCAAAGAGGAAATGGCCTATAATTTGTAATTAATTTGTCAAGACACTTAAACAGAAACGTAACAACTGTGACTAAAACAAAAAGTGGTTTGATTGGTTCAAGTAACTGGAAAGTCCAGGGGTTACTGGCTTCAGGCAATGGTTGATCAGGGTCTTATTTAAACTCACCAGGATCTACTTCTTCATGTCTTCTGGCTCCATCTCCTTTGTGTGGGTCTCATTCTCAGACAAACTTTCCCCAAATGGGAAGAAGTTGGCTACAGTAGCTCCAGTCTTCTGTTACAAATTTATCAGGGAGAATCAACTTGTTGGGCAATTTTAAGGGTTAAGTTAGGAAAACATAAAACACTCTAGGTGTTTAAAGCAGAAGGAATCTAATTCAGAGAATTGGTTACATGGGTTACAGAAGAACTGAGAACCAGAAAGATGGCAATCAAGAAGTTAGAAATAGCAGGAGGCTACTGCCACTCTTGGGGCAGGTAGGACAAATGGAAAAGGTAGTGGTATTGGAACTCAGAAGTACAGGTCAACTGGCAGAATGTAGAACCATGACAAGTCTAACAGAAACTGGTATCATAGGGGAGAAATAGCCACTGATGGGGATACTGCCCAAGGTAGAAGGGAAAGATGAAGTTACCCTGGCTTCTTCTACCTGCCCTCCTGTCTTATAGTGCCTCCCAGTGGACAAAACTAGTTGGAAGCCAGTTGGCAAAGTGCCTGGGATATGTAGTTGCCTATAATACAGAGCAGGGGAAGAGTGGGGGAATAGATCTGAGAGCAAGCAGGCAAATGATCAGCACCAGATGTAAGCATAAAATAGTTTTATTTCTCTGTCATAATTACCTCCAACCATAATCAGTTTAACCTCCCTTCCCTGATCAATAATTTACTGATCAGTTTCAGGTATTATTAAACCTCTGTCCAGTACCCAAGCAGCATAAGTTGGCACACTTCCGAGGCTCGGGAGTTACTCTTGACCACTAAGCCACCAAGACCATGGAGAATTCTCAACCTGCACATGTGGGGGTAAAGAGGCGGGAGACATCTCAATTCTTGGTGGATGCCTCATTGGCGCTAAAGGCACCTCCTGGCTTACATGCAACCAGGGCTGGGGTTGAACTTTCAGACAGTGGGGGCTGGGGTCAGACACATGCTAGGCCAGTGGAGAGCTCTAAAAGTGACCAACCAGGGCCAGAAGAAGGGTAGCTCTTGGTTTAAGTCCTATTGGGGATGGAACAGAACAGGGGAACTCTCAGTAGGTATGTATGTGGTGGGGATGGTACTTCTCAGCTGGAGCGAGTCAGTAGCATAGGGCTAAGGAGATAGCACACATGATGTGGAGATTCATTACATGAAAGGGACTGAGATAATTACATACAAAGCACTGAGAAAATAAGGGACTGAGGATAATGGGAGACAAGATTCTTACTATCTTCAAGTATGGAAAAGAGGAAGGCCAGAATAAAACATTTGATGTTGGGTTGCAATTGGAGGTATCTGTATAAACTAATGGTTTTAATATATATGGATAGAAAAATATAGAAATTACTATAGATGTGTGTACATGAATGTATATACATACATCTATTATCTACCTTTCTGCTCAACACCCCCATAGCAATGAGCACACCTAACCCCTAGATCTTGGTTTTTAAATACCATTTTACACTAAAAGGAACCAGGCATCCTTGAAGAAATGGCTGATACCAGGGCTGGAACAAGAAAAGTACAAATAAGTCTAGACTATCTTGTGCTGGAACATAAGGGAGATCTCAAAGAGTGATGGGGACATGTCAAAAGGATATAGGAGCCAAACTGAAGGGACTCCCATTAGCCAAGTCTGGGACAAATTGAGCATTAAAATAAATAATGACAGTACAGAATTATAACACACTGAATAAAATAGGAATCCATGGATCCATACAAATATAAATAAATATGTAAGTAAATAGGGTAAAGTCTACCTTATAGTAGATTGTCAACTAATAAATGTAGAAGAAATAATGGAATTAGAAAAACTTACTTGGCTATCTTCATGGTAATAATTGATTTAGGCAGGAATCATCAATGAATGCTTAAGCCAGTGAGTAAAAAATTGATGAGGAGCATGATATTTACATAATCTCAAAGTAGCACCCCACAAAACACTTACTAATTAATTTTACAGCAGAAAGATCTGACAGATAGTATCTTAACCAAGTGAAAAAGTTACCATCCCCAGTAATAGAACAAATCAACATCATGTGCATACTCTCACTTCTGTGGTGTTCCTGGGAAAACATTCATTATATGAATCTAATCCTGAGGAAGAATCAGACAAACCCAAATTTAGGGACATTCTCAAAGTAACTGACTTAGACACCAAAATTACAGAGGCTTTGAAGGGTAAAGAAAGACTGAAGAACTGTCCCAAATTGAAATAAACTGAAAAGAAATGACTAAATGCAATATATGATTGTGGTTTGGATTCTCAACCTGAAAAGAACATTATTGTGGAAATGGGTAAAATTTTAATGAAATCTCTGAATAATATATTAGCATAAAATCAGTGTTAATTGCCTGATTTTGATGGGTACATTGTAGCTTTATTAGAGGATGTCTTTTGTTTAATAAATATATACTGAAGTGTTTAGGGGTCATTTGTCTGCTACCCACACTTGAATGGATGAGGGGAAAAAAGGAAGAGAGAGAGAGAGAGAGAGAGTGTGTGTGTGTGTGTGTGTGTGTGTAAGAAAGAGAGAGGAAGAGAGGAAGAGAGGGAGAGGGAGAGAGGGAGAATGATAAAGCAAATGTTGTAGAATGTTAACTGGGGAATCTGGGTGGACAATACACAGAAGTTCTCTATTCTATTTTTGCAACTAGTCACCCTTCCTTATGCTGTGCTTTTTAAAGGACCCTACAGTAGGATTGACTGGGGCCTTGGCATTGCAAGTATTTTAATTTTACATCCATAGACACTCTTCCTCTCAGTTCCTGCATGTTTTCAAAGGACTGGCCCTCAGTGGCTTCCTGTGGCAGCCCCACCAGTATCCAGGAGCAGGCGCCAGCTTTGTGGGACCTAAACCTTACACAATTTGGGGAGCACTCCAAGAAAAAGAATAAATAATTTCAAATTTGAAATTAGACATGAAAGTGAATATTTATTTAGAAAAAGCTCAAGCAACTGAAGCTCAAACTGAATTAGCACTGGGGTGAATCTACCTCTGCTGGCAAAGCTCCGCCCCCCTGGGAGTCATCCACCTGAAGAGGCACGGGCTGAGCAAATTAGACTAGCTCTACACTGGCCCTTAGGTAGAAATACGTCCTCTTTCCCCAATGCTTGGACCTTTCTCACAAACAGAGTAAAAGCTACCCAGGCTTGTGTTTGGGCTTGAGGAAGAGAGCCCCAAGGAGACCACCACAGCCTACATGACATGTTCTAAACCAAAAAAGCCTGCCTCCAGCCTTAGCAAATGGACTAGAAATATAGCCCTGTCACAGATGAATAGAAATAAAGTGCAATGAGAAGAGGCTACCACGTGGTTGAGTCTAGGTCTCCAGGAGACCATAACAGTTTTGGTTGAACACCTTAAGAGTAACAAAGATCATGCATTTACCTGGCTTTTGTATCTATGTCTTTGAGACCTCATGGCATGGAAATGGGGGCCAAGGGAAAGGTGGCTGTTGCCGGATCCCTTTCCACCAGCCACATAACACCCCATAAGTATCTGTCCCTCACACTAGCCTGCGTGCCAAGATTAAGAAATGGCTATAAGAATGCCTTCCCCTCCAACTTTCCCTCTTACATAGCAGTAATAAGCAAGCAGGGACCCATGTTCTTTCTAAGAGAATATGTTGTCTGTACTTAACCTGTGCAAGAAGCAAAAAACAGCTGAAAAACGGGTGGAAAAAAATGACCTAAATAATCAGACTGGAAATACTGCTTCCTCTGCTAAGCATTTCACCAAGATGAAACTTCGCTTCATTTTTATAACACAACCCATCACATAACAGAGACAGCTCATAATATTATCCATCATGCTATGGTAGTGTCCTTGGATGCTACAAAAGAACACGTGTGGGTAGATTACCAATTTGTTATTTTTAGTTCATGAAAATTTTGACTATGGGGGTAAATTTCAAGGAAATCATCCAGTCCCCAGCCTGTATATGGAGCACTTAAAGCACATCTATTAGTAAGAAGCACCAGTTACATCTGCGGGGATTTGCAGGTGACCAAAGGATATTTCCCAGCCTTCTCCCGTCCATCCTTCTCACATGGGCTTATAGAAGAGCTTCTTATATGTGTTGAGGAGTCTGTTGAGTGGGAGGAGACTTTGCATTTGTTACCTTCTGGCAGGAGCTTTCCCCTGCTGATCCTCACATGGCTGGTTCCTTCACAAGCTCCAGATCTCACCTCAGGTTTTACCTCCTCAGAATTTTTTCCTGTCACTGTGTCAGAAGTCATGCATATCCCCAGCAATCACTCTCTGTCACCTCACCCTGTTGACTTACTTTATATTCCTCACCACTATGTATGGCCATCTATTGTCTGTTTCTCTCAACTAGGTAAGGACTTTGTCCTGTTCATCACTGTATTTCCAATATCCAGCATAGGGCTAGGCACAGGGCCAGTGGGTGCCCAATACATTGTTAATTCAATGGCTGTGAAAAAAGGTTTAAAAAAGCAGAGAAAAACAGAGACTCGTGAGCTGAATGAGCACAGGTGGGTATGTCATTTCTTTCAATATGTTTCTTTTATGAACAAGCCCAAAGTACTGAGTACCTCCGAAGAGACTTATGATTGAAGAATGAAGCCTGAAATAGTTCTCAAAATGAGAGATCCCAGTTTCAAAAAAATCAGCTTACACTTTCTCTCTCCAATTTGTTCTGCCAGCCTGAAATCTCCAAGAACATAAAAAAAAAATATGAGAGGACCAAAAACACTTTGCTGTGGTGGCTGAGAAAGTGGCTCAGTGATGATAAGACCTCACTACGAACAATCTATGGTAAGAAAGTTGAAACAGACCTGTGATACAGAACTTCTGTCCAACTCTGGATGTTCAAACAACCCCCTGGCCACCAGCTATGAACTATGATAAGAGTCTGGTGGGTTGCAGATCTTTCTGATTATTCTAGATTGTTAGCCATTTATCACAGCTAATCTGTGCCCTGTAGTAGCAATACTTACTAAGCAAGCACCTATTGTGTGGCAGGCACAATGCTAAATACTCCATCCCTAACTCAGGTTTCATTTCATTCCAGATTTTTTACAAGGGGTACTGGATCTGACACATGCAATCCCTGCACTAGAGTCTAAAGTGACAGAAACAGAATCCTGAGGCTAGAGGCTAAAACATATGCTACAATGGCTATTTACTAAGCAAGCAACCCCCAGCTCTGTGAGACTCAAGCATGAGTTAGGAGACATTACTTCAGGCTGTGGACACACTACCCCTGTGGACAATGAGGTACCCCAAGCACTGGTCCCTCAAGTTGGGTCCTCAGTGGGTATTGATCTAAGCCAGGGAAGATCAAGTGACCTGAGGTTACATTGGAAGAAAAGAGCTAGAAACTTCCCCAGAATATGAGGCCTCTAAACTCAGATTAGGACTTCCCAATCCAGGGGAAAGTAATTAAAAATCCAGCTCCAAAAATTCTGAACCAACTGATGGGTAAAGCACTAAGTCAGATCCAGCTTCTACATGTATTCAATCACCTATGTCCTCTTGCCTCCCTCCCTAAACACTCATTCATTTCAGCTGTTATGTGCATCTACACTATCAGAGAACCTTTCAGATAAAGTGCTCATTTTAGAGGCTCCACCACCCTAGTAATTTTTTTGTTTTGGTCTGTGTGTTTTGTTTTGTTTTGTTTTGTTTGCACCACAGTCTTATCCAAAAGATCTAAAAGCCATTGTTATTTTGGAACCTAAAGCTCCTGACAGGAAATTCATATAATCAATGACTTTACCTGACTGTACCTAAAACTTTATATCTATCTCCAAAAGACACTATGTAGGTCCCAAAGACTAGGATTTGTGACCCTTGAAACTGCTGACACAGAGCTGTGTGCTATTTATCCTGTGTGTATTAAGAAAGGGGGCTCTGTACAATCTACAATCTTTGAGATCAATTTTAAAAGGCAGCACCATTCTCTCAGGTGAGGTGCTAAAACCAAGTTCTACGATCTCATTATATCTTTTCTCCTTACTTCCTTGGTTGCTGGCCTGCTAACTAAAGAAGCTGAGGCATCTGTTAGTCCTCCAAATAAAGTGAGAATGCTGTGGGAACCTAGGGTGTGCTTGCAAAGGTCATGTTTCACGTTTTTAAAAGCTGTTGCCGATGTAAGAAACAACATTATGACACCCAAATTAGTGCAACAGCTGCCATTTTGCAAAGTCTGTTGCCAGGGTTCTCCATATCAATAGTATCAGTAGTGCCGCCAGTGGAAATCTCTAGTTTGGGATTCAGGATCAATCATTAATGAGAAAGCTTATAACTGTGAGGTACTCTGGCCAATACTAGATTTTAAATGCATTTAATTAACAAGAGGAAATTTCTAGCTAAAATAACTGTGATTAGGATGAGGCAAAAAAGTGTTGCCTAAATAAATTTTGTATACTGGTTATCTACACAGCTTAAATCCACTGGGGAATTGGCAGCTCTCCACTTTACTCCATCCTACAAATAACTGGGCTCAAGTAATATCTAGAAGCTTGATGGCTAAGTTAACCTTGAAAAAAGTAAGCAGTTAAAAATATAATATTGCCTAACAAATTTTCCAGCAAATTTTTAATGTTTCTAAACAAATTTATTTTTCCCTTTCTACTTCTTTTTCTTATGATTTTATACAAATATTATTGGTGTTTAATAACTTTATAATTTAGTCTTTAGTTACAAAATATTCTGATGGGTCCATGACTGAATTTGAGGAAAATTAACATTTCCCAGAGGTGGAGACAATGACTGACAGGACTTTGAGCATCCATTTTTGGGAGAATAGGAACATCTTTATTCATAGGAAGAATACTTGCATCTTGACAGGAAAAAGTACAAGAGTTCAAATATGTATAGGAGGATGTATGTAGACAGTGAATAGCTAAATTACTAAGCCATCATATAATTCTATATAATATGTAATATTTTATGTATTACTGTTATTATTATTTGAGTTCCACACTCAGTTTTCTATACTGGGGTGGGGACTCTGCAAGCCACATTACTTCTTTGTCAGCTGGCTCTATATTAGATCCTGCCAATGGAGGATGCTGCCAATGGAGAAATTGGAAAGCAAGAGGAGGGGGAAGGGACTTGTTCATTCCTGTTTGTCTGGTGTTGTCCCTGTTGGCTTGCTCCATCTATGACCCTTCACCCCAGGCAGCAGAAGTTGGTTCTAACAATGGTTTTCCTTGTTAAGCTTCTTTTCACACTTTTAGAACCAAGCTCATCACACCGTGCTATCAGCAACAGCAGCAGAACTCCAGCTTCCTAAAGCCCCCTTAGCTGAGCTCCTGGATATGGGGAGCTATGCCTTCCAGGTCCTGAACTAAAACAGCAGTTGGGTGATGCCCCCTCCTCAGAGGTGCAGTCCCCGCTCTGCAGCACCCCTCCTTCAAATTTCTAGGTTATGACAATTCTAACCTCTTCCCTTCTTGCAGTTATTATCTCTGAGATACATCAGTGTTCTCTGTCCTGTTTTTTTCAGTACTGCAACACCTATTGCCAATGTCTTATACTACATTTTCTCCTTTAAAATAGCTAGTGTGGCTCCCATCTTCCTGAGTCGTCTTCTTTTTTTTTTTTTTTTTTTCCTTTTTTAGGTCTTCGTTGCGGCGTGCGGGCTTTCTCTAGTTGCAGAGAGCAGGGGCTACTCTTCATTGCAGTGCGCAGGCTTCTCATTGTGGTGGCTTCTCTTGTTGTGGAGCACAGGCTCTAGGCACGAGGGCTTCAGTAGTTGTGGTGGACGGGCTCAACAGTTGTGGCTCACGGGCTCTAGAGCACAGGCTGTGTAGCTGCAGCACATGGGTTTAGTTGCTCTGTGGCATGTGGGATCTTCCTGGACCAGGGCTCGAACCCGTGTCCCCTGCATTGGCAGGCGGATTCTTAACTACTGCGCCACCACCCGTGTCCCCGGCATTGGCAGGCGGATTCTTAACTACTGCGCCACCAGGGAAGTCCCCCGAGCCCTAATTCTTGAGTCTAACAGGCGTCTTCGGTGGGGGAAAAAGTGGAGGAGAAAATAGGGACTGTTTGTGCTCAAGTAACTTTAAGAACCACTGAGTTAAGCAAAGTTTAAGAGGTTTTTCTGCAACAGGACTTAACAGAGTCTGTGCATATGCTATTGTGCATTGCAAATTTATAAGTGACATTTCCCAAACTTAATTGAGCATGGAACCCATTTGTTGTGACGTACATTGTGAGATTAATGCTCTATGGAACAAACATTCAGAAATGCTGGACTCAAATAATAGGTTCTGGAACTCCCAGGAAAACTCCTCTATTATCAATAGTCAAACACATGGTACCCTGTATTATCCTGCCCAATAGAAGGTACTTCATTTAAAACAGAATAAAAAACCTGGGAGAGCCACTATAATACATTCATTTCAGGCCAGGTCCCCAGACATAGCAAAATGGAGTACAGAGGCAATTCTTTTAAAAATACCAACATTTTGGTGAATATTCCAGATACTTGGATAGCTAGAAAACTGATCATAAAGTACATTCTCATAACACTTTCAGCTTAAAGAATGACCTTTAATTCTCTTTATACTGATGTATTCTTGCTAATTTATTATAAGTGAAAATTCTAACCAGGCCTCTGATCCAGCTAGCTGTAGCATATACTTCTCCAATCTCTGCAATTGTGTATTCCACCAACTGAGAAAAAACTATTTCCTTTTTATAAATCAAATATACAAGTGTACATATTTAACATCAAAGGGAATTTGAGGCACCAAGGATCACCATATAAAAGCCCTCTGTGGACTGCCCTGGTAGCGCAGTGGTTAAGAATCTGCCTGCCAATGTAGGGGACACAGGTTTGAGCCCTCATCCAGGAAGACCCCACATGCCGCACAGCAACTAAGCCCATGAGCCACAATTACCGAGCCTGTGCTCTAGAGCCTGTGAAGAACTACTACTTCACAACTACTGAAGTCCTCGTGGCTAGAGCCCAAGTTCCACGACAAAAGAAGCCACCTCAATGAGAAGTCCCCACTTGTCACAACTAGAGAAAGCCCGCACGCAGCAACCAAGACCCAACACAGCCAAAAATAAATTAAATAAATAAATTAATTAATTAAATTTTTTTTAAAAAAAGCCCTTTTTGGTCCAGTCTGAAGCCAAAATTATGTAGAAACTGTCCAGTGAATCCAGTGAATACAGATGTTGGAACAAGGAAATGCTCATTGTCTTTTGTTATACCTGCATCCCTATCATCACTCTCCCCTTTTCTGACATTTCTTCAAGCCTTCCCACCTTGCAGACCCAGCTCAGTGGCATTCCCACCATGAAAACCCTCTCTGATCCCTCTAGTCCATTAAGCACTCCGTTTGCTAAACTCTGATGTTATTTATTGTTTGCACCCCTAATTTGGATACATCATAAATGCATTTACTTTGTGTCTATTTATCTACAAATATAAATACTATGTCTCTAAGTGAACTACGAATTCTTTGATAGCAAGAACCATGGTGTATGGCTACAATAACCATATCTGAATGTGGGCTGAAAAAGAATTGGTTTCTGATTTTGGAATCTATTCATATGAAAAGTATTATACACTTAATGAACAGAATTCACAGATAAAGAAATTACATGGAATCCAGATTTCCAGGACAGCAGTGTGTTATGTCAGCATGAACACCAGCTTGATTTAGAAGAGCTCACTGCCTTGCTTGTAACAGGTGCTCCAATAGACAGCAGTTGTTGATGATAATGATTATCGTGGAATTAGAATATCTGAAATTCCACTTGGGATCTCAAATGGAACAGGCTAAAGCTGTGCTCATTTTAACAAACATTTATTGCTTGTTGTTAAGTTCCAATTATAGAAAGGATAGGTCGAGTGGAAAGAACACTGATTTAGAACCAGTCAGAACCTGGTTGTTTAAACCCCACTTATTCATTGTGTGGCCTTGGGCAAGTACCTGGCTTTCCTCAGCATACATTTCCCCATTTAGAAGAGAAAGATAATGACTACTTCAAGTAGCTACTGTGATGACCACATAAAATAAATTTTGGTACATTACTATTTGGCACATAGTAGGTGCTTATTGAAACTTAGTCCCCCTAAAACTGAATTCCCCTGCTGAGTTTACGATTAATCTACCTAAACCCTTCCTATTCCTTTCCTGTCCCACCACTGTTCCCCTTAGGATTGAGGAGTATCAAAGAAAAGGGGGGTTGAAACCAAGCAGGACCCAGTGGTCACAGAGGGGACACAAAATCCCCTCTGTGTCCCCCGTTTCTTGTCTGTAGGGGAAAAAAAAAAGGCTTCACTCTCCTTGGCCTTCCCCGAGTTCCAAAGAGCAGACTCAAGCAGTTAATGATTAGGACAATAGGGTCACAGGGCTCCTATTTCCTCCTGAAGGAATATAGATAACAACCTGATGCACATCTTTGAGTTGATGCGCATCTTTGAGCTGTTCTGTAAAAACTAAGACCCCCACCCAGGTGGACGGCATTGACTACAAGCTGAGCACAAGCATGTGAACCCCAGGCTGGTTGGAACCAGAAGGTTGAAATTCCAGAAACATCACTCTGTTACCTCATCACCCACCAATCAGAAGAGGTCCACAAGCTGATCAAGCAGCATACGACCCTCTCCCCTAGCACTGTCTTTAAAAACCCTTGCCTAAAAATCCATCATGGAGTCCAGGTCTTTTGAGGATGAGCCGCCCATTCTCCTTGCTTGGCACACTGCAAATAAACCCCTTACTTTGCTGCAAACATCCACTGTCAGAGTTTAGCTTTCTATGCACAGGCACACAACCCTTGCTCGGTAACATTAATAACTAGCAGCAGTATTTCCTGCTATAATATTATTTTTAGAGAAAGCCTGTACCCAGGTAAGCAGAGTTCACAATCACCCACTAAAGGTGAAGGTATTCACCCTTCTGTTCCAGTGTCTAAAATCCAAAACAGAACTCAATCCTATGAATTTAAGGATTACTGCCTATTATAATGCTCAACACATGAATCTAGTATCAGTATTTACCACTTAATGTGAATTTATCAGCCCTACTAGCTAACAGATGCATTGATTCACTCTTGCAGCGATCATGTCCTGAGGCATTACTATGTCCCAGACACTCTACATACAGGACCATGTGATTACAGAAATGAGTAAACACTCAGAAGCTATGCCCTCGGTGGGCTTGAAGTCTTGCTGTATACTTGCTTGAGAGAAAATAGAATGCAGAGGGGAATGAAGGGCCAAGCAGGGAGGCTGAAACTGAAAGGATAAGGATTATATCAATGAGAGCATTATCTACTCAACCTTGTTGCCTAGAACTGCAACTGCTGATTGACTCATCAGGTGAGGAAACAATGTACGGTATATAAAAGATTTCGATAATTATGAGGTATTTGTTTAGCAAATCAATATCTAGCTTTATTATCCAGAATAGTGGATAGAGCTGAATTCCTCCAAAGGCTGTGCAGCCTCTACCTGGTACACGTGGAACAGTGAGAAAAGTAGGACTCTGGGGACAGTGTAGACAGATGTTTTGTCCTCCTGATGGCTCCTATCTGTATAAGCACAGCAAAAATTAGGGGTATATCCTCCTCAATATGGCTGAAATTTTCTTCTGAACAATAAAAAGGACTTTCTAAATAAATTAATATTTTTTAAAAATGAAAGGCAAACAGTAGACCTGTTATAAGAATGAACTGCTTTAGAGTAGTACCGTTCGCATGCAGACAACAATTAGAATAACTGAGCAGGCTCGGATGGACATGTATTCAGCCCCACTTTCCTACCCATTAGACTTCCATTTCTTTATACTTAAAAAACAACACAAGTGGATGTCTTTCAAAACGGCTGTAATTCAAGTTTTCACTAGTTCATACTAACCTTAACTCCCAACTCATACAAATTAGTAAGGCCTAACTGCAGTTTCTCAAAGCCTTTGGGGGCTGATTTAAGGACACCTACATCTTTTTCTCCTGAATTATCTGCATTCATCCCCAAGTCCACCATATAACAGCAGTTCCACCCTCCAACTTCAGTTTGGCTACACCTACATATTGAGAAATCTGGGACCACTTCTCCTGCCCAAAGCCATTTCCTCTTTTCACCCAGAAGATAATCAAGTTACGGCCTCAAATTAGAATTAATCGCCTGACATATTTTATAATTTATGAGAGTGTTGCATGTGATGTGAGATGATCAAGTTATATGGTCTATGTCTGCGTTTGCCGTTTATTGACTCAGAGTTTGGGTATTTAGCTTCTAAAAATGGATTTAATATGGCCAGATTAGCTGGCCCGTCTTACGAAGGCCACCCTGACTTGCTACTCAGTAGTTACAGCGTCCCTCCTAATCCTTTAAATATCCCCTCAATATTAAGGCTGATTCGAAGCTGCATGTGCATTTCATCAGATTAATAACAGCAACAATTCCTTGTATTTGTACAATGCTTAATATTTTTCAAAGCACTGTTGTTAAATGTCATACCCTCCCAAACCGGGTTCAGTGCTAGGAAACTGAGAAGAATCTCATTTTCCTCATTAAAATAAAGTAAAAAAATGTTAATACCAGAGAAAATGGAGCTGCCAGTCCCTCGGTTCCACATTCATTAGCAGAGTCCTGCTAAAAATTGCTGAGATTCACGTCACGCCAAGCAGTCCTGGACTCAGTCTTGCTACCTCTCCTCGGTTTCTCTAGAGAGCCCACTGCTCTTCTCTTCAGCTCTCCGTTGATACATGAAGTGACCTGTCTGGGGCGGGCAATGAAAAGGAACCAGCCGGCTGCTCCCTGCAAGCATCCCCCTGCCAGCTATCATCAGTGTCACTAGCCACAGCCCTCTCGACTGCCGTCTGAATCCGAAATCCTTCTTCAGGTTTTTCCTATGCTCACTGCAATCAGTCCAGAGATGTTAGGCCCTCGAGGTTGGCACAGACACAGTCATGATTCCTCACCTGCTAAGTGGCTCTGGGACTTTCCACAGTCCTTAAGAGCTAACAAACCACATTCCCTGCAATCACAGATTTGTGGAGGTCCCCGTCACCAGCAAAAGAAGTCGGAGCAGGCTTGACCGGCAGGAGCAGAGCCCACAGGGATGCTGGGAAGCCTGGCCGAAGGAGCAGGAAGCAGGTCAGCCCCTGAAAGTCTCCAGCAACATTTTTCTGGTTTTCACATTTCTTCCATTCTGGATGTGACACTGTGTGTGTGTGTGACCTCGGCCTGGCTCCAGAAACTGAAAGTGCAGCGTGCCTCTGTGTGCTTTTGTTTCTTTCACCTTTCTATGCCTAATGCAAATTTCTTTAAGCTATGATACTTCTTCAAATACCTAAGCACTGTTTTAGGACAGTGCTATTTCCATGAGATACCTTTATAGAATAGCTTTAGCCCTGTGGTGTCTTGCTCTCTTCCCTCAACAGCACCACTGGTGCAGCTAGAAAGTTCCTAGGCACGTCAACAACTGTAATTGTCCACTCTTTTCATATATCTGGCAGGAGATATAGTGGTCATCAGCGCCAATAGCAAAATACATATAGCTCTCTGCCTTTCAGGGGCCTGTGGAATATACTTCCCTGCTCTTTGCTGAAGTCAGGCTTAGCATGGAACTTGCTCTGTCCAATAAAGTGAGAGCAGAAGTGACACTTCCAGAAGAAGCTCTTACAGCCAGAATATGACTTGCCACATTACTGCCCCATGACTGCAGTGATAGTGGGGACACATTTCGAGACAAAATCTCCATCAGCCTGAACCTGGGTGACTGTAATGAGCAGAGACCCTCTACCAACTGACACTGGACACCCAGCATGATTAGGAAATAAATATATATTGTGTTGTTTGTTATTACAGCCTAAACTGACCTAATCTGACTAGTACACGAGTAGAGGGATCTGGAAACCAGCTGCTGGAAGCTCGGACAAACGGTTCAGC
>NW_006777552.1:623196-627940 GCF_000442215.2 Lipotes vexillifer
GTTCAGCAAGGCAGGAAAGCTGCCTAAACTCTGTCAGAGAGAGTCAGTTTGACCCTCAGCAGCCCAGTCTGACCAAACAAAGCAGTGGACAGTCACTGCTGCCACTACTGCCACATGCTGAAACGATATGTAAAATGTAATGGCTTGTTGTCAAGATAATTCTACTTCCTGAAAGTCTCTCATTTTGGAGAGGACACACATTACACATTTTCTTCACTACATTTTCAGAAACAAAGGAAGAGAAAAAGGGATCCTGCCAAACAGCATTTATATTTAGCATGCACCATATGCACATGTGCGGTACAGAGCACAAAGACATGTGGCAGTCCCACCAGATTGAAATCAGCAGGATAGCGAGCCGGAGATATAAGTGCGAGACTCTCAGTAGTATAAATGTAGGCATTTCTGAGAACAGAATGGTTCTTTGTGTCTTGACTTCACAAGATTCTTCAGTAGCCACTTCAGAATATTCTAAGGGAGCATAATCTTTAGATGCAAGGCCGTGAGCAAAAGGAGGGCTTAGTGGGCAAATGGCCTTTGAAGTGGAGTGTAGTTACTTAGGGCCCTGCAGGTTTCTTGCTAATCCACTTCACTACATCCTCCACTGTGGAGCTCGGTCCTAAATGGCAAGTTTTCTCCCCAGAGTCACTGAGGTAGAAAATATCTGGAGGGGAAGATGTTGTCTACCAGCGTCAAAACACATTTAAAACAACTGAGCACTTCATGATTATGAAGGAAGCAAGAGAATGAAGTGCTCAGGCCCT
Source organism: Lipotes vexillifer (assembly GCF_000442215.2). Lineage (NCBI taxonomy): Eukaryota > Metazoa > Chordata > Mammalia > Artiodactyla > Lipotidae > Lipotes > Lipotes vexillifer. Next base: position 623,961 of record NW_006777552.1, read on the forward strand.
GAATAGGGAACTGAATCTAGGAAGCTGCCAATAAGGTAGAAAAGCAAACATGAGCATACACAACTGGAAGCAGGACAGGCTAATAACAACCCTGCCAGCCTCAAACCCGCAGGTGACGAAAAGGCTATTTCCCCTCCCAGGATCCACGAGGAGGGGTTTTTCCTAAACACACACCAGGCTGTCCATGGCCCTTTATTCACACGACCTAGTTGGGGTGGGGGGTGGGGGCAGTACTTCATGGGGTGACCCATTTGGAAGGAAAGCCAGGCATGCTTCATTCAGCAATGCCATTCCTCCTCTTCCTGCCCCAACCCAGGGCTCCAGTGACTGCGTGGAGAAATCTACCTGTCAGCCTTGTCTAATAGACATAAAGTTGAAATTGTGAGTAATCAGTCAAATCTATTCCATCTGCCTTCACTAATCAAGGTTGTTTTAATTATTGCTACAAAAGACTTGCCTGTCCTCCAAGTTGCTCCTAGCCTAAACAATATGTTTGCCAGAGTTGTTTTCCAGGAACTTGGAGTTAGCTGTGTCTAGCTCGAGCCGAGCTGGTTAAGACTGGATAGGATCACCAACCCTCCAACTGAGCATGCTCAAGTGCCGGCTAGGTGACCTTTTGATGTCAGAGGGCCAAAAACTCCACCCTAGATCCTGCTAAACACCTCAGTTTTTGAATTTGCAAAGGCCTATAAGCTTAGTTGCACCTGCAGCTGAACGATTACCCAATTACTGCACCTTTTTCCAATCACCTTTCCCATGCTTCAAACCACCCTACTGCTTTGTTTTCCCATAAGTACCCCAAGTTCCCCCTTACCCCATAAATACCCCCAGCCCTTTGCTTTAGGGGAAGTATATCTGAAAATTGTTTTTCCATCTCCTCACTTGGCTGATTTGTGAATAAACCTTCTCTTTGCTACAGACCTCAGTGTCTTGTGAGTAAACAAACCCTCTTTGCTGTAAACTACAGCATCTTGTGAGTAAACCCTCTCTTTGCTGTAAATCTCAGCATCTCAGCATTTTGACTTGCTGGAGGTTGAGCAAAATGAAACTGGTCTGGTAATAAAGTCACTCTCCCCTCTGATTTCTATCAGTAATAGTGGTAATATTTTGGATCTTTATCTACCTCTCCTACTTCTTTATTCCTCATGAAACAGGAGAAAGGGAGCAGGGCACAACCTTTAAAAGAATGATAATCTGTTGTGGATACTACAAAAACTGGTTAGGACCGATTAAATCTAAGATGGCAGAAGATCTGACTTCCACTAGACCTTGAGCCTCATTATACGCTCATTGTAATACGTTAGCATCTCAACGACACACCCACAGGCACCCTGACAGTTCTGAGGCCGACCATAAAAGGCCAAAAAGTGGGCAGTGGTCCAATTCCGGGAAATCCCTGCTCCACCCCCAAAACAGTTGGAATAATCCTCCCACTCATTAGCCTATGGAATTACCCAGCCCATAAAAACTAACCACCCCATATTTGGGCAAACTCTTACTTTCTGAGACAGACCAAGTTCTGTGTGTGGAATGTGTATCTCTCTAAATAAACCTGCTTTCCAACTTAGTTCTTGGGGCAGAGCGCTCTTGCCTGCCGGCTTATATCCTTCACAAGCGTCATTTATCAATAAATCTACTTCTTTGCCTATCACTTTGCCTCTTGCTGAACTCCTTCTGTGCTGAGACATAAAGAACCTGAGCTTCATTAAGTCTTGAGACCAGGTGTGCAATTTCAGCTGGGAGATTGGGGGTTTCAAGTCTCCTCCTAAGACACAGATTGTGGGTTCAAGTCCCAATCTGAGACACACCTGGGTTCAAGTCCCAATCTGATATGTGCAGTTTCACTCAGATTATTCAGAATCATTGGCAAGCAACAGGCATTAAACTAAGTGGATTTATCCACCACTATCAACACACACCCACTTGGAATAACTAAGGTGGTTTATTTCTTTCCAGGCCCTGGTTTTGCTAATGGTGTGTGTTTTGTGGCCAGAAGTCAATTAGGCAGAGTTTACATTCTATAGAAAACATGGTGTGTTCTGTAGCAAAATTATCTACTTTTAACCTTTGAATGATGTAAATTTTTCAATATTATACGCATACCTATACACATCTCCTGATTCATAGAGTTGCTAAGGAGACTCCATTGAAGAAAAAGACTTGACCCAGTCCATCACTGCAGATCAGACTCATATAAATGTGTTTGGGCTATTCCAGTGAAGACCAGGAGAAAGGAACTGTCCTGAGAGAATTTACCATGGGGAAAGAAGGAAAGTTAAACTCAGCAATAGCTCCTGATTGCTAACCATGAGTGGCACTTCCAAGAAAGCACAATGGCTGATACAGGAGCTCACCCAGACACAGCTCACCTGGAGGCTTGGATGCACACTGTCAAGAAAGGGGCTGTAAGTTTACAGAACTATTATATTAATCCCTAAAATTTGGGGGATTCAAGAAGCCTTGATGTGGGATTTCCTACAACTGAGCATGGTACACAGGGAATATTTTTCTTCCCAATTTGCAAATAAAGCAGTAAGAACCATCAGCCTTGAGACATAGCAAGTGAAATCCATTTCCACAGACATGCAGATTTCCAGCTCCAATGGTGTCCAGCTGGCAGCAATGGTAACATCCAAGTAATGGGGCAGAGGTGTATCTAGCCCCAGAGAAGCACCCTGTGGAACTACAGCTCCTAACGCTATGGAGTTGCAGCTCCCCTAGACTGTGCCATGCAACAGCCAGAGCTCCTCACTGGAATATGAGAGCATCCCTGGGGAGTCTCAGTAGTACCTGGAGAGGACAGCACTTCCTGCACTCGTTCCTTTTATTACTTGGAACCGTTCCAATGGCAACCTCCAATAGACGAGAACTGTGTATTAGATCTATGGATGATCCATTTGATGGGTAAAAACAAACCCTCAATCAGTTTAATTCAAAATACTTCAGTATGCGTATGTATGTATTTTGTTATTTATTCCTATGCATGAGATTTCTGGGTCATTGGGTATGTGTATGTGCAATTTTATTAAATACTGCTCAGTAGATTTCCAAGTGTGTGTGCCACTTTACACTCCCACAAGCACTGTATAAAAGTGCCAGTTGCTCTACAGCCTCAACAATACTTCTACTGTCAGTGGTTCTTTTATCTGCTTATTAGTTTGTTTTCCTTTGTTTTAGCATTTCTGATGAATGTGTAGTAGTTTTATGTTTTTCATTTGTAATTATGTTAAACACTTTTTAAATTTGTGATATTAAGCACCTTTTCATATCTCATTAGCCATTTAGTTATCTCTTTTATGAAGTGCCTATTCAAGTCCTTTCTCATTTTCCTATTGGATTACCTGTCTTTTCCTCATTTATTTGTAAAAGCCCTTTTTATATTCTGGAAACAAGTCATTTGTTGTATATATGTATTTCAGTTACCTTCTTGTATTCTTTGGTTTGCTTTTTCGTGTTTTCAAGATGCCTTTTGATGAACATAAGTTCTTAATGAACTTATTTTAATGTTTTAATAAAACATTAATGAAATCCAATTTACCCATGTTTTTCTTTGATTAATGCATTTTATTCTAAGAAATCTTTGCCTACCCCTAAGACCATGTTCTCCTATGTGTTCTTATAAAAGCTTAATTGTTAAGCTTTCAAATCTGTGATTCCCCTCAAATTTCTGTGCACTGTATGAAGAGGTCAATTTTCATTGACCCTCACGAACATCCACTTCATCAACATCCTTTATTGCTAAGACATTCTTTTCTTCCCCTGAATTCAGTAATACCTTTGTTTTAAATCAGATGACTGTATATATGTGGTATATTTCTGAGCTCTATATTCTCTTCTTTTGGTCTATGTGTCCATCCTCACGCCATTACCACACTTAATTACTGTTTCATAATATGTCTTGAAATCTAGTAGTACATGTCCTCCAACTTTGTGTTGTGTCAAGTATGTCTTTGCTATTCTTTTTTTTTTTTTTTTTTTTT
>NW_006777552.1:628047-641698 GCF_000442215.2 Lipotes vexillifer
GCGCTCCGCGGCATGTGGGATCTTCCCAGACCGGGGCATGAACCCGTGTCCCCTGCATCGGCAGGTGGACTCTCAACCACTGCGCCACCAGGGAAGCCCTCTTTGCTATTCTTGACTCTTTGGATTTTCATATAAACTTTAGAATCACTTTGTCAAGTTCTTCAAACCAAACATCCCAGGATTCTGATAGGGCTTGTACTGGATCTATAGGTCAATATAGTGAGAGCCAGTATCTTACCAATATTGATTCTTCAAACCCACAAAGATGGCATATCTCTGAATTTATATAGGTCTTATTTAGTTTATCTCAGTATATTTAGTAGTTTTTATCTGTGTAGAAATCTTATATCCTTTATTTGACTCATTTTTAGCATTTAATTTTTTTTATTATAAATTATAATTTTAATTAAAATTAATTGTTGCCAGCATAAATATATACTACATATATATATAACTTGTATATATTGATCTTAGTAAATACACTTATTAATTGTGTTTATCTATTTTTATGCTTACAAATTATGTAGTCTGAAAATGATAGGGGTTTTTTTTCCTCTCATCAGTTTACCTTTAAATCTTTTTCCAGGCATCTGTATTGACTAGAATCTCTAGTAAAATGTCGAAAAGAAGTGATACTATATATCCTTATCTCATTTCTGATCTCAGAGAAGCTTTTAATATTTCACCATTATGTTTACTATAGATTTTTAAATAACTTATTATCAGATTGAAAAAATGCATAGGTGTACCAAAACACACACAGGCATTCATAGCAGCAGTATTCATAAGAGCCAAAAACTAGAAACAAAGTAAGCATCCATCAACAGTAGAACAGATAGATAAGTGTGGTATAGCCATGCAACAGAATACTATACAGCAATATAAAAGAATAACCTACTACTATTATATACTGAACGACATAGTGATTCTCACAGACACAGTGTTCAGTGAATGGACATATGTATTTATAATTCTTCATATTTGGACAGATTTTCTTTCCTACATTGCAGCCATCTGAAGTTTCTTGCCAATATGTTGATTAGAAGAACGTCAGACATCAACGTGCATTCTTGTTATAAAATACTTCTTTATTGCCTTATCACTCAATCTCAGTCATGTACCATCATCACTGTACATATCATCAGCTACATTAATAGTTCTGTGGTAAACACACCCTAAAGTCATCTCCCCCCCACCATGAGTCATTCCCTTACATAATCCCCTGTAGGCAGAACATATGTCTTCTCATCAATAGAATATGGCAAAGGTGATGGGATAGCCACTCCCTTCAGTAGATTACACTATAAAAGACTCAATCTTCCTCTGAGAGATTCCCCTACAGGACTTGAAGAAGTAAGCTGCCACATTGTGAGAGGGCCACATGGTAAGAAACTGCAGGTGGCCTCTGGGAGCTCAGAGTGGCCCCAGATGGCAATCAGCAAGAAAACCCGGCCTCAGTTCTACAATCACAAGGAACCAAAAACTGCCAACCATCACTAAGCTGCCAACAATCATTTAAGACCCTGAGTTCTAGAAAAGAACTCAGCCCTAGCCAATACCATGATTACAACTTTGTGAGACCCTGAGCAAAGAAAACAGCAAAGCTGTACCTGGATTCCTGACCCACAGAAACTGTAAGATGATAAACATATGTTGTTTTAAAGCACTACATTTGTGGTAACTGGTCACAGCAATAAGTAACTAATAGAATTCAGCTGTTAAATTAGGTAAGACTGAGATGAAAGAGATAGAAACCCAGCTTGAGATAACCTGAGCCAAAAAAAAAAGAGGGAAGTGGGAGACTACTGGGCAGATAACATCAAGTCACAGGAAATACAGATTGTGCTGGACTTTAGAAACAACTGGACTGGGGGGAGGCGGGGTTTGAACACCATCTAAATCAGGTCTCTACTTCTTGTCTCTGCTTTTCTCTGGTGCCTTTATTCTTCCCTCTTAAGGCTTTAGCCATATAACAAAAAACATGGTCACTAATAGCTGCAAAAGTCTTACATCTTACAGCTTCAGTCACCAGTGAGAGACTGACTCAGCTCCGAGCCCCAAATCCCCAAATCCTGGGTAATCAGTTCAATCTGATACTTGGCAAGCAATCCCATAGATGATCCTGGTAGTAAACCTTCTTTTCCAGATGTAGGATATGGATGTTGGATGTTTACCAAACAAGCATCACACTTCTCTGAGACACTGCAGCCAGATCCTTCATATGCTTAAATGACATTTTGGCATCCAAATCCTACTGGGCACAAGGCACAGTTACATCATAGGCAACCCAGAGCAGGAAATTGGTTGATTTATTAATATTTATTTTCCAAGTTCATAGTGAACACTGAGTAAAATCTCAGTAAATATTTCCAGGTAGTAAGTATTCTTAGTAAACAGCAGATATAAACATACAGATTTACCTTAATGCACTTGAGGAGTAACTAACCTATCCCCGCTTCACCAGATAATTTCCAACCTTCTATTTCACTGGCTGTATAGACTTGACTCAAGAAGCCAGGTTAAAAAAATGCCTATTCCTAAGTGGATGGTGAGCCACCTGATACACTGTAATTTTGTGTAGGACAAAGACCTTCAAAAACTTTAATTCTGATGTTAATAAAAGCAGGAGGAATACGATTTGTGTTAAACTTGTTTTGATTGGAATGCTGGGTTCTTAGGTCTTTCTGAATTCTTTTCAGCTTCTCCCAAGTCTTACAGTATTTCACTCACCTTTTGCTCTGGTCTTCTTTTAGCTACTCCTTTCTCTTTATTTCTGTCTCTCTTTAACTTTTGGTTGAGATTGTTACCTACAGAGAAACAGAATTTCTTCTAAAGAAAGCAAAAATCTATCTTGCAGTTGTGAACACTATTTTACACTATTTTTGTATAATTACTTTCGTTTTCTGTAGTGGAGCAGCTGAGAAAAATTGCTCTAATTGTGTAATTTTCTGCAGCTACTCTGGGACAAAAATCTTGGTAATTGGATTTTTTTAAACTAACAAGTTGTCACAATTGGATAGTTCTTAAACTATTTGTGCTTATGCTTCAGAAATTTTCAGTGGATGTACAGTGTATTTTAAATGTTTTGCATCAGCTTGTGGTCTCAAATTTGATTTATTTAACTTTGAATTTTAAAATAGATAGGCAACTCTGATTATACATTGTCTTCTCTAAATGGACCTTTGCTAAGTTTTGCAGTGTGTTCATTCCCCACTCCACACTCTGCTGTTGCCATGGGAGCCGAAATCCTCGCATGTGCAGCTCCACCCCCAAGTGGCTGTGTCTCCCAGAGTGCTTTGCTGTTACTATGGAAATGCCTGCCTATTAATCTTGCTGTCCTTTTACTACCAAAGCACCTTTAACTGTCTCAAGCAATCAAGTGATGTTACCTACAACAGGGAAAGTAGGGAGAAGACTGCTTCCCATCCTACAACTACAGTGCAGATTTTAATCAAGATTTAATCAAGGAGCAGAAGGAACTACAGCTACTCTAATAGCTCTTTAAAAATATACAAAGCTGGATCCTTCTTGATGCATAGGCTCATGCCCTTGTTCATGCCCTTGCTTGAGACCTCTGAAAAAAGCATACTATATTTTTAAAGCTACTTTTGTATTTAATATACATTAAGCACCGTGGAATCAGGAGGACAAGTGATCACTCATTCTTATAGATAAGAATGTAATGCTTTACTACAAATGTAATAAATATAATGCTTTACTACAAATTTTCTGAACAATGTGTTTTGGGGAATAGTCACGAAAACTACCTCAAGAAAAATGTGCATGCTGATTTGGACAAAAACCTTATCATCCTATAGAACTTGAGGGGAGTAAACATAAGTCAAGAGAATTAGCTAATGATAATGAGTTAAAGATACTTTCATAAACTCCGCCTCCATGGCTTTCAGATTAAGCATCTATGAAATCTTGAATTTGACTGTATGGTCATTTGTTCAAAGTGAAAACAGGACTTCGTAATTGTGGAAGGATTTTCCAGGTCATCAGGAAAAGAAAAATATTGGAAAACAAATCTTGGCCACCCTGGATCTGAGATGCTAACTGTGGAAAAATTAGACTGGCTCGGACAAATGATATGTGCCCAATAGCTGTTTTTAGAGCTAGGTAAAATTAAGTTGTATAAATGTACAGGGGGATCTAGTTGATGCAGGCAGCACAGAGAGAGGCTGCTTTTGCACTGAAAATAATCAAATGGTATTGAAGTTGGGTAAAGGAAGAGAGGGAAGAACAATGGTGGGACAATCACAAAAGACCAGATACTTTTTTTGAAAACACCCACAGGAACTGGAGTGGTTGTGATTCGGGGCAATCTAAATGAGGCTGCTTGTTACTTCAGCACTCTGCTCTGGTGCAAAAGAAGAGTAAATGAACGAATGAATGAATGAACGAATGAACATGGCACAAAATTTGAGGTTTATTCAAGTGTCTGATAGGAAAGAATATGTTCATAGCCTACCACTAATAAAATAGTAAGGAAAATCTTGCCCTAAAAAGCAGCTCTTGTTAATCGATTAGAATAAGAAAAGAAGACCAGATTGGTGGGATTTTTGTCAAAACCTTCAGAGAAAACAAAGTAACAACTTCGGGATTTGAATGTCACCCTAAGCTTCCAGTGACCTGATTGGTTCAGTCTGAGTGCTGTTATCTCTTCAGCAGTAATTCTTTCCATCCTCTTCTGTATTAGGTTCCTAGGGCTATCATAACAAAGTAACAGGTGACTTAAAACCACAGAAATTTATTGTCTCACAGTTCTGGAGGCTAGAAGTCCAAAATCGGAATATCGGCAGGGTCACGCTCCCTCTGAAATGTGGAAGAAAATCATTCCATGACTCTTCCAGCTTCTGGTATTTGCCAGCAATCCTTGGCATTCTTTGCTTGGAGATCATCATTCCAATCTCTGTCTCCATCATCATGTGGTCATCTTCATATCATCTTCCCTCTGTGCATCCCTATTCCAAATTTCCCTCTACTTACAAGGACATAGTCATATTGGATTAGGGGCCCACCTTACTCCAGTACAACGTCATCTGAACTAATTACATCTTCAATGATATAACCCTATTTCCAAATAATATTACAAATAATATTACATCCTGAGGTACAAGTTGTTAGGACTTCAACATATCTCTCTGAGGACACAATTTGACTCAAAACACCTTCTCTCAGATCTCAGGATCAAGAAAGGTATACAGGAAAATTAGTGAATAATTATAAAAGTCAGTTATTGGAAATCTTCATCAGGTTAGGCCATCTGAACTCCTTCAGTTTGTTGGAGTACAAGTTAATGGGGTCAAGCTTACTGAAGTTCAATTTACTTTTTTTTTTTTTTTTTTTTTTTTTTTTTTGCTTTACCTGTACATTTTACATACTCTTTTGTGTATATGAAATAACTAAAATTTAAAATTAATAAGAAGGGTGAACTAAGAGGTTAAAAATAAAAGCCAAATACGTCATTACTCATAATAATTATAAATAGACAAAAATTGACAATTCAAAAAGAGATTAGGCTCTGGACGCACAGGCTCAGCAGCCATGGCTCACGGGCCCAGGAAGTATTCTAAATACTTCACATGTATCAATTTATTTAGTCCTTATGACCACCTCATGAAAAAGGTTCCCATTACCATCGGCATTTTATAGATGAGGAATCTGGGGCACAAAGAGGTTAATTTATTTGGTTTGAAGCAAGGCAGCCAGCAGAAATGCCACAGCAGCATCTCTGTTAGCCTAGCCTCACCTTCTACTCTAAAGGCCTCAGAGTGATCACACTGAAGCATGGAGCTTCTGGACTTAAGAGAATTTTTACACACCAGTCCCCCAAAAATAAATGCAGGAAGGAACTACCTAGCTGGTCTCGTATATCTTTATATCAGCCCCCATTTCTCTTCCCATGTGAAAGAAATGTGTATATGCCTGCCCATATGCGGGTCTCTGGGAGGCAACAGAGCCATCATAGAATAAGTCCTCTTAACACTAAGTTTTTCAATATTTTTAGATATAGAAACATGAATTCCTTCCTGAATACAAAAAAAAAAATGAATTCTGGATCACCAGTCTAAGGACAACATGCCCCCCAAAAGTGTATATTATGATTTTTATTTACCTAGATCTGGGAAAGCCAGGGTGACTTATAGCAATTAAAACATCAATAGAAGCAGATCTCATTCTCTTGGGATTTCTTGGATGAATTAGAGGCACACACTGATTGGACTCGTTTGTCCATCCATACATTTAATTAGTTCCACCAGACAATAAAATAAATTCTTTGTTGTATGCTTATCAAATCTTCAGTGTCCTAGGGTAACTTTATGTAAAAGCAGCATCCTCAAAAATACAAAAATTCCATGAGTGGATTTGTCTCACCACTGGAGCTTCAGTGTTATGGAGTGGAGCTCCATAAAATTTAGAAGCTTAAACCGTGGGCATTCAATAGTTATGAAACAATAATCAAGTTAATCAATTAAGCAAAAAGCTTAAATTAGATGCAATCGCACACCTTATGTAGAAGTTTAGCTGTTAGTGTCACTCTCCGTGTCTTGAGACATTTAACTCTGGAGAGATCAAGAATGAAACCTTCTCTATGTGTGTTTGCCTTCCCTGCCCATCACCTGAGGACTTTTAGAATTCAATTTACCTCCATGGGAGCCCAAATAGCATTGCCTTTGATGACAGGACACAGTCTGCAGCAAAGGATATATGTCAACAGGAAGGGTACCTAACCTCAGAGTCTACTTGTCCTACCATATTCATCCAGAAGCAGGAAGGTACCTGACCTCAGAGTCCACTTGTCCTACCATAAGTATATTCATCCAGAAGTAGTAGTAGTAGATGGCCTATTAAAGATTCAGATAAGACAGCAATTCAGACATGAAACCCTCCAGGTTGGGGAGTTCCCTCAGATGCACTGAGCTGATATATTGGTTCTGCACCCCAATAGCTAAAATATATTGGTCTAGGGATGAAGGGATGGAAGTAAAATTGGCCCCTTTCACCACCACTTCTGATAACTCACTTCATATTTGTGCTTCCCATTCCTACAACTTAGGTTCTGCTGGATTAGAGGTCCTGGTTCCCAGTCGGGTTACCCTTTCACCAGGGAACATGGAAAGAGTTCCACTGAGCCTGCAGCCACAGCTGCTGCATGGTCACTCTGGGCTCTTCATGCCTATGGACCAGCAATCAAAGGAAGGAGTTACTATACTGATGGGAGAAATCCTTCTTAATTATCATGAGGCGCTGGGGTTGCTGTTATGTAATGGAGGCAAGGAGGCATATGCCTGGAACTCAGGAGATTCACTGAGGTGTCTCTTGGTGCCTTATTCTTGATGGTAATGGTGAATGGGAAATTACAGTGATCACAGCCTAACAAGGGCATGGTAACAGAGGGACAGATTCTCAGAGATAAAGGTCTGAGTTATTCCATCAGGCAAGCAATCTAAAGCAGCAAAAGTGATGGCCAGGGGTAGAGGAGATCTAGAACGGGTGGTGAAGGAGGGAGATGATAAATATCAATTACAACCCGAGAACCAGCTACAGCTCCAGGTACTGTACTTGTTCTTCTAAACTTTCTTATAGTTTTAATGAGATTGTGGCTGAACATGACCTTTAAGAGGTCATGCCACATAGTGGCAGAATGGGCTTGTTGTGTGGCCAAGCAGATCTGAGAGGGGAATACAGCAGTCAGTATGTCTGAGATTTCTTTCAAGTGATGCCTTGAAGAGCTAGTGATCCACAAAACATACTTTTGGGAGTGCAGTTTTTTGCTTATATTTTAGATGATTTTGTTTTGTTGATTTAAGGGGTAAGCTGGGACAAAGTGAGAGAGCAGCACTGACATATACACACTACCAAATGTAGAATAGATAGCTAGTGGGAAGCAGCCGCACAGCACAGGGAGATCAGCTCGGTGCTTTCTGACCACCTAGAGGGGTGGGATAGGGAGGGTGGGAGGGAGACGAAAGAGGGAGGGGATATGGGGATATATGTGTACGTATAGCTGATTCACTTTGTTATACAGCAGAAATTAACACACCACTGTAAAGCAATTATACTCCAATAAAGTTGTTAAAAAATAAATTTTCTTAAAAAAGTGTATCTCTAATGATCCAACTATCTCTTTATTATACTACTGATAGACACTTATTTCCATTTGAATCCCCCCCACCCTACCCCACCCCCCAAAAAAAGGAAGAAAGAAAAGAATTTTGAAAGTAGCAAAAATTCACTACCAAAATTGCTGTCCCACTCTGGGTACTCTAAATGCTTCAGTATATCTAGAAACCACACTGCTTGGAGAATACTGGTGTCCGCATTTAGAAAACAAACTTTCTCTGGCCTCGTAGAGTATTATCATTTAGAACCTAGTGTTTTCTTAGGATGTGTTACTACATTTATACTCATTACAGGGATTACTCTAAAGTGGTGGGGTCACTTAGCTGAAAAGCCAACCTCACCGTAGTGAATTCTAACATTTGTAGAGATCAGCATGACCTTAAAGGATTGCAGTGATATCTGTCTTTCATTTAAGACTTCTGTGTCTCAGAATAATTTAGCTTGTAAATACGAGCTTGCTTGATAAGGGTAGACTGAAAAGATATGTGCATTTGTTAAAGTGTAGAGCCAAAGACACACTTCTGAAAAGGGGGGAAAAGAACATCTACATGTCTCTCTCCCCATCTCTCTCTCTCTCCCCCGCCACCTCCCCTCTATCCCCCCAACCCCGTGTTGCCCTCCCTCCCTCCCTCCCCACCTCTGTCTCTATCTCTCTCTCTCAACTTCAAATAACACCATAGCAACTATATATGTATGAATGTTCCTAGTCTTCATATTTCTCTGACTCAGAGCTTAGTGGTTTTGGTAACTGTGAGTTGTTTTCAGAACATTACTTCTTCATTTGGCTTTTCTGGCATCAAACTGGATGACATGTATCCATAAATATATTAATCTATCTGTGTCATTTTTTTTTTAGTTTTGCTTTCCTCCTGGATATTAACTCCCTATTTTTCCCAACTCCTTGATCATAATGAATTCCAGAGCAATGCAATATATTACATCTTCCACACAACTTAGAATTCACTATTTCACATCTGTCATTTGAAGATAATCAAGATTCTTTCACTGCAAAATGACTCAACAGTGTGTCCAGAAAGAAATAAATGATGGATTTCTTCTCAAAGCACAAAGAGAAAAGTATTGAAAACACTGCATCCAAGACAGTGTCAGAAAAGTAACATTAATTAAATCTCCACATACAAATAATATTTAGTTCATCTTAATTTTCTCTAAATGCAGTAATATTCTTTTTCTTTTTTCTTTTTTTTGGCCATGCCTCGCAGCTTGCACGTTCTCAGTTCCCCAACCAGGGAATGAACCCGGGCCATAGCAGTGAAAGCCCGGAATCCCAGCCATTAGGCTAGCAGGGAACTCCCTCAGTAATATTCTTAAAACCACTGTTCTGTTGACCCATTACTTGGTCCAATTTCATTTCACCAAGCCAATAACGATGACAGTAACGATGATAACAGTAATAACTGGAGTTTATTAAGTGCTCACTGTGCATCAGGCATGGGCCCCGAGTACTATGCACGCATACCTACATTCCACCACCTCCCGGCATCTCTACACCTCCACCTTAGTCCAAGCCACCATTGTCTATAGCTTGGACATCTACAGTAGACTCCTAATGAGTTTTCTTTCTTAGCTCTTTACAATTCATTCTCCACACAGCAGCTGGAGTGATCTTTTATATAGTATTTTAGAGTATATCAGTCCCTTGCTTAAAACGCTTCCAAAAGTCTCCCACTGTACTTAGGAGCTCCATTCCAAGCTCCTTACCATGACTTTCAACGCCACACCGCTTGACCTCTGGGATCCCGTCAGCCACACAGACATTCTTCAGATATCATCAAGCTCATGCCTGCCTCAGGGCTGTGGCACTAGCTACTTCCTCTGCCTAGATCTTCACAACCTCAATGTCATCCCCTCAGAGAGGCATTCCATGATGACACAGTATAAACTAGCCATCCAGTCACTCTCTATCTTTTGCATCATTCTACTTGAATTTCTTTACATAGCACTCATCACTATCTGATATTATCCTGTTTTCCTATTTGTTCATCATCTGACTCCTTCCCCTGGAATATGTGTACCGTATCCATTCTGTGCAGCCCTAGAACACTACCTGGTACACAGTAAGTTCTCCATGAATATGTGCTGAGTGAATAAGTGAATGGATGAACAACCTTATGAGCTAAGAACATTATATTTAAGAGGAGAGGAATATTCCATTATACATGAAGAAACCAAGCTTTAGAAAGGCTAGGTAAGTTGCTGAAGCACAAAGCTTCCATGTGGTAAAACCAGAAACTTGGGGCAGGACAGGTAAGCAAGCCATTGACCTCTACTGTAAAATTAAGAAAGCTAACTTATAGCCAGCAGACCTCTCTTTGGCAAAGATATACCAGGCATAGAGATAGCACTGATCCATGAAGAAAAATAAAATATTCCAATAGTGGCATATTCAGTGCTTTTTACCTGGTGACAATATCAAAAGTGATCCCCCTGAGCCCATTTCAAGGAAGGGTTTGGAGCAATGATTCTTACCCTTTTGAAGGGTTATAGACAATTTTGAGAATCTGATTAAAATTAAGAACTTTTACTCTAGGGGAATAAAGGACTTTTTATACACAATTTCAGAAGCTCTTAAACCCAAGTGTAGTTCTGATATGGAAAGAAGAGTTCTGGGGTTTTTCTCTGCAGCATTAAAAGGAGTTTTTGGTCTTCTGGGCAAGGCAGACAGATGTTCTCCCCTCCCTGGAGAAGCAACTGAGCAATGATAATGTACGGAAGGCTGAGCCTTCCCTAACCTTGAAGAGGAAGCCAACTCTTGGTTTCTAATAAATTGAGCTCAGGTTTAAAGGACCACCCAGGCCCTCACTGATGAATCTTCCATTCTTTCATTCAACAAACATTTGTGAGCACCTACTGTGTGACAGGCATTGTACTAGGCTCAGAGGATACAGGAGAGCAAGGTGTGGCCCTTGCCTTCATGGAATCCACAGATGCATAGGGAAGGCATATATACAAAGGGACAATTTCACTCCAGAGCACCGTGGAAATACCCCTCCTATTCCCCTTGCAGTAGGTGGTAAGTATCATTTAATCAGCAGTAGAGTAAGAGAAATCCAAGTCATCAGACTTGGTTTGGCCAAAGGGTTTCTGAGTAAGGTCCATAAAACACATTTTTGAATACACTTTCTAGGTTTTGTTATATGATGCGCATGATTTACTTGAATTATACAGACCATCTGGAACGTATACTGCTGCTGGACTCAACAGCCGACTTCTGAGAGCACGGGAATAAGGCTTGATGAAACTGCCTCGGAACATTTTGATCTCACCTACTTTTGAGCTGCAGAAGTTATACTTTACTAAAAGCTAGAGACACCTGGGACTTTGAGGAGAGGAGAATCCTTCTTTTAGCTAAAAGCATTTTTATACTAAATATAGTGTAAATGTATAAACAGTTTGTACTACTCAGCCACATTTCCACTCTTTAGCCTCCATAAATGTGAAAAGAGTAACATTAACTGAAGAATAAAATGCTGTGAAGACACATAGAAGAGGCCTTTAAAACCAGGTCTGAAGGAGCAGAGAAGCCCACCTAAAGGATAATCAGGAGTTAGCCAGTTTTTTGACACAGGTTGTGTCCAGGCAAATAGAAGAGCATATACAAGGGCACAGAGTCAAGAAAATATTCAGAATTCTGCAGTCCACCTCTGCATTGGTGCACTGGCCTTTAATCTGGGCAATAACACTGGTTGAGCTTCTAAATTTCCAAATCAGCTTATCTAGTATCTAACAGATATGTCCTTTATCTTCCCTTAATCTGCAACAGAAACAAACGCTTTATATTCTCTTTAGAGTATAACCTCAAATGTCTTTGAATTATAACACTGAAAATGAGAAATCAATCCTCTTGCTAAAAGGTTTAAAAATGCTTTGAGAGTGGTTGAGTTTCCTCAACTATCTAGCAGTTTATGAGTTCAGGGTGTTTATGTTCAGCAGCCTAATGCTTATGCATTAACAGTTTATACCATTCTTGTGTTTATATCAGCCCAACCACCATTTTAAACCACTGCTCTTTTGAAGTTTGCAGCACATTCAAATTGCTACACTTTCCAGCCAGTTCTAATTTCAGGTCATCCAGCAGCAGGCTAAGAGGAAGTCACCTCATTCACCCTCTATAATAGTAGTCCCTACCATTGCTTAAACACATTTCTTATGCCAAAAATGTTGTTACGTATATCTCATATAATCTTCACAATATCCCCAAACAGTAGGAATCATTTCCCCTATGGTGCAGATGAGGAAACTGCAGCTCAAAGACATTAAGTAACTTACACAAGATCAGACAGCTAGACAGTGCGAGAATGTGACATCTGTGCTATTTATTATTGTATGTTTTGTAAGACTTCCAGTAATGTATTCTAATCATAAGTTTACACTGGTTTGAGTCCCTTTCTGAAAGTTTTTGAACATTAAGTATTACTAGGTGTTCCTCTTACTGGAATTAACTTATATAAAAAGGAAAAGAATATTGTACTATTGCAGTCTAGTCACATAATTTCTCAGTAAGTACTCCTTGATTTAATTTAAATGTTTGTCTGCCTTGACTCCTTCCTCAGATCATAAGCTCTTTGAGGCCAGGACTGGGTCTCCTTTATGTCTGGAAGTATTTTACATCAGAGAGATTCAATGAGGGTCCAACAAAAACTAGGTCATGAATTTACAGTGGGACTTCAAACTGCAATTATGCTTCTTAACATAAGGATTTCCATTTATATAAAATTATTTCCTTTTTGTAAAGATAATAACAATAAAAAGAAGAATTTATACACACACTGCAAAAAGAATGGAAGGAATTACACCAAAATAAGAATAGCAGCTCTCTTTGGTGACAGAATTATGGATAATTATTTTTCTTTTACTGTTTTGTTTTTCTGCATTTATATTAGCTATACTCTTAAATTTTCTACAATCAATAGGTAGTACTTAAATAATTAGAATAAATTATGTTAAAATATTAAAATCTAAATGAACTAGTTAACATCAAAAACTTTAAAAGCTTCCATTCCCTTCCAGATGTCATTAGCTTTTGTTTGGGGAAGTTCTACTTCATAGGACTCTTCATTCTGTTCAACTACTAATGACATACAGCAATTTTCTCTTGAGTACTTTACACATCCCTTTATTGTCCTTTCTCCTTGGTGACTAGTGCCAGCACCTCTTGAATTCCTGCAAATTTTTCTGTGCTAGAAAAAGGAAAGTCAAGTGAATCAAATGTGTCACTCTCAAATTGGACAATTTTGCAAATAGATTCCTGATGCAGAGCTGAATATATCAGACATATAGAATAGGGCTTCCCTGGTGGCACAGTAGTTGAGAGTCTGCCTGCCGATGCAGCAGACATGGGTTCGTGCCCCCGTCTGGGAAGATCCCACACACCGCGGAGCAGATGGGCCCGTGAGCCATGGCCACTGAGCCTGTGCATCCAGAGTCTGTGTTCCACAACGGGAGAGGCCACAACAGTGAGAGGCCCGCGTACCGCAAAAAAAAAAAAAAAAAAAAAAAA
>NW_006777552.1:641708-678236 GCF_000442215.2 Lipotes vexillifer
AAAAAAAAAAAAAAAAAAAAAAGAAACAAACATATAGAATGACACTTTTGTCCAAGGCTACAAGCTTTCCAAGTTGATGACTGCAGCAACTAAAGCTGACACTAAAATGAGTTAGACAATTTTAAAAACAAAACAAAGATTAAAATAAGAGAAGTAGGCACCTAGGAAATATGAAGAACAAATAAGTTTGCAGTGTTTGTTATTGTCATGGTAAGCTTGCTGTCATTGCTGTTGTGGATACCATTTATCATTAACAATGATGAATATTATTAGTTAACTTTTCTGGCAAAGTGCTTTTTTCTCTCTTTTGCTACGTGTAATTTCTATGGTCAGAGGAGAAGAGTCAGGGCTAATGTATGTCAGTACAGGCTCTGAAGTACTCTTCCAATGTTCACTATATTTGTAACATAAATGTCCCATGTCACCAACTAAGTTACAAAATAAGTTCACATTTCTTTTTATGTCCTAACCATAGTGATGCTAGACTCTTAAATGCCCATAGTGAGAGGAAGTCAAAATTTTCTATAGGTATTTCATAGCCTAAGTAATTTCTGGGACTCTTGAGACCATTCGTTCATGTTCTGCAAATTAGTCCTAGTGCTTACTTGTTCCTTTTTCCACTCTGCCCTCCAAATTCTACAATACCTGAGCTTTCATGTCTTATTGTGTCATCACAAAATGCACTCCCCAGGCTAACCACTCTGTGCAGATTTTATCCAAGCATGGACACTGTTCTCTTCCTGATAGCCTTAAAGGCACAGCCAAGACCAGTCAGTGGGTTGACCAAAGATATAGTGAAAGTTTGGCCTGTATAGTAGTGAGTGCTAAGAATAGCCTACTCTTGCCTTACTGTTGCCACTCCTAGAGCTCACAAACTCCAAAGCCAACTTCAGAGTCTCTGCCTCCCTCTCAGGTGATTCCAGTGTAATGGTGGAATCAACTCATCTTGTATTCCTCTTTCCACCACCTTTGATGGGAATCTCTAGACCACTTTATCCAATAGTCATGGGCTCCTAAACCTCTGGCCCACATAGTGAAAATGGTCCTTTCCTCCCTAAAATTCAAGATCCACTCTTTTTCCACAAGCATGGCAGAGTGAAAACAGCAGGAACCGTCAGGGAAATTGTTCATACCCACTTACATGTTGAAATTCAACCTCCATGGCTCAGATAGGGCTACCACAATACAGACAGTGCACTTCCAAAAAGTCTGTGTTGTTCATTCTTAATTAACTCTGTAGCAGGTACAATGCTACATAGTCCCCAAGTTCCATTTCCTTTTCCTCTTTGTGGGCATGCAAGAAGATAGTATTCCCGAACTCCTTTGCACGTAGGCTGGAACCATATATCTAATCCGGCCGATGGGCTGTGAGTGTGGTCTTCTTTACTGAGACAGTGAAAAGTCCTTGTACAATCCTCTCTCTCTCTTTTCCTCTGCCATAGTGGCCACAAAACTAGATTATCCAGATATGAATGGCCTGGATGCTTGAGTGACTTCCTGTAAGGGAGCCACCCTAGAGAGCTAAAATTACCTTGGAGAGGTGGTTAAAAATAAAAATTTACTAAGTCCTATTATTTCGTAGTGTGCTGGGTTCAAAGACATATGTTGAGAAGATAGACATGTTTCCTACCCTCATGATCTTAAGAATTATTTCAAGCTAAGGAGTTTGGAACCTATCTTAAGAGCAACCACGGGAGCTGGAAGGATTTTAAGCAAGGATAGACCATGGTCCAATATTTGTCTTAGAAAGATCTCTGTAAAAGACCTGTGAGGAAAATATTTAGGGGAAAAAGAGTAGTGAGAGTAATCCAGGGAAGAGCTGGTGATGGCCTGAACTAGTACGGTGGCAGCAAAAATAAGTGGAGATTGGAGATGCAGTGGGTACAGAGAGAAATAGATGGATGTGATAGGTACAATCCACATGCACATGAAAGTTTAAATTCCTCTTAGCTTTTTCTTTCAGAAGACTGCTTTACAAGAATTTGTATGCATTTTTACAATTTATTAATGTTTCAAAATAAGCAAAAAAGCCTTAGCTCTGAATCCGCACTTCAGCACTCTCAGCAGCGTAAGGCCTCAGTGAGGACAGCTCTCCAGTGTTCAGAATCCTCTGCTAGAAACCTCTATCTTCACAGCTAAGGGAGATCCCTGCCTCTGATACAGAGAGCCTGAAAACTCAAAAAATGGTGGGAAGAACTGTATGTGGGGCTATCAAGAATTGTATGATCTTAGAAGCTGTTGTGGTCTCTCCCATTGCGGAGCACAGGCTCCGGACGCGCAGGCTCAGCAGCCACGGCTCACGGGCCCAGGCGCTCCGCGGCATGTGGGATCTTCCCAGACCGGGGCACGAACCCGTGTCCCCTGCATCGGCAGGCGGACTCTCAACCACTGCGCCACCAGGGAAGCCCTCTCCTCTTCTTATTAAACACAAAGCTCTTTATTTCTTCCAGTTAACCAACCACAGCTCTCCACTTCAGCCCCTTCTCTCTCTCCAAACACCCACAAAGTAAGTTTCCTTTGGCCTCATGATAGAAGTTAAACTCAGATGTCAAAGCTATGATTCAGAGGAGTTTAAGGATTCACCCCTTCTCACACTCTCCTTACCTTATCCTCACCTTCTTAGGATAACTGAATCTCCCCTTCTCCCTCCTTTATCACACCAACAAACCTCAACCTTTCCCCTTATGCAGTCACTGTACTTGAATATGTTTTGAAAAATTAACTCCTTTTTGAGATACTGTTGCTTTATTTCCTTTTTCTAAATAATATATAAAGTAGGCTTATAGAAAGTAAAATGTACAGTTACATTCTAAAGTTTATTTTGTAATATTTTTGTTACTTAATTACTTTTTAACTTTGATTTTGGAGATGGAAATCAACTATAGTTGAAACAGTAAATAACTGATTAGAAAACTCTCAGAAAAGCATGAGAAGAAACTGAGAGCAAACAGCAACAGACCATACATTTTCTTTGTCACCTTATGGTTGGAGAGGATGTGTTTCAGGCCAGAATTAAGGATAAACCTTAAGACCCCTTGTTTTTACTTTGTTGGTCATGTAGCAGACACCTTTGATGCTCCGTTCCATCAGTCATTTCCAATTCCAGCCACAGCTGTGGTGGACAGCTCCCATGGGAGTGCAGACAAGCCTCCCTGGCAGCACCCCACCTCAACGTGCTGGACATCTTTCCTCTTTCTGCTGACCAGCCTCCTCTCCCTTGGAAGTGCAATGAAGGTAAGGGAATGTCAGGGATAAATAGGTTCCCTCCTATACCAGTCCAACTTTTCATTTCATTTTCATATTGGGGTTAAAAAGTTGATGACTTGATAAACTAGAACCCATGTTGACTTTGTATTAGAGGTAAGGGAAGATATGAAATAATAATCAGTACTGGTACCAGTGGATGGGAAAGAAAAAGCTATTTAGAGATAGTATGGTGACCCTTGTCGAATAAACCATGAAAATGTCAAATGTTCTTTAGCACAGTAATGCCCAGAGCTACGGTTTTAAAGTGAAAAAGGTCAAAGTCATGCTAACAAGAAAAATAGGCTTTCTTCATATGAGACTAAACAGTATGGACATCAGAAACATCAATGCTAGACTTGGCAAGTTGGGTTGGGTTCTTAGGAAAACTAGTAAGGAAACTCTTATTCATGGGAAAACTAAACTGGAACTAGAGAACTTTCAATTCGTGGGACAGGGACCAACATCCCAACCCTGTGCAGTTGACAGTGACCAAATGAAGAAGAGATGCTATTTTCATCCAACCAAAGCCTGAGGCTCTCATCTGTATGGTCTCGTACCATACAGAGAGGTGTTGAGGGAACAGGCCTGAAAATTGGCCTGAAAAACAGGCCTGAAAAAAATGTCCCAGAAGGCCGTAGACACTGGACCAGGGAATTCCAAAGAGAGGACTGTGTGGAAAGGAAGAAAGAGGTGGGGAGAAAGAGCATCCAGAGGCCTAAGTCTATGGACTTTTCCACTGCATGGTACAAAAGGACAGATTAAGTTACCACTTCTCCTCCTGCCACACTATGCTGGGTTTTCTGAGACCCACATGGCTCTTCAAAAAAGAACATTTTATACTTCTATCATAATGTCAGCTGTGTTGGTCTGGAGAGCCCTGGCAGAAGCTCTGGTGGAGACAGGACTGGAGGGCATCATGGCATTGGTGCAGGGGCTTCTGTAGCCATTCCAGAGCCTTTGTGCAAACTAGGAAAATGTAGCTTGCACTGCTGAGCTAACTGAAAAAGGTGTCTTTATAGGATGAATAAGGCACCCCTTCTTCCAGCAGACATACACCAGTCACACAGCTTGGTGAGCAGGTTATGGACTAAAGATTTTAGCCTTCCCTCACTCCATCAGTCCAGAGCCTTTATGCAAAGCACAAATAGCACAACACTGTGGCCCTGAACAAGTTAGGGAGCAACATTCAGCAGCATCCCTATTCCTCCACTCACACACTAGAGAATAGCTGACAACAGAGAGAGAGAAGGAGCAGCCTCACCCCAACACCACTTCCCATGGACTCTGATTGATGTTCTGACTGTGCTCGAAGAATGGGAATGAGCTTCTCCTGTCTTTCAGGGAAACAGAGAAACAGGCACAAGGTACAGGTACAGTGCATGCTGGAGGATGTAAAACAGAGTGAACCTGACAGGGAGAGGCAAGGAGAAGAATCGTGGAGGAGGAAGAGCTCACATGGGCGTATGGGAGTGTGGAAGCACAGATGCAGAAGCTCCGGCTTGGCCACGGGGAACACAGCGGCAGGAGTGGCACCTTCATCTCACCCTGCTTGTGCTTCCACCCAAAACCTGGTCTCATCTCCACACAGGAGGGAGACAGGAAGCAAGGGAGAGGCCCAGGCCACTGTGCAACGAGAAAGTCAACCCCAAGGGGTAGATAAAAATAAAAATGCATAGTAAGAAATTTTTAAGTAACAAAAAGATTTTTTTTAATCTTAGAGAACATCCCAAGAGGTGAGAGCAGAAGGGGAAAGGGCCCCCCTTGGCCTCCAGGCCAGCTGACAACACTGACGCTAGGCACAGGGATGCACAGTGCCTGAGTCTGTAAGTCGCCACCATTACACTTTCTTTACTGTCGGCAGGTTCTGTTTGGACAGGCTTTTAGAACCGCCATTCTAAACATTCTTTCAATTTAAAAAAGATGTTATCACTAACCTAAAAGGTGGTTTGGTCTGTAGTTATAAAAACTTAGGAAATGGGGCCGAAGGAGCACACATCCTGTGATATAACCTGGAAAGTTTTGAAACAAAATCAATTTCATGATACCTTGTCTACTTTTCATTTTTCACTTTTCATAAAATACAGGCCCCCAAAAAAGGGCAATGACTTTGAGTTCTGTATAAAAAATGAGCTTCCTCTGTACACATATTTAAATCTTAGGAATTCTGATAAATTAGACAGTGACTAATCTGAGTTCCCTTCCTTTATTTATTCATTTAACTATGATTGCGTGGGGGTGACACAGGATTCCTCTAGATATTGACTGAATCATAATTAAAATATATTTACAAAATTTATATTTATGAATAATTTTCAGAAACATATTTTCTGAAGAAGGTACACAGCAAAATGTTCCTGGGTGTAGCTCATCTAGAGAAACACTGACCAATTTTAGCAGAAAAGATAGTGCAGAGGAATACTGCATCTGATTTCTGAATTTAGGTGCAAGCGAATTTTCATTTGGCTTTTCTTCCTTTCTTGACAGGTCTGGGCTAAAATATGGAGAAGTGCTCAGCCAGTGAGTCTGGACTGCCTGATGATGAACATTCCTTATATAGCATTTATCCAACAAACATTGGTTGAGCACCTGTACATAACAAGTCCAATCTAAGTGCCAGGGACTACAAAATGAATCAGACCTACCCTCAAGAAACTGCCAACTAATAAAGGAGTTAGACTCTAAAAAAAAAATAATTACAGCATCTTCCAGTAAGACCATTTCTAAAGGTACAAAGTAGAGTAGTAATTATCCGTTATGGTGTTTTGGGCTACAAATAGGAGAAAATGGGATTAGGTATGCCTTAAATGATAAGAAATGTATTATCTCATCTGAAAGAAGTTCAGGGTAAGCTAATTCAGTGACTCAAAAACTCATCAAACACCCAGATTTTCACTTGGTCATTTTCAGCATGTTGACTGTTATCGTCATGGTTGGCTCTAATCATCACAAGATTGTTGCCACAGCTCCAGGCATCACATCCTCATGCAGAAGCAGAAAAAGAAGAGTTTCTCTTAACATGTATTTCCTTTAATAAGAAAGGAAAACTGTTCCAGAAGTCTCCTAGCAGACTTCCCCTCAAGTCTCATTGGCCAGAATTATATCTCAAGATGCCTAAACTAATCACTTGGAGGAGAAATCTGAGTCTCTGATTAACTCTGACCAACCATAAATCACCTCTTAGAGCTAAAACAGGATTATCCCCAGGGCACAGCCTACAGATTCTCTTATCAGAAAGGAAGCAGAAAAGCAGAAGGAGGGAGGGGGGAAGAGGGAGGAAGAGGACAAGAAAAAAAAAAAAAAAAAACTAGGCTGTTGAGGAGAAAGGTGTGCCATAAGTGGCCTAAACATCAGGGCATCATTCCTGCCTAGAGGCATCAGGAAAATCTTCCCAGAACAATGAAAACAAATGTTAAAGGCTGAGGAAGAGTCAAACACAGGCCCAACACTCTGCTTCCACATGGGAGAACCATTCCAACTAAATACAGACCCTCTTCCTCGTCAGGGCTCAGCCAAGAACAATGTCTGTCTTTTATCTCAAAGAGGCAGCAGGTGCTGCCAACCCCGTCGAGGCTATTCACCAACTGAGGTACCTAAGCCATGGTTGAGGCCTCACCTCAAATTTGTCCACCGCAGAAGATTATAAATTGTTTTCTCTTCAAATACAGAGGGAATTAATAATGACCTTTAAAGTTTAACTTCATACAAAACTCAGTACCTCTCAAATTGTTGACAAGTGGCAAGAGAGAGCAACAACAACAAAAAAATAAAAATAAATACACAGACTTAGAGAACAAACTTATGGTTACCAGGGGGGAAGGGAGTGTGGGAGGGATAGTTAGGGAGTTTGGGATTGACATGTACACACTGCTATATTTAAAATGGATAACCAACAAGACCTACTGTATAGCACAGGGAACTCTGCTCAATATTATGTAACAACCTAATTGGGAAAAGAATTTGAAAAAGAATAGATATCTGTATATATATGTATAACTGAATCACTCTGTTGTACAACTGAAACTAACACAACATTGTTAATCAACTATACTCCAATATAAAATAAAAAGTTAAAAAAATTTTTTTAAGTAAATACACAAAGATTTCAGAGTGGACATTTGGTGATGCTGTCATTGACCCTTCTTTAGAGAAACATGGGCTCCTAGGAAGGCAGAATAACTCAGGGCTCTCTGAGCCCAGCAATTGCTGAGGAACAGCCCATCCGAAAAAAAAAGAGGGAAAGTAAAATTCACACAAAGTCCTCACACTGTTCCACCTGAACAGAAAATGGTACAAAGATGAAAATAGAGAAGGCACACAGCAAAGCCCAGTAACCTACAGCCCTGCTAAATAGAAAACACAGAGCCTCACCACAGGGCAACTCCATAAAGCCACTCTGGATGCTATTTTGCTAATTGTGTTTGCTATGACACCAAGCACAGCTTAGGCGGGCTCCCAGAGTGTCTCCATAATGGCAATCACTTGCCAGGAGGGAGAGTGATTTTTATTTGATATCCATACAAAGCAGAAGCAAATGAATTACCATAATGAGAAGCAACATAATGATGTAGAGATGTACAAACTGCCATTGTGTTTAATAACAACAAAAGCCTTCCCTTTTGAATTAAATTTGCAGGCAGATTCTTATTGAAGCATTATTGTACTGAAACCAAGTAGTTTTAAAAAAAAAAAAAAAAAAAAAAACCACACTCCAAAGTATTTCAGGCCTATGGTTACTAGAAAGGTTGTTAGGAGAATATTTTTCAATTTTTATTCTCAGTAAAATAGACTTAGTTGTAGCACCACACAGCTGCGATTTGTGGAGTAAATGGCAAAGCTAAATGTGCCGAAACCCAACATGTTCCCTGAGCAACAAAGGGATGGAAGGCAAATGTTACAGTATTATTGACAACACTGGTAATGCCTGTATAAGCATCTGCTTCATAAAGGGGAAAAAAACCTACATTATAAACAAAAGGAATTTCCAAACAAGGCCTGCCAGCTCAAATTCTGGCTTTGATTTGAATTTTTACTTGTTAGTACAAGTATTTCCTCTTTTTACCTTATCCCTCCAAAATAAAAAATTCTCTAATTTGCATTCTGGAAACCTCCCTATGACAGACTCCACTTTTTCTTTCTCTAAAATTATTTTCTATATTTTCTGATATTTACCTGTTTCCCACCACTTGATTTTTCAACAATGGATGAAGGTATTTTTGAATAGCATGGCATTAATTTAAACCTGTTTCCATGATCATCCTGAGGGTGCTGTCCTCTTAGACTGGGTCCAGTATTTGAATGGAATGTGTCCTTCACCACCTTGCTGCACCCCAACCCTTTCAATGCTACCATTTATATCCATTTGCAATAGAACAGCCTGGTTTCATTAATGGACAAACCCAGAGCTAAATCATGGCCCGCATTAGACTGAGCAAGACTTGGGCAAAATCTGAGGTGGAATATTATAGGACTAGAAATTGGGAGACTTGGGCTCTGGGTCTAGCTCACCACTAAAGGTGATGGAGGCAAACCAACTTCTTTGTGTCTGTCTCAGTTTTCCAGCTGTAGAATAGGCAAAATATCTGCTCCACCAACATCATAAGAGTGTCCTGAGAGTCAAATCATATTCAAGTTATTGGTAAACTGTTATGACTACGTTCGTGAGAAACAACAGAGGTCTTTTAGTAAGCCCAAACCACACCCAGAGACTCATGTAATTTATAAGGATCCATATTTTGGTTTTTGTCCTTTTATCATCCAACAAATATTTATTGAGCTTCTTTAATTAATTATTATTCTATAACTTTTTGATGCAAGGCACAATCCTTAGTGCTACGGAAATATGTATATCATGATGTCTGCTCTGAAGGAAGTTATAAACAGAGAGAAGATAAAAAGACAACGAGAAATAGAGTTTGTACATGAGTACCAATGGGAAACAGTGTAATACAGTGATAGTAAGTACAGGCCTTGGCATCATAACTTCTGGGTCTGAGTCCTGGCTCTGTCATTAAATGTGGCCTTGGAAAGTTACATAACCTCTCTCTTCCTCAGTTTCCTCATCTGTAAAATGGGGAAAATAATACCTATCTTATGAGCGGCTTGTGAGGAGTAAATGTGTTAATACATCAACAATTCTTAGAAAGTGCCTGGCACATACGTGGGACACACAATGTTAGCTGAGCATCAAGACACCTTGTGGTACAATTATTAAGAGGGTGAGAGAGCATTAAAGATCATGGTCAAGAGTGGCTCAGGGGTGGGAGTTGTCTGGTGGTCCAGTGGGTAAGAGTCTGAGATCCCAACACAGGGGGCCCAAGTTGGGGAACTTGATCCTGCATGCATGCCGCAACTAAAAGTTCGCATGCCACTACTAAAGATCCTGCATGCCACAACGAAGATCCCACATGCTGCAACTAAGGCCCGACACAGCCAAAATAAACAAACAATAAATAAAATAAATATTTTTTTTTAAAAAAGAGAGTGGCTCAGGGGTCCTGATCTAGGGGTTAAAAGTTGGGAAAGCTCAGTGGAGGTAGAGTGAAGGGGATGAGGAACTAGACAGCGGAAGCATTCTGGACAGGTCAAATGGCCTGCATTAAGGTTCCAAGCCCAGTTTGTGTAAGACACATTTTGGGGTAGTATGAAGAGAAGAGTTAGGGTTTCCAATTGGAGACACTGGGGAGAAAGGGCACTGAAACTAGGTACTCTAGATGGGATGAGAGCTAACTGCTCACATATCCATGGCCAAAAGCTGGAGTGAGCAAGAGGGCCATATTTCAGAGCTTCCAGCAGACTTTGTTTCTCTACAAACTATAGTTTGAATTTACCTTTGGAAGTGTACTGCTTTTGGGTTTTGGAGAGCAAAAACAAGCACATTAACAGGCTTTTTGGTCTTACAAAGATAAATCTAAAT
This sequence comes from Lipotes vexillifer, assembly GCF_000442215.2. Lineage (NCBI taxonomy): Eukaryota > Metazoa > Chordata > Mammalia > Artiodactyla > Lipotidae > Lipotes > Lipotes vexillifer. The sequence continues at coordinate 651,868 of NW_006777552.1, forward strand.
ATACTATATCTGGAACTATAAAGTTCTTCACACTGGGATGTTAAACTGCTTTGCATAATAATGTTGAGGCCAACCCATCAGGCTTGCATGAAATTCACAGGATTCTACCTATAGGAACAGAGAAAGGAAAGGAGGGAGAAAGGGACACAGGAAGAGAGTGAGGAACTAGTTAAAAATTGTGCTCACTACTGCCACAGGAGAGGGTAGGAACTTAGATTCTGCTGTTCTATGGTTTTCAGACCCTGGGCCTTAAGTGGTATGAGTATCCCACTGAAGTTAAAATAAACCTTAGCCCAGAACAGCTACTTCATCTGATGTTCTGCTGAGGAAATGGTGACCTAGCCCAAACTCAAAGGGCCATCCAGGCCCTGCTAGGCTTACTGAGAAAGGTGTGTCCATCTGTAATGTGGCTCTCCTCCGAGTGGTTTCCAAAGTTAATTCCTTACGCAGATTTTGCCTAACACACTAACTTCAGAACCTAAACCTCAGAAAAGATCCAGTCCCGATGTACAAAAGACTGTTTTATTGTGAGCAGAGTTATTCCAACAGATGTTTATGGAGTAGAGGGGCTAGTGGAGACCAGTTATGAGGAGGAATACGGGCCTTCTTCAACCCTCTCTTTTGGGGGCTCATGTGCTGTGGCCTGAACTTCAGATAGGGAAGAGAGCTACCATCTGTCTCAGTGAAGGGAGGTAATGAGGTCCCTGCAAAAAGGTTTCAGAACAGGAGCTGAGACAAGAGACACAGTGGGGCTCCTGAGAGAGAACTTGGCCTCTGGACTCTGCAAGAATTCATATCTAGTATTCAGAGTTAAGGGGTGGAAGAGTCTGCATTATAGTTTCTTCAGCTATCCCTTACTTTTCAGTGGAGTATTTGTTTTTAATCATGAGGCCTGATCCAGACTATGCTTTGGGCCAAGTGGTAAAGGATCTCAGAAAGCAACATGGAGCAGGCGCCTAGGGAAGACAAAGTCAAGAAGATTAGAGTGTCTGTGAGGAAGTGACCAGGTCTGGCCCGAGTACTACTGTCCCTGGTCAGGAAGCTTTCTGCTGAAAATATTCTACTTCAGTGAATACCTGTCCTCCACAAGCACATGTTAAATGGGAGCCACTGTACATTATCCCTGATCAAAGCAATGAGAAAATTTCTCTCAGAGGAGCAGGACTGGGCCCTGAGAAAGGGTATTCTCTTTCCAACAGGAAGCCTTTTGGGAGCACCCAGAGCCTGCCTTGTCATCCCACAGCACTGTGTGCCCCTCTCGACACACTGGCTACTCATTACTATAACTGCCATTTTATTCTTGGGAAGAAAGAACCAAAGTGAAAGTTGCTGTGAACAACAGACAGGACTTGGATGTTGATGGGATGACTGTGGAGAAAACCACAGAAACTTCTCATTTCCTAGTTTGCTTCCTCACCCATCCCCATATGCACACTCCATCTCAGTGAAATGTGTCATTATTTCCTAGCTTGGATTTCACATGCCAACAAAAAAATTAGAACTACTTTATAAACACTGGTCTTAACGGTGCCAGGCAATTGGCAAGAAGTTATAGGAGTCCACAGTCTCTACTTGCTTTTTATTGCAGACAGCACATTCCTGGAGACCATGTCATAAAGTGGATCATTGAAAAGCAAATTACATTTTCCCACAGGAACAATGTTATAATTAGAGGCTGTATTCCTGACAAAGGACTTGGCTTCATGTAAACAGTAGACATGAAAGAAACTATTTCACAAAAGCAAAGATTCAAGAACTATAAATCCTTATAATTGTTTAAAATAATAAAATTTTCTCCAAGTATTATAAACCAGGCAGGATTAGAGGGAGTACACATTGATTATTCAGGGACTCCAATGTACCATAAAGTGTATATTAAATTATAACTACTGTGTCATAAATTAGAACCCGAAACTAACTTTAATATAGTCATTACACACTTAATTAACAATGGGAAAGCAGTGAAGTACCGTGGTTAAATGTGGCACTGGATGTCAGGAGATCTAACCTGCAGACTTGCCCCCTAGACTCGGAGCTCTGTAAAGCCAGGGGCTGGACCAGCCTATGTATGTAGGTAGTACCTGCACAGAGCCTGACTCGAAATCATCTTTACAATGAATGGTCCAGGTCTGGGTTGTCCACTGAGTAGTAAATCACTTTCTCTGAGTTTTTGTCTCTTCATCTGCAAAACAAAGCAGCTGAGCTGTAAAATCTCTAAGGTCCCTACCAGCTCCAAAATTCTAGGACTGCCATTTTGCTCTCTTAGAATTCAGAAGAGTTTCTGGGTCTGGTCAGCTGTTACTTTGGTGAGCCTCAATCTGAACCTCTAGTATTCATCTCCTTCTGTAGTCCCCATATTCTGGGCTTGGCCACATGAATGGCTTTGGCCAATGGGACTTTGACAAGCAAGATACAAGCAGAGGCTTAATAAGCGCTTGCACGTCAGGGCTTGTTCCCTTGGCACCCTCCCTCTTGGAACTCAGGTACCATGCTATGAGGAGCCCAAGACTCATAAGGAAGCCACATGGAGGAGAACCAAGAAATCTGGTAGACTTCCCTAGCAGAGCTCCCAGCCAACTGCCAGCACCAACTGCTAGTCATGAGAGTAAGCATCTTTGACATTACAGACCAGTTGAGCCCCCAGATGACAGCAGCCCCAGCTGACATCATGTAGATCAGAAGACCCTCCCAACCGAGCCCAGTCATCCCACAGAGTCATGAATAATGATAAAACAGTTGTTTTAAGACACTAAGTTGTGGGCTTCCCTGGTGGCACAGTGGTTAAGAATCTGCCTGCCAATGCAGGGGACGTAGGTTCGAGCCCTGGTCCGGTAAGATCCCACATGCTGCGGAGCAACTAAGCCCGTGTGCCACAACTACTGAGCCCGTGCACCACAACTACTGAGCCTGCACTCTAGAGCCCGTGAGCCACAACTACTGAGCCCGCGTGCCACAATTACTGAAGCCCGCACGCCTAGAGCCCATGCTCCGCAACAAGAGAAGCCACCTCAATGAGAAGCCCGCGCACCACAATGAAGAGTAGGCCCCGCTCGCCACAACTAGAGCAAGCCCGCTCACAGCAAGGTAGACCCAACGCAGCCAAAAATAAATAAATAAAATAAATTTATTTTAAAAAAAACCAAAACACTAAGTTTTGGGGTGGTATTATACAGCAATAGCTAACTGAAACTCTAGGACATAATTTAAATGGCTTTGGGCTTTTGTAAAAAACCAAACTGTCCAAGGAAGACTGAATAATGTCTATTTTTCTCTACGTGAATTTACCTATACTGAGAAACATTCAAAATATTCCAATTATCTTAAACTCAAAACACTGCAGTAGTGCTCAATAAATGTGTAGTATATAAAGATGTTTCCTCTTCCTGAAAAATATTTTTCCTCTTTACTTTCTCTTGAGAAAGTAGAGTTGTTCAAATGCACAATCAAATAAAGGTCACAAGGAAATGATATGTGCTGTTCAGTCATTCTACTTGACACTTTGTTGACAGCTCTCAGAACACTCCCTCACTACTGATAATCCATAAAAACAATTATCAAGCAAAGCAAAGACTTTAAAATAAGAGTGTAGCCTTGTGTCTGGTGAGGCAGAATTTACTTTTTTCTGATAAAAAAGGTGTCGGCATTCAGAGCTGGGGAGAAATGGGCAAATTCAGATGAGACAGTAGGTTTTCCTAAAGTAAAGGGATGAGACCCACAACCTTTCTGTGGGAGATTCAAAATGACTGAAACCTATCAAGAGTGTCCCAGATCAAGGATCAGTGACAAAGGCAATGAGTCTACTGAAATAAAATTAGCATGGGGAGTAGAAAGGGACTGAGTCAAGGGGCCAGGCCCCAATGAAGTCAGGGAGTCAAAGGAATAGTGGTTTTGAACCTGTATTACGCTCTGGGGAAGCAGCCGTGTGAGTGAATAAGAAACGTCTGTCAAGCAGGACCACCTACTCAACTTTGATATGAAATTTTTCTGGCCAGCCATTAACAAGGGGTGGAGGTTGATCTTTCCTCAGACCTTGAAAAACCAACCTGGGGGTGGGACTGCACTGGTGCATAAGGCTTCAGACACTTTCCTCAGACACTGCCACGCTGTCATACCAGGTGAGTCAAGAGGCCTCCTGACTTCCTTGGTTTTGTCGTGTCACCATGTCTGCAGCTTGGCAATGCATTAACCCAAGCAGAAACATGTTCCCAGTGATTGTTACAACATGTTCTCACTCTTAGGGGGCATGTCTAAGCTCTGGTTCTAGCAGCAAGATAGATCCTTAGGACACCAAGGCTCCTAAAGATTATCCCAGGAGTGTTAATCTTCCTCGAATGTCGAGAAGCTGGACATTCGGTTGGGTGAGATAGCTCAAGCCATTTAATTGGAATCCTAAAAAGAGATATGGTTTTATACCATATCTTTAAGCTGGTAAAGTAGGTTGTGTGCATTTGGGGCATTTCAAAACATCTCTCAGATTATCTAAGATGTGTATAAGAGGTATGTAATCTTTAGTGAATGCTTCCGTGTGCCAGGCACCGTTTTAGACTTTTACCTATATTGTTCACTTAATTCTCACATATAATTATGAGGTCAGTATTTTATAGAGGAAATGAGGCACAAGAAAGTAATTTAACTTTCCTTTGGTTACACAACCAATAAGTGGTGAGGCCAGAATTCAGAGCCAGCGGTGCTCTGAACTACTAAGCCACACTTGCTGCCTTCCTCACATCCCAAGTTTGCTGCCTTGCTTCCACTCAATGTTAGAGGGCATATCACAAAGGAAGGCTTCAATGAACCTGAAGGTGAGGGAGCACAGAATATACTTGCTGCTCTGCAGCAGTTATCTCAGGGACCTGCTTTCTCTGTATCTTCCATTCTTCCATTATAATTAATATACTCAATAATCTTATCCAGTAAGGATAAAACCTGTTTTTAGCACCTAACCAAACCTAGGTAAACCACCTGTCAACATCCTCACTGGAGCTTGTCACAATACCTTATGGTACATGAAATCGGTGCATTAGGAGTGTGGTCCTGCCTTGCAGACAAAGTTCAGAATGTCAGCTCTCCGTTTCTCCTGGCCTGGTTCATTCTGACTAGAACTCTGAAATACAGCTCCCTATATGCTTTGGGCTCTGCATGTATATTGTTAGTATCAATCAGTGGCAGTATTTGCTATTGATATAGCACTTCATATTTGTTAAGACCTTTCCTTTGGGTGTTTGTGCATGGCTGGTCTTTACAGCCACAGCTCTGCACTGACATCACCTGCCCAGGATTATTCCTAAGGGTTAAATGATTTGCTTATGGCAATTGCAGGGGTGCGTGTTAGAGAATACAAGATGAGCAATAAAGAGAAAGTAGAGGAAGGGCACCACAGCCTACTGTTTAGGGGAGTCGGTAAAAAGCTCAGAGAACCAGCAGCTTGACTTTACCTGTTTCTTTTTACGATCATAAAATTATTACTAATGAGCTTATTTTACATTTTATAGATCCTTTTCAGCTGGTGAGATCCCAAAGCGTTTTGCAAACTGTGTGTGTGGCTTCACTGTTTTCATGTAGCCATTGCTCTTTCTTCCCTCTTACTAACAACAGAGACAGTGACAATAGCAATAATCAACAGATAAAGCCAAAATGTAGACACTATCATTTCCCCCCCCCAACTCTGTCCAGTGTTAAAAGGGGCTAATCTTTGCCCCCGTGATCCATTTCCTAGGCAGGAAAAGGTGATAGCAGCTCCGCATCCATTGGTGAGGGCTGAATTCCTGCCTGTTTAGACCACCAGGGACAATCAGAGCAAAATGAAACTGCAAACATCAATAGGGGAAAGGCTGCAAAGAATTCCGGCTAGAAATCTTAAGATTTGCTCTTATTTGTTACAGTGAAATATAGATTTTAATGCCCTAAAGACTCTAAAACCATAATGCCAACTCTGAGAACGTGAAACACAAAAGAAACAGGGTAAGGTCCTAAAGTATAAGATTTAGAGGAAATGAGTAGAAGGTTGAAATAGAAAAACACGGACATGTGTGGTGTAAACACAGAGAAGTCTCAAGGCTAATAGCCAGATTAAAAACTCTGAGTAAGCATCGAAATCCCAAATTCCCAAGCCCCAAGACCCAGAAGCCCAAGTACCTTGCTGAGAGCATGCTGTCTTGGGGCCTGGTTCCCATTTGTTATTAAGTCTAGTTCTCTGTGGACCCAGAATCCACTTCTTGAGAATCATGATCATCTGCTTGAATTAGAAGGAGATTTTTACTTACCTGGAAATCCTAAAGACTGTATTTGGTATTAGCTATTGCTAGCTACCAGAGAAATTCAAGAAATGCGGCCTTCTTTATCCTTTTCTCACCCTTAAAAAAACAGTGGATTAGATTCTACAGTTTGGTTGTGCTGTACTTTATTTCTAATTATTTTAATTATGTAACAAATACATTTATAGCATTTACCATGTGCCAGACACTGTTCTAAGTGCTTAACAATATCACTCATTCAATTGTTACAAAGACCCTAAGAGACAGGTATTACTGTTTTACAGAAGAAATGTACAGATAAGGAAACTGAGGCACAGAGAGGGTAAGTAACTTGCATAAGATCACACAGCTAATGAATGGTGAAGCCAAGATTTAAACTCTAGGAGTCTGACTTAAGTCCATGTTTTTACCACTCTGCTATGCTGCTTCCCTTATATGTGCTAAATTATGCACACAAATTTTGAGAGGCAGTTTTCCTCCCATCTTATTAACCTTAAATGCTAAGACATTTTTCTCCTAAAGGAAGGAGCCATGCATTCATTAGTGGTGCTTCACTTTTGTCTTTCTTTAACTGCTTTATAACTTCAAAGAAGGGAGGGTGGGTAAAGTTAGAAAGGGTGTGACATACACAGGAGGACGGAACAGAGTGATGAGCACTTGGGTTCAAATCCTGGCTTTGCCACTTACTATTTGTATGACTTTGAGCAAAGTACTTAATCTTTGTGCCTCAGTTTCCTGATCTGTAAAATGAGGATAATAATATTCCCTACTTCATAGGTTGTTGGGAGAATTAATTGAAATAATACATGTAAAGTACTAATAGCGACTGGCTCTAGGGCGCACTCCATGAAAACTGCCTATTACACTGAGAAATTGGGCAGTGGACTATAATGAGAATTAAACAGAAGACCTAAAACAGACAGAGCCGTCTCTCCTTTTCCCTAGCAGTTCTCTGGGGAAATTTGTGTATGGTGCCTACATCAATGAGAGCAACAGGAAGGCCTGCCCACCTTTGAGGTACGAACTGCAGTGTAATTTCTGAAATCCCCACCTCCTGCCTCAGAGGGCCCAACTCAGCCCAGCCAGCCCCTGCTCTCCTCCCTGTACTTCGTGCAGACCCAGCTCAGTACCACAGACCCCACTGGCTACCAGAGTGGAGCTGCTGCTTAGGCTACCATGTGGGCAATTGTGAGTGCCGACTGGCTTGGTCTGGAGTCGGGGCAGGAATCAGCCCTGGGACCAGGTATCTGGGAGGAGTGGTACATAGTCCTGCCAGAGCACTACACTCCATGGTGAATTCTGCCCCTCTGGGAAGTGGGCAGGAGAGTCCAGCCTGAGGCTGCCAGACTGAGGCCCCAAGGATGACTGTTTCTACTTTTGGTTGTTTCTCTTTTCCTTTTGCTTTTAATTACATAAATGACGTATGCGTGTTGAAGAAGGACTGTGAAACAATACAGTAATACAGTAAAAGCCCTTCCTTACCCCACTGCCTTATTGTAGTCCCCAGAAAAAAAGCCAGTTAGCAATATAGAGAGTTCCTTATCATTTCAGACTTTTGTATACCTCTACACACCCACAGAGTGCTCTCTTTTTACCAAAAAAAAAAAAAAAAAAAAAAAAAAAAAAAAAAAAAAAAAAAAAAAAAAAAAAAAAAAAAAAAAAAAAAAAAAAAAAAAAAAAAAAAAAAAAAAAAAAAAAAAAAAAAAGGAGGGGGAGGATCATCCATACTGTCTACAGTCTTCTTCACCTTGTTTCCCTTAAAATATACCACCTACACCTTTCCAAGACAGAACACTTAACTCATTTTTACCAACTGCATTTTTATCCATTGTATAGAGCTTCAAATTTTATTTAACCTTTGCCCCAATGACAGTCATTTTGGTTTTTGTTGTTGTTTGGTTTGATTTTTTTGCCATCATATTCAGTGTTCCTGAGAAAACCCTCATACATGTATACAGCATTTCTATAAGAAAGATTCCTAGAAATGCAACTGCTGGTTCATAACATGTATTTTTTTTAATATGTGCTCAAAATTGAGAAGAACCATTTCCTAAATAATATGCAAACTCCTGTTATGATTGCTGTCAAAAAAAAAAGGTGACTGATAAGAAATTTACACTTCAAAGGAAGGGCACTGATGAATAACTTCTTTGTTTTAACATGATGCTTTTCTTATTTACATAATTTTTTTAAAACCTCCTGGTTTGGAGAATACAATATTAAGATATACCATGAAGCAAATCACATTTTGTAATTAAAACTTAGGAGATAAATCAAAGGAAGACAAATGAACCAGTTCCAAAGTATTCTGCTCAATAATGATATGTGCTCAAACCTCATCACTGCCTGACATTTCCCTTCAGTGGTTCTCACAGTTATTCTAAGCGGTTGTTTAAGCCCCAGACCAATCTGAATCAGAATCTTCGGAAGTGTGACTTAAGCAACTGTTTTCAAATGTTTCCAGGTGATTCTGAAATATAGTGAGATTGAGAACACAGCTACAGTCCTTCCTTTTTGGAACTTCTGAAATTTTAGCAGAAAAGTAACATAATCGTTCGGTGGCATAGCAATAATAAAAGAACATTAAATAATAAAAGAATATCAAATTCTCTGAATTTTAAATGACTGAATTTACAAAAAGAAATGCAACTTCAAATATTTTTTTATTTTCTTGAATTAATCATCTTGCAATAAATAGTTGTTCGCAACACAGAGATTAAAGAGACCAGAGTAATGGTTACTAGAGAGGAAGGGGGGGGAGAGGACGAAATGGGTAAAGGGGAGCAACTATATGGGGGATTGATGGAAACTAAATTTTTGGTGGTGAGCATGCTGTAAGGTATATAGAAGTAGAAATATAGTGCTGTACATGTGAAACCTATATAAGGTAATAAACCAGTGTTGCCTCAATAAAAATAAATCTAAAGTAAAAATGTAAGTACATAAATTACATACATACACGCACACACATACATAGTTGTTGTGACTCTAACCAGATCAGAGTATCTGTGACAGGCAGATGTATCATTCTAGAGAAATCAAACGATAGAATAAGTTGAAATGTTGAAGAAAAGAAAGAAGGGCAGCAGATAGAGCCAGGCAGGGTTAACACATATAGTGTCAGTCAAATAGAAGTTTTTGAAGCCAGAAGCCACAGAAAAATTCTTTGGAAGGCCAGGGCTCTCCGAGCTTCAATTTTTAAGAATAGATGGGCTCTGTCCAATGAGAGACAGATAACAAGACTTGGTAAATGCTTATTATTATGGTGGTAGTACAATCACATCCTAAGAAAGGACAAAATAATAAGAGAAGAGATTATCAGCACAGGAGGAGGTCAGGCCAGCAGCCAGCTCCAGTTCTTATCAAGAGCCAGCAACGATTTATAAAGTCATAAAAGGTGACTGTGGAAGAGGGACTTGGAAGGAACAGTTACAGGAATAAAACCCAGTCCCTCTTCTGCATAGAGTGTGAGTGAGGTGTCTATCTTTTTCTTCTACTAGAATCTTTGTGTCAAATGAAAAGTAAGCTATTTTAAACCAACAAGGGAGGTTTTATGCCAGTGGGTGCAGTGCAATTGCTTCTTTTCCTAATAGTTAATGAGCACTCCATATTTCAAGTCAGTTTAACTATAACCTGATACATCATATGCAGTGATTCCTAGGTGATTAAGCATTTAGAATTCTGTTTTCTAATTTTGTTATAAAAACGGCATTCCACTCCTTTCCAACCTTTTGTCAAGACTAGGGTGTAGTTATGAGGCTTAGAAAATCCATTTGGTAAACATCCACAGATGGAGTCAACCACATTTTGAAGAGTGGAACAACACCTGGAATCCTAAAACTAGAAAACAGTGATCAGGATAAGAAAATAGATGGTAACCCCAGGGATATCAGCATCCCTGCTCCTGGTCAGGACCAGGCTTCAGGGCTTCCAAGACAGAATAAATGGGCAACTCAAAAACAAGCTAATCAAACACTCTGCATTCAACTTAGTTTGAAGAATTTGCCCAAAACCAGACAAAGGACTTTGTGTAATAATAAACAAAGCAACACAAAAATAGAAACATCCAATTATGACTTTCCAACACCATTAAGATAAAGATAGAGGCCCCTTCACTAGGAGACAGAATACTCCTGCCTATATCTCCTTCAAGGATGTATGTTGTGTATCAGCCTTACTACCATGACATCGAAATAATAATTTTAATGGTAAAATCATATTTATTGTTTCCCTGAAAGGTTGTCAAAATCTCATGGGCTATTGTGCACATTTTAAAACAAAATTCTAGATTCACTACAATTTTTTTCAATAAATATATATCACCTTGATAAAGTCTTGGAAGCAAAACAAGAATAGGGCAAGAATGGAGTAATGCTATCACAAAAAGCTTGGGAATTCTGGAATTGGGAAAAGTCAGCTAGTATTTCAGAGAGTACCAAAGTTAAACCCTCTCAGTGAAGGATACATGTGAAAGGAAATACACACAGTATAGTTACACAGGCACCTGTTTCTGGGAAAGAAACAAGGTGACTTAGAGGAAGAAAAGTATCACGGCAGAAGCAGAGAGCTTTGAAGGTAAAAACAAAGGTGACTCTGATCCACAAAGCAGGAGGGATCCCACAAGCACACACAGTAAGAAATAGAAAAAAGAAAACAGGGCAGGGAAATTCACATGGTGTACATTCTAGACAATTTAGCTATGCTATTCTAGTATTGATTTTTAGTTTTTCTTCCAAGCTTCTTTGTGGTGAGAGCCAGACAGAAATTCAACTAACAATTGGACAAAAAAGTTTTAACAAAAGCACACAGTGATTGTTTCTGCTCCCTAACCCATGCCCCACACTGGTTTCAGCTAAGGCCCCACACCTGTTTGCCCGACTACTGCCCCATGAGAACAATGGGTCTGGATTTGTTTTTTGTTTTTTTAATTATTCCTCTAATTTGACTAACCATGAGGCTGGTTTGTATGTTTACAAACATTAAGATCTGGATTGAATTTCCAATCTTCATGGTCACCCCGTCTCTCAGTATCCCAATAGGCCCGGGAGTGTTGGTCCCCTTTCGTGAGAGCCTACCTTCTAAATACCTCTCTGACTTTCAGGCCAGATTTTCATTGGACTTTTGTAGGGTGAAGAAGGTAATTAGAATATGAGTTGGAGAAAGAATGGGAATAGAAGACAAAACACTCCAGAATCTCATTCTGCCCATCTCCCTTTAACATCAAATACTATACATTTACAAAGATCCTTTGTGGGAAGAAAGAGAGCAGCTACTCATCACCAACCTGGACCATTAATGGAGGAGCAGTGGTGAACTGCCTGGGCAGAGGACATGGCTTGAACATAACATCCCTCCTCTCTCACATTGTTGCCTTTCAGGGTCCTCCTGTTTCAGGAATGGTGGGGTCCACATGTTGATCCCCACTGGGTTTCTAGCACAGCCAGCCAGCTTTTAATGGGGAAAGACACAAAAGGGACTAGCAACTATTTCAACCTCTTCCTACAAGTGAACATTCTTTTATTCCCTTCCCTTCTGCATTATCGTTGCTATGGTACTTTAAACTTCTCCCATCATTAAGCCTTCTGAGTGAAATATTGAACTGATTAATGTGGCATTTTCCACTAAACTGTTTCAGGAAATGTTGCACCTTACCAGTGGGATGCTTTTGAATAATGTAATCTCCTTAGTATAATTAAAACTAAGTTCTGAAGTTAGTACCTTTTCTCCCTGGAGGCACTCATCAAAATGTCAAGTGTTCCTTCTAGTAGAACTGCAATCCCATAATGCAAACAAATATATTACCCACTGCTCCTCACTAGCAAGAAGCCCTTGTTGCATTTTTTGTCACTTCATTTCTAACCTGAGCTAGCAGCATAAGAGATATGTTCACCGGAAGCCACTGTGACCCCAGTACCCAGAGCAGCGTTCCATGCTAGCTGCCCGGTTTGCATTTACTAATATTTCTTTGGACTATTTGTCTTCAACAGATGAACTTTTTGTTGTGTGTTGTTATTTACATGTAAAGAACAGTGTGGCTCTAAAAGTCATTTGCTCGCCTAAGGCTTTCTGCTTAGTTTAAAAGAAAAAAAAAAAAAAAAAAAATCAGGGACACAACGCCCTCTTCTGGCTGAGAAGCATTTAGAGGACTGTGAAAACCTGAGCGGCATTTTACCGGGTTTTCAAAGACTACTTGGTATACAGTGAATAATAAACAAGTAATCAGCATTACTGTCGAAGTCTGCACCATAATTCTGTCTAAGAATAAGGTAAGGTCCAGCCTCAGAGGGCTGGTTCCAGATGCCCAGCTTTTAGGAGCTCTGGAGGGAGGAAAGTAGGTGGACCATTCCCCAGGTGAGCTTTGTAATTAATGAGAGAAATTGGTGTCAAGAGACCCATCCTTCTCTGGAACAAATATTAAATCCAAGACGAGGATAAGTTCACTGTAAAGGTTTAAGAGACTTCTCTTTGAATGGATAGCAGAGAGAAGTTGGTATTTCTTGCTAACTGCTGGCTTTCTCTAGAAAAATCTGAGAAGGTTTCAAAGGCTTCCAAATAGCCGTATATTATTTTCCGATGATTATAATTACTCTAACAGTTTGCTTCCCCAAGATCATATTAGAGTCTCCTCCAGAGCCCACACCTGCCTTTGAGAGGAGCCCCATCCCCAAACCAAGTGGCCCTGCCAGTCTCCATCTGGGAAGAAGGTGGGAGGAAGTGACAAGGAAAGCACAGACACTGGGAGACAAAAGGAGCCCAGCAGGACTTTGAAAGAGAAATATTCAGTGCTGGAACGTGCTTCTTACCAAATAATGTTTTCACTCTCTAGAAAAACATGCTTTTTTCCAGTCTGAAGGCCAGGTTGGCTGCCACTTCTCTTCTCTGTGCCTGCCAACTACTCATTAGCAACAATGAGTGACAGGGTGACTGCAAATGAAGAAGGAAATGGGCATGCAACAGCAAAGGGAATTATGAGAAGGGATCAATGAGGAGAAATTTAGTATCAAGCTGGAGGCTGCCCTCTTCACTGGGAGCTTCAGGATGAAGAAATAGTTGAGGCCAGCAAAGCTGAGGAATGCTGTCTCCTGGCCACACAGTTGGGCAGAGGCCACAGGATGCATATACATGGGGACATGTACACCTGGGGATGTGTGCAGCTAAAGGTGTGCGATCCATGGCAATGGCTGGGGCAGGATATTTTCTATACCTGACCAATAACAGAAATTATTGGAGTGAAAAATTCCAGAAAGTAGTTTTTCAGAACATCCAAGTTAAAGCGCTTTGGATGACAAGTACTACAATAGAAACGCTCTTTAGCATAACTTAAGCAAAAACAAGAATTAGAAAGACTTGTTCAGTGTCTTATACTCTCCAAGAGCAGGAATTACAGTGTGGTCTGGCTGCTTGTGTGCCTGGAGCCAAGCACTAAAAAGCAGTTAAGAAAAGAAGCAGCTGGCCCTGCTGCCTGCCTAGCTCTGTTCCTCCAGAGCCATAAGGATTCTCACCTCCCTGCTTCTTTCTTTTCTCTCTAACTTCTGTATCCTGTGTATATGTCTGGGGGCCACAGCCTCAGAGTTTAATTGTCCTCAGTTCAAATGACCTATAAAATGAATAACTACTATCCATTCATTCCAATTCCAAACTTCCAGGAGAGACAATTTGCTCCATCCTGCTTAGGTTCACCTGTTTTCTAAGCAGCCACAAAAAAAAAAAAAAAAAAAAAAAAAAAAAAAAAAAAAAAAGAAAGAAAGGTCATGCACTATAATCATTGCTATCAGGATTCACCCGGGGACGATGGACTGGGAAAAAGATCTAAATGATAAACACATTTTCACATTGACTCTAAAGGGCCTTCAAGTGCAGCTGAAGTGAAATGGCATTTATGAAATGGCAAAATAATGAGCAACTTTTTGGAAAAAAAATTTTTGAGATTTTTGCCTGTTTGTGAAAACTTTTACAAAGGAGGAGGAGAGGAAGGGGCACCAAACTGAGTTCTACTATTACCGTGGAAAAATAACTAACTTGGGAGCTAGATGATCTTAGTACCACTCCTGGCTCCACCAAATTATATGTGAACAAATGATGTAAACTCCTAACATGGTTTTCTCTTAAATAAGAAATGACAGTAGTTACCCTGTCTATGTCACAGAGCTGGATAAGAGGTAGATGTACACATAAGAGAGAAAGGAATTAGGAAATTTTCCGTGTTCCATTGCTAACAACTATAGGTACATAGAGGCTTGGGACTATGTTACAACTGGCTACAAGAAAGAAAAACAAAGGAGTTGCTCCAATCACCACCAGCCTTATTTGTAGGCCTCTGGAGGAACTCAGCTGTAAATTTTTAGGAAGTTAAAGTCTTCCAAAGCTACAGCAGTTGCTAAGGAAGTAATATAGTTAATAATAAAAACTAGGTGGAGATTGATATTGGTGGGTGAGATAGGGAAGCTCCCACTGATACTCACTGGGTCAGAAATGTGCAAATCCTAGGCTGGTGTGTTGGATATAACCCTTTGTCCAGCAAAGTGATTTAATAAGACTAAAGTGATGCTTTACTAAACTGAGTTAAGGCTGGTTACTCCCACCCAAGGTGTGAAGGGGCCGGGGCAGGGTGACATCTGCCCAGCCCCTGTGGATTGAGCTGACTTTTGCTGGCTCGGTATCTCCCTCCTCCCCCAACATTCTTCATGCATCCCTTCTTGAAGATGCACGCTCAAAGGAAATGACTTTCCCAGCAAAAAGACCATTCTTCTGGCAAGTGTATCTTCCCCAGTTTGTTGTGAGACCTGATAAGATAATGGATATAAAAATGCTTTGAGGGCTTCCCTGGTGGCATAGTGGTTGAGAGTCTGCCTGCCGACGCAGGGGACACGGGTTCGTGCCCTGGTCCGGGAAGATCCCACATGCCGCAGAGCGGCTAGGCCTGTGAGCCATGGCCACTGAGACTGCGCGTCCGGAGCCTGTGCTCCGCAACGGGAGAGGCCACAACAGTGAGAGGCCCATGTACCACCAAAAAAAAAAAAAAAACTGCTTTGAAAACCATAAAGCACTACACAAATGTAAGTTACGATAATTATTATGATTAACAATGTCATAAAGGGAAACCATTAAATCAGTCACACAAATTGACACATGAACTCAGTACCTAAAAGTAATCAAGCAGGGAGCCTAAAGCAATTCGATCATCTTCCTTTCCTTCCAACTTCCTTTCCATTAAGCTTTTGCGGGTTTGTACATCCATAAAATCAGAGGATATATTTGGCTCCAGGCTTTTGCTCTCTCAGCAGAATGGAGGAATGCCTCCTTTGATTACTCCTTATTCCAAATCCAGGAAAAGGAAAATGTATGGAAAGGGAAAATGTATGTCCATCTCTGGGACACACACCATGCTGCCTACCAAGTGTTCCAGAGAAATGTCAAATCAGAGCTGACTTCTGGTTCTTCTTCAAGTTCCCTGCAGCCACAATGGGGAATTTAAGTGTAGAAGAGGTGAGAGAAGGAGGAAAAGAGAAAAGGCAGAGATAAGAACACAGAAGGACACAGTCAGAAACAGGGACTACTCTGTTCGGTGGAAATTCTTGTGGCTCAACAGAAAGCAAATGAAAGAACAGCAGTCATTCCTGCAGCTAAGCATCAAGAGGGGCCCTGAAGTACAATGATCTTATGCCAAAAATAGGTAAGCAGCACATAAGAGTCACTTTCAGCTAGCAACTAGTACAACCTGAGGGTTTAGTTCAAAGACAGCCATTTTTAAGCAGTAAACAGACTGAAATCCAGATTGGAGGACTCTGGTGAAGGACAATGAAGACTTTTCCAGTCAATTCATGTGGATGTAGGTAGAAATTGGAAAAGAGTCTGTTTACATGAGTAAAGTAGATCCTTTGACAATATGCAAAATTTGTATTTCATGAAATACAAGATGATGGAGTTGAAGAGAGGAAAGCATAATTTGTTACTGGCTATGAAGAGGATATAAAGACTGGAAAAGGGAGGTGATGAGCATTTCGGGAAGATATGCTTGCAAGTTCCTAAATGTTAGTTTGCAAATTCAAAGCTCAGGAAACCTTTTCCCTTGGATTCCTTATTTGCAATTAGAGTATGCTGACTGAGTTCTGCAGTTCCCAAAATGATGGCCTTCTATTCAAACTCACTAGATTCATAGTAATGACCATTCTAGACCCTATGTCCAAAAAGACGTAACTCTTATTAAAATTAACAAGAATGATAAATAAATGGAAAAACAATCTTATAGAATTATCTTTTGAAAAATAAAAACACATGTAACTTATTTTACTTCTTAACTGGGCTTTTAAATATTAGGATTACTCTTTTCCTTACTTTCCTTATAGCTTCTAAGAACGTAACTCTTAGCTCCTTCTCACAGGAGCAGTGGGAAAATGATGAAGTTTAGAGTCAGAAGACCTGAGTTTAAGTTCTAGTTCTATTGGTAGCGAGCTGTAATACCTTGAGAAGTCACATAATGTTTCCAAGTATATGAAATGAGAGTGACAGTACACATCCTTACTACTTCAAGGACAGAATGTATAGAATAGATGAGAATATGTATGTTTAGGAGTGCTGTAAACTATGCAAAGTCTTACACAGGTAATAAGCCAATTTTAGAGATCACAGAAATATAACTGGAAGGTAACTTAATGTCATCCTGTCCTAAGATTTTTAAGTCTTTTAAGATGAAAGACCTTGTCTTAGTCATTGCAAGCTGTTACAACAAAGTACCACAGACTGAGTGACTTATAAACAACAGACATTTATTTCTCACAGTTCTAGAGGCTGAAAGTCCAAGATCAGGGCACCAGCACGGTCAAGTTCTGGCAAGAGCCCTCTTCCAGGTTGCAGATTACAATCTTTTCATTTTATCCTCACATGGTGGAAAAGAGCAAGAGAGCTCTCTGGGGTCCCTTTTTTAAGGGCACAAATCCCATTCATTAGGTACATAGGTACCTTCATTACCTATGTACCTCCCAAAGGTCCCACCTCCAAATAGCATCACTTTGGGGGTGAGGATTTCGACATATGAATTTTGGAGAGACACAAACGTTGAGTCCATAACAGACCTTTTCTCCAAATAAAATCATACGTAAATATGATTATGTAAAATAACAAGCAGGGTTGTTCTATTAAAGCAAGGAAGGGGGAGGTACCAGATCCCCGCAAGATTAACATCACAACCAACCCCAGCCCCACAGCCCCACAGTCGAACCTCCACCCCTGGGAGAGAGGAGAATGCAGCCTTTAGCTATTATTCAATGCACAAGTTTTAAAATTCACTGATAGGGACTTCCCTGGTGGTGCAGTGGTTAAGAATCTGCCTGCCAATGCAGGGGACACGGGTTAGAGCCCTGGTCCGGGAAGATCCCACATGCCGTGGAGCAACTAGGCCCATGCACCACAACCACTGAGCCCGCACTCTGGAGCCCACGAGCCACAACTACTGAGCCCGCGTGCCACAACTATTGAAGCCCGCAAGCCTAGAGACCATGCTCCACAAAAAGAGAAGCCACCTCAACAAGAAGCCCACGCACCATAACGAAGAGTAGCCCCCACTTGCCGCAACACAGCCAAAAATAAATAAATAAATAAATTTAGGGAAAAAAAAACTGTTATTTTCCAACCTCCTTAAATTACAGTTGAGGAAACTGAGGTCACAGAGTGGGTTACAATCAGTTCTGCTATAAAATATGTTTCTAAAACAGCAACCAGTTTATACATGATTGATATATAGGAGAATTATGTCAGTAAAATATGGATATTAGGTTATATATGGTTTTTTTCTTAAGCAAGGGGAGCCAGAATAATAGGAGGAAATAAAAGGAAAAGCCCTCAGCTCGGCTGCTATACAGGCAGAGCCCTTTTAGTTCTATTTAAAATAAAATAAATACAGGCATACCTTGTTTTATTGCATTTGCTTTATTTCACTTTGAAGATACTATGTTTTTTTACAAATTGAAGATTTGTGGCAACCTTGTGTCGAGCAAGTGGGTCAGTACTATTTTTCCAAGAGCATCTGTCTACTTTGTATCTCTGTATCACATTTTGGTACTTCTTGCAATAGTTCAAACTTTTTCATTATTATATTTGTTATGGTGATCCATGATCTGTAATCTTTAATGTTACTATTGTAATTGTTTGGGCATTTTTTTTAGCAATAAAGTATTTTTTAATTAGGGTGTGTACATTTTTTTAGACAATGCTATTGCACACACAGATTATAGTATCGTGTAAACATAACTTTTACATACACTGGGAAACCAAAAAAGTTGTGTGACTCACTTTATTGTGATAGTCCCTTAATTGCTGTGGTTTGGAACCAAACCTGCAATATCTCTGAGGTATGCCTGCAGAGAGAAGCACCTGCATGGCTTTCAGCTTGTGGCAGGTTGCACTTCCTTCTGTGCCCACAGTAGCCTCACTAACTCAGAGCTCCACTTCCATCAACATTATCTCAGTGTCCTCAAGTCAGCGTTTCTACTGGATTGTTTTTTGTGCTTCTTAAATACCCCCAGTGGCCTCTAGCCATGCCAACTACCTGGGCTTTGCCAAGAATCTACAAGAGAGTACTGTATAAGTCAGCTCAGGCTGCCATAACAAGACTTCAGGCTGGGTGCCTTAAACAACAGAAATTTATTTTTTCACAGCTCTGGAAAGTGGAAGTCTAAGATCAAGGTGCCCACAAAGTTGGTGTCTGGTGAGGCCTCTCTTCCTGGCTTGCAGAGGGCCACCTTCTCACTGTGTCCTCACATGACCTTCTGTGTGTGCAGAGCACTCTCTGGTGTCTCTTACTCTTCCGAAAAGGACACCCATCCTATCTCATTAGGGCTCCACCCTTATGACCTCATTTAACCTTAATTACCTCCTTAAAAGACTATTTCCAAACATGGTCACACTGGGGTTTAGGGCTTCAACATATAAATGGGGGGGGGGGTAAGACACAATTCAGTCCATAACAGGCACCAATTATGTTTTTGTTAGTGTTCTTACTGTTGCATCAGTTTTGAGTGGTCTATCCCTCACCCTATATTTCCCAGAGGGTTAATAAGATGTTTTGTTGTTTGTTTTTTTTTTTTGCGGTACGTGGGCCTCTCACTGTTGTGGTCTCTCCCGTTGCGGAGCACAGGCTCCGGACGTGCAGGCTCAGCGGCCATGGCTCACGGGCCCAGCCGCTCCGTGGCATGTGGGATCTTCCCAGACCAGGGCACGAACCCGTGTCCCCTGCATCGGCAGGCGGACTCTCAACCACTGCGCCACAAGGGAAGCCTGTAAGATATTTTTAAATGCCTAATGTTGGTGAAGATTTGAGGAAATGGTCACTCTCTTACACTTCTGGTGCTAAAATAAAATAAAACTGGCACAACACTTATGGATAGAAATTTAACAATATATATCAAAAGCCTAAAAATTCTGCATATCACTTGATTCAGACCTTCCATTTCTAGCCATTTATCCTAAAGAAACACCAAACCACAGCTTCCAGGATATTTACCAAAACATTACAGTTTGGAAGTTTGGTATATCACATGATAAAATTCTATAAAGGTATTAATATAATAATGTAGCACATGGAAATACACATTTACTATAATAAGTGAATGAAAGTGAATTAAAATTATGTAAAGGATATCTCGTATGATCCCTTATTTACTAAAATATTACACCATAGGTTATAGATATACTTAGAAGGAACATTAAAAAATTACCTCTGGGTGGTATGATTAAGGCTGATATTTATTTTCTTCTTTCTATTTATTCATTTTCCACAATGAACAAGCATCACAGTTGTAAAAAGGAAACACACACACACAAATTTGTCTTTAAACTGTTTGAAGAATAAGAACTATAAGGTAAATTAGAACCTTTATCTAAAATGTTCATGTACATCCATCACCCATAGAATTCTCTGCATGCTATGAATTCCCTAAAGAATATTCTCCTTTCAGATGAAGAAGCAACAAAGGGATTACAACAACAAAAATCTGTTTCTAGACAAACAGTCCTTATTAGACAACCAATTACCCTGTCTTATTTTCCATCCCCGCAAAAATCAAGAAAGGGGAAACCAACAATACAGCTTAACAGTAACACTTTCCTAGCAGAATATTTTCTGCTGTTTTCCACAAGTTCAGTAGCTTGAGAGGCCAAGGAACATCCTTAGGAGTGCTCTGAAGGCGATTTTAAACATCTGCATCATTCTTGTCAAGTAAAGATAGTGTTTCCTTGGGAGACTTGAACAGTTCTTTCAGAGTTGTTCAGGTCTCTGAGGCAAATATGTATCCAGGCACTGTGGTGGAGAGTATTTGCCAGCGAGAATATCAATGCCCAGGTACACACACAGTATGTGTTTTGCTACAAATGTTTTCCCAGTAAACAAGAATGGAGCCATCAAAAGAAAGGGAACGCTAATTTTAACTCAATTAAATTCAAACAGAAATGCTTCCTTTGGGTGTAGTTACCTTTTGGTAAGCACACTGATTTTGGAGACTTGTATTATTTGCCCACAAATTGTTTTTGAAGTATCTCCAGCACTGAGAAGTTGAAATCAAACACATCTCTCCTGCAGCTCTCTCCCAGTCCATCAAATATTGAGGGTGGAATTTAATGGGGCCATTATTGTTCATCACCTTTCTCTAGTCAAGAGATATGCACACTCGATCACTGTTGCATAATAGAGCATTCTTGTGCACTGTTCATTGACATGAAAGGGGATGCCCAGAAAATCAGGAATCACTTGATTCTGTGGGTCCCTCTTTCAGTCCACATTAGGACCACTAGCCAGAAGAAAATGTATCAAGATCAGCTGCTGACCAGGATATCAGTCTGGGCAGAAGAATGGACTCTGGAACCTGGGCTCTGTCCAAAAGGAGGGAGACTTAGCTCTAGACTTCATTTTAAAATATGCCTCTGGCCCTGAGAGGCCTCAGGCTCTCAGGCCACAGGGGAAGGGAGAGGTAGCAGAGTTTGAGTCCCTGCCAACCCAGCTTAAACAAAGGGAGGATAGTAGTCTTGAGCCTAGAGAGAGAGAAAGTAGTTGGATCACTTCCAAGAAAGGAAAAAGCTTCCAGAGATGACAACCATAGACTGTAGCCCGGCATCTTAAACAAACAGATCAAAGGTGGTACAAGGATCCCTGCAAATGGTTGCTCACCTTCCAATGCATGGGTCACTTAACATCCAGTGCTTGGGTTTAGATTTGCTGTCATTGTTTTTATTGTTGTCTGGGGTGAGTTATTGGATTGAAAGCAATTTGGATATTGTCTCCTCCATGGGGTTCTGCAGCCAAAAAGTGATTGATGAAAAACAGGGGTTTGGGATGAGTGATTCCAACATAGCCTTCCTCAGAGCAATACAAATGATAAGGCTGTTACTTGGGAAAACAACAGCCATAAGAGTGATTTCATTGTCTCCAGTGGGGAAGGGTGGGCATAAACACTAAGTACAGTTCATGACATTGGGGAATGACAGATGATAGGACGCTACAGAGTCTTGTCTCCTCATAAGGATTTCTCAGTGTTTGCGAAGCCATATTTTTATATAGTCCAGGAGGCAGCAAGACAACTCGGCAGTAGTCCTTAACATTGGGACAGCGCTTTAAATTTTACCAAACACTTTAACACACATTATCACAATTATCCTCAAACTCACACTCCTATTGTGTTCAGAGAGGTAAATAATTGCCCTCAGTTTACCCAGCCAAGAATGTTCCTTCCGATACACCACCACTCCCACTCAGAAAGTGGAAATCAGGAGTCTAGAGATCTGTTATTTCTTTCTCACCAACTATTTAATGAACATGTGTTATATCTCAGTTCCTTTTCTATGCAATGGGATTATTAATAATAATGTAATGATACTTATTTGAAAATAAGGATTGTATGACTAAAACCTGGTGACATGTTTAAAAGACAGTCAGGATAAATTAAAAGCCCCAAGCAATTCTCGAACCTCCAGTAAAAGTAATTCTTCAGCTCCATTTGAACCCAACAAGAAGAGCAACTACCAAAACTGAAAGGCAGTCCCCACACACACTCAATTTTCAGCCACGGTCCAGATACAAGGTGATCCAACTACATTCTAAGGGAAGAGAAATTGTCACCAGCAAAGCCCATTAACAATTCCCAGAAAATAAAAATAGAATCTGGGTATTAAAATAAAGTCTAACCTTTTTATCCTTTGTGCTCAGTCTAGTTTCACTCGCTCACGAGGTCGCGTGTAGAGGCCTCACACCCGGTTCTACAGAACTCCTCAGCTTGCTGAGCGTGTGGAGAAAGCGCTGTGCACGACACCCCAATCCAAGATGGCGGCAGCGGACCGTGTGCGGAGACGCTGCACGCGGCACTGTTATCTGGCGCCCGAGCTGCACAGCTGCGCCTGCCTCAGGAGAACCCCGCCCCCTCCCCACTGAGGAGATCCCTATAGAGCAGCCCAGCCCACGGCCTGCGGGGAAAGGGTGTGCTGTGGAGCCTGAGCTTCCACCTCTCCAGCCTCTGATCAAAGAAGAAAACCTTCCTTTGCTTCTGAATCAGGCTCCGTCTTGCTCTATTGGCTCAAACAACACTGGGCGGGAGGACCTTTGCTGGGGTCCGACTTCAAAAGGTCAGCAACAAAATCTCATTTTAATCTTGGACTTAGTTTACAGATATTTTTGTAAAATTTATTCACAAATTACAATACTAGCTTTCATTTGTGGGTTGCATTAGTGACGATCGAGTGCTTTTATGTACATGATCTAATTTAATCCTCATTCCACCCTTGAAGATAGGTAGAGATGAACATTCTTACCACGTGACACTGGAGCCTCACAGGGAAGGTGAGCAGACTAAGAGAGAGATGGAATGTGGCACTGGAAATACACATTACACTTCGAGTTGGCGAGCCTGAGCTTGAATAGCAGGTCTACAACTTGCTGGTGTAAAGGCCTTGGAGCAAGCTTCTGAATCCCCCTGATCACCAGGAAAAATTTAGTGAACTTAAGAGACAGGCCAGTTACTTACCTGCTCTCTCTCAACCCTGCATCCATCCTCCTCCATCTAACTCTGTGAAGCTAGAGTTAGAAACCTACAACCATGTTTCCCAGGCTCCCTTGCCCAAGACTTCCTATTAATTTCTACTGATAGGAAGCACTTGTGCAAGATTAGAGGGTAGGAGCAGAGGAGAAGCTGTTGTTTCGTGCTCTGGCAGCATCTTTGGACATGACTGCCTCCCTTTGTGATTCTAGCTCCTACAGTGGAGCTTCTAGCCCAGCAGCAGCTGATGCTCCAGGACTCTGCAAACTTGATGTCCTCCCTTTTCTTCCCCCAGTCCTTGGAAATGGGACTGATTCCTGAAGTTATTAGTTTCTGGGTTTTACCTCTTCTTTCTAATTGTTCTCCTAGCACCTAATTCTCCTATTTGCTCTTATAACCCATCCAAAACACATGTAACCAATCTCTTGTATTAAATTTGTTTAAAATATCTAAAATGGGATCAATTTTCTGAAATGCACCCTGACTGATACACAAAAGAACCTAGAACAAGACTCACCACCTATTTAATGTACAAACATCAAAACAATTAAAAATAAAAAGATTTGCCAACATTATATATTGGCACCAAATGCAGAATCCACTCCCATTGCCCTACCACTGGAGCTTTGTGTTAGGAGTGATGGCTGTATGAGAATTGTCTCCAATCACGGAATGCTTTTATCTAGAAGTTTAAGATTTTTTTAATGACACGTGCACCAATTTAATGTAATTTCCAAAACAGAGATAAAAATACTGACCTACCTCATAGAACTGGTTGGAACAACTAATTAGCTCTCATAAAAACACTCCAACCACCTAAAGTACCTCATAAAAGTTTATTATGAGTAGTAATGCTAATAGTTAAGCATATAATGATGGGCATCAAATGGGCACACTCCACAAGCTGATGGTGTTTTAAATTCTCTTTACGATCTCACTGTTGTTTAGCAGTTCATATGTTGAAAGCTCTTCACAGCTGTAAATTAGTTAATCCCCATGACACACACTCCTGAGAGATAGGTCAGTATTATTTTGTATTACTATGGCAACAAATCCTCTGTAAATGCCCAATGATAGAAGTTGGAGATGAGAAACAAGAAAGGTTAAGTGACTTGTTCAAGGCCACACATCAAGTAGGTGGCAGGGTCAGCTTTAAAGTGCAGAGGTGCTGACCCCAAAGGGCACTCCAGTCTACCTGGTCAACACTAAAGGGATTATTGACTTTCATTTGCTTAGAAATTCAGTGAAACAGAAAATACCAAGATGGTCTACATCTGGGAACAAAATATGAACAATTATAATTTGCATGCATATAATTAAATGACCATATTTTGTTAGTCCATTAATGACAGGCAGTAGCAGACAGGGTAGCATGAATTCTGAAGACAGACTTCAGATTCATACCCCAGCTT
The DNA here is from genome assembly GCF_000442215.2 of Lipotes vexillifer. NCBI lineage: Eukaryota > Metazoa > Chordata > Mammalia > Artiodactyla > Lipotidae > Lipotes > Lipotes vexillifer. The sequence continues at coordinate 676,549 of NW_006777552.1, forward strand.
AGCCTCAGACTTGCTGCACAAACTTGGACAAGCTACTTCGCTTCTCTGAACTTCAGTTTCAAAGCCTAAGATTAGAAAAATGAAGCTAATAATGGGATCTGCTTCATGTGGTTATTGTGAGGATTTAAGGTAAAGCACTTAAAACAGGGCCAAGTAGATAATAAGCATTCAATAATTGTCAGCTATCATTAGATGGATAGGAACTATTGCTTACCAACAGTGTGTATCAAGGACAGAGATCTTTAAGACACATACCCTGTCTTCAAAGAGCTTTCAGTAGAATAGGTTTGTACAATGTGTAACTTGCTGGACGATACATGGAGCATAGGTGATATGGGACCATTAAGTGTTCAAGCAAGGCTACATGTTTTCAAAGCAAATGATGTAATTCCTCAGTTCTCTGATAGGGAGTGCTCAGTCTGCTCCCTCCTTCACCTGTCCTTGGGTTCCTGTTTCCATTTCATTAACTTTATTTACACTTTTGTAAAAAGGCAGAACACAAGTCACTAAAAGTTTCCACATGTTAGAGAAAGTGCCCTGGATGCTCGGAAGGGATCAGGGTAATTTCTGGCTGAAGTGTTTAGGCAAGAGGGGGTACTTGAATTTGGTTTTAAAGGTAAGCCTGGGGCTTCCCTGGTGGCGTAGCGGTTAAGAATCTGCCTGCCAATACAGGGGACATGAGTTCGAGCCCTGGTCTGGGAAGATCCCACATGCAGCGAAGCAACTAAGCCCGTGAGCTACAGCTACTGAGCCCGCGCTCTAGAGCCCACAAGCCACAACTACTGAAGCCCGCACGCCTAGAGCCCGTGCTCTGCAGCAAGAGAAGCCACTGCAATGAGAAGCCTGCGCACCACAACAAAGAGTAGCCCCCACTCGCCACAACTAGAGAAAGCCTGCATGCAGCAACGAAGGCCAAAGGCAGCCAAAAATAATAAATAAAATAAATAAATTTATTTAAAAAGGAAAACGGTAAGTCTGGTTTTAAAACCCCAAGATGGCTGTGAGAGTTGGTGAGGGAGGTCAGGAGGGCGGGTGGATGGAGTGGGTGGGCAGACAGGAACAATGGGATACTAGAGCTTAGCAAAGGAAGAATGGAAGAATGTTAATTGAACATGAGTTATGATCCAGCAACTGCATTGTTGGCCCCTTAAATTACTTAACAAAGGTCACATAACTGGTAAGTGACCCGGCTGGGACTCAAATCAATTCACCCATTCCAAGTTGGGGGCAATGGAAAAGAATCGTTGATAACTTTAAGACTGGCGAACGTGACACAAAGTGGAACTTTTGCAAGATTGCCCTGGGTATACTATTTAGAGAGGATTGAATAGACGGTCCAGGAAAAGCCAGAGAAGGAAGTTTACAACATGTGAGGAATAATGAAAGCTGGAGTAGAATGATGATGTAAGAATGGAAGAGAAAGGAGAGATGGTAGAGCTGCCCAGTGATTATCAGCTATATTATAGAATCACCTGGAGATATTTTTAAAACTACTAATGCGGGCTTCCCTGGTGGCGCAGTGGTTGAGAGTCCGCCTGCCGATGCAGGGGACACGGGTTCGTGCCCCGGTCTGGGAAGATCCCACATGCCGCGGAGCGGCTGGGCCCGTGAGCCATGGCCGCTGGGCCTGCGCGTCCGGAGCCCGTGCTCCGCAACGGGAGAGGCCACAACAGTGAGAGGCCCGCGTA
>NW_006777552.1:678263-718133 GCF_000442215.2 Lipotes vexillifer
AAAAAAAAAAAAAAAAAAAAAAAAAAACTACTAATGCATATACTCGTTGACTGTTATATACACAGTAGGTGGAAACAAAAGGATACCATTTGAACTTATACTAAAAAGAAACCAGATAGAGAAAGTTAAATAAGAAACAGGGAGCTAAGGGCATTTTTTTATTATGGTAAAAACAGATATCATAAAAGTTACCATCTTAACCATTTTTACAGTTCTATAGTGTTAAGTATATTTACATTATTGTGAAACACATCTTTAGAACCCTTTCACCTTTGCATAACCGAAATTCTGTACCCATTGAACAACAGTTCCCCTTTACTCCCAGGCTCTGGTAAATACCATTCTACTTTCTACATCTATGAATTTGACTACTTTAGATACCTCATATAAGTGGAATCATACAGTACTCGTTCTTTTGTGACTGGTTCATTTTACTTAACATAATGTCCTCAAGGTTCATCCATGTTATAGCATGTGACAGAATTTCATTCCTTTTTAAGGCTGCATTGTATTCCATTGTGTATGATATATATCACATTTTGTTTACCCATTCATCTGTCAGACATCTGAGTTTCTTCCACATCCTGGCTATTGTGAATAGTGCCACCATGGACATGGATATGCAAATACCTCTTCAAGACCCTGCTTTTTGTTCTTTTGGATATATATCCAGAAGTGGGATTGCTGGATCATATGGTAGTCCAATTTTTAAATTTTGGAGGAAACTCCATACTGTTTTCCATAGCAGTTGCACCATTTTACAATCCCATCAACAGTGCACAAGGGTTATTACTTCTCCATATCCTTGCCAACACTCGTTATTTTCTATTTTATTGATAGAAGCCACCCTATGGGTGTGACTAAGGGCATTTTTAAAAGGTATAAGTAAGAAGATAATCTCTAAGACACAAATATATATCATTCTAAATACCAAAGTAATTCAAAAAGAAAGCAGATTACATAGGGAAACATAGCAGATATAACAAAAATAATATTATAAAATAACATGGCAGAGTTGAGACTAAACATATCAACTTTATCAATAAAGATGTATAAGGCTTAACTCACTTGCTAAAAGATTCTCTATCTGGTCCACAAAGTAAGACCCACTATATGCTCTATTTGAGAAACATACTTAATACAAAGTAATTCAGAAAGGCTAAAAATAAAGAAATGGGCAAAAATATTCCAGGAAAATGGAAACAATAAAAAAGCAGGGGTTGCAATCCTGATATCATCACATATATTCTTGGTGGAAAAGTAAAATGTCTTGTATGTTAAATTTCTGATTTTGGTAATGGCATTGTGGTTATGAAAGAGAATGTTTTTATTCTTAGGAAGTACATACTGAAGAACTCTTATGGGTGAAGGACTTTCAAAGGGTTCAGAAAAAATAAAACGAGAATGATAAAATGGTGCAAAATGTAAAAAATCAAGAGTATATGTGAGGGCTTCCCTGGTGGCACAGTGGTTAAAAATTTGCCTGCCAATGCAGGGGACACAGGTTCGAGCCCTGTCCGGGAAGATCCCACATGCTGTGGAGCAACTAAACCCGTGAGCCACAACTACTGAGCCTGCGTGCCTAGACCCCGTGCTCCACAACAAGAGAAGCCACCACAGTGAGAAGCCTGTGCACCATAATGAAAGAGTAGCCCCTGCTCGCTGCAACTAGAGAAAGCCCATGCACAGCAACAAAGACCCAACACAGCCATAAATAAATAAATTAATAAATAAAAACTTTTAAAAAAGGTTTAAAAAAAAAAGAGTATAGGGCTTCCCTGGTGGCCCAATGGTTGAGAGTCTGCCTACCGATGCAGGGGACACGAGTTCGTGCCCCGGTCCTTGAAGATCCCACATGCCGCGGAGCGGCTAGGCCCGTGAGCCATGGCCACTGAGCCTGCGCATCCGGAGCCTATGCTCCGCAACGGGAAGGGCCGCAACAGTGAGAGGCCAGCATACCGCAAAAAAAAAAAAAAAGAAGAAGAAAGAGTATATGTGTGTCAGACATAGAGAACAGATTTGTGATTGCCAAGGGGGAGGGTTGGTGGGGGAGGGATGGATCGGGAGTTTGGGATTAGCAGATGCAAACTATTATATATAGAAGGGATAAACAACAAGGTCCTACTGTATAGCACAGGGAAATATATTCAATATCCTGTAATAAACCACAATGGAAAAGAATGTGAAAAAGAATATATTTATATGTATAACTGAATCATTTTGCTGCATACCCAAAACTAACACAACATTGTAAATCAACTATATTTCAATAAAAAATAAATTAAAAAAACAAAAAAAGAGTATATGTGCGTTACTTGTACATTTTTACAACTTTTCTGTTTGAAATTTTACCAAGATTTAAAAATAAATTATTTTAATAATGCCCAGATCTAACTCCCCAGAACTTCTAATTTGCTTAGCCAGAACCATGGTATTTTTTAAAGCTCTCCAGGTAATTATAATGTGCATTCATATTTGAGAGCCAGTAGATGAATCCAGCCATGGGACTTGATTACTGACTGGATGTATGTGGTAACAGAGAGGGAGAAATCAAGGAAGACTATGGTAGGCAGAAAAATGGCACCTAAGTATATCCAGGTCCTTATACCTGGAACCTGTAGATGTTACCTTATATGGCAAAAGGGGCTTTGCAGATGTGATTATATTAAGGATCTTGAGACAGGGAGGTTATCCCAGATTATCTAGGCAGGCCCTAAATGTAGTCCCAAGTATCCTTACCTGAGGAAGGCAGAAGGAGATTTGACTAGAGAAGAGGAAGTAGGAATGTGACAGCAGAAGCAAGAGGTTGGAATAATGCAGCCATAAGCTAAGGAATGCCAGCAACCACCAAAAAACAGACACTCTCCTGGAGGCTCCAGAAGGAACCAGATCTTGATTTTACACCTTGATTTTATCCCTGTTAGACTCATTTCAGGCTTTTGGCCTCTAGAACTGTCAAAGAATAGATTTCTGTTGTTTTAAGCCACTATGTTTGGGTAATTTGCTATAGTGACAAATAGAAAACTAATGTGAAGACAAATATTTTAGAGGGAAAGGGACGAAGGTGGTGCCATGAACAAAGTCTGACCTTTCCTGTTCAATAGGATGAGTTTTATACCCACTCATTTTCTGAACCCCCAAAAAGAATGGGAAAGTGGGTAATTAATGGATGAGACATTTCAACAAATTTCTGGAAGATGGAAAGAGGATGGGAGTATGCTGATAGATGGAACAGTGACATGGAACCACATCCCCAAATATCTGATTTAGGAGGCTGCAGAGGAGGCGAAACCTAACTTGCCCAGAGTATCCCCGCCCCCCCCACAAGGCTCCAAGCTCAGAGCTGGCATTTAAGACGGAGGGGAATGGTCAACTGTCGAGCTAACAAGGGGATTCTTTGAAGGTCTATACACAGAACAGGGGTATTAGGGGGTGCCATCTCCCCTTCCCTCTCCCCCCTCGCTATAGACAGCCCAGCATTTATCCCTCATAAAAATTCTGAGATTTTAAAGGAAACAATAAATATTGATTGGAAGAAGCTAAATTTCTGTGTTGGATGTTTTTCCCCAGAAATTTGTCCTCCTCATTCTGACCTGAGGAGCAACTCCTAGCCTACTCACTCCAGAGCTAAGTCACAGGGGTTGTACCCAGGACCTGTATATTGTGACCAAGCAGAAGACCTTCCTCCATATGGCAGAGGAAATCCTTTTCTTTTAAATATAAATGGGAACACAAGTCCATTAGGAACTCCAGGGGAAAAAAGGCAATAGAAGCAACAATCAAAAGATGTTTGACAAATTCATGGTTCAATTATGAAACTTTCTATGACTTTAGGCAATTGTTGCAGTGTAAGGAAAGAGAACTCTTTTGACCTTGAAGCTACAACCATTGTATCTTGAGCAGCTCAGAGGACGTTTCATTGGGCTCATAGAGAAGGAAATGCAATCCTAACATACAGCTTGGCTTTTGCTGTGAACATATTCACATGGTTATAATAATGTCAATTCTATTCTTTGGTTTTAAATCTATAGCAAAAGATCATAAGTTAATTATGGTTTCAAGACAGATTTAAGTGTTAACCATCTTAACAAAGTAAAAGTTACGACATGGCTGAGATGAGGTGGGAATTGGCAAGGGAGGAATGGAATAGAGATAAGTAACGAAGAGGATAAAATGGGAAATAGAGATAAATATGGTGCCTAATATCACAATGCTCTCTTAGAAAATGACTCAAAAGTAAACAATACAGGACTTCTCTGGTGGCGCAGTGGTTGAGAGTCCACCTGCCAATGCAGGGGACACAGGTTCGTGCCCCGGTCCAGGAAGATCCCACATGCCGCGGAGCGGCTGGGCCCATGAGCCATGGCCGCTGAGCCTGCACGTCTGGAGCCTGTGCTCTGCAGCGGGAGAGGCCACAACAGTGAGAGGCCCGCGTACCACAAAAAAAAAGAAAAAAAAAGTAAACAATACAAAGATCAAATACTCCAAGGGTGGAAAGGTGGGGTGTAATACAAGTGGATTAAGTCTTGGTCTTTCATGGTTAAAATTCAACATATATTGCCTAAAATTTTTTTTTAAATCAAGAAATAGAAGTACATTATTTAGAGGTATGGAGGCAATCACTAGAAGGCTTGAACTCAAAGGCCTGAACATAAGAAGTCACTTCTGAAGCATGGACTGGGATGGAGAAAGAGTTGAAAGATTACTGCTTTTTATCATAAACTCTTCTAGGTGATTTTTCTTTTTACCACATGCATGTATTTCCCTAATAAACATAAGTTTTAAAATGATAAATTACTAGGAACATAGTAGATCCTCAATTATTGGCAGTCTAGTGTCAATTTTCCAGATGATTCAGTACGTTATATTGCCTTAGGGCCATTATTTAAAGAACATCATGGTTATACATTCTGATAGTCCATAGTCTTATAGACTCTATAGTTAATCACTATATTCTTATGTTAATAAAGGGAGTGTAGAAAAGGAAGGAGGAAAGGAAAAGAAAATAATAGGGAAGTCAAGATAGAAGAGCTCTTAAAGGGTCAAACTGCTGAAGTCAGACTCAGAGTGGAACTGGTGAGTCCTCTGGGCAGAGATTTCCAACAGGATGCAGAGCTTTAGAGAGCCATCTAAGCCCAGAGGTACTGTCTGGGGCCTCATTCACACAGACCGGCAAACTCTGAAAGCGATGGCGGTCGGTCGTGAGCGCTGCTCTAGTACCCTTGGCTCTTTCCCCAAATAGGCTGCCTCCTGGCACTCCCCAGCCCTGCCCATTCTCCCCTCTACACACACAAACATTGTCTCTACTGTTCTACAGTGTGCAAGGCCATTCCCAAGTGCCACTTTCTTGAAGCCTTTTATCAACAATCTCAGCCCTTACCAGTCTCCCTCTTGCTGACCTCCATGGGGCTCAACACTTTCACACTTGACAATAGCCAGTAGGTACCATATGCTTTACTAATTGTTTGGGTGCCCTAACCCCTTCTTCCCAACAAGATCATAAGTTCTTTTAAAGGAAGAAGCCCTGACATCCATCTTTTGCTCTTCTAGAGAACCTAGCTCAGTGTCAGGCTTCAAATAAACAATTACAACTCAAGTTACGGCAGACAGTGGTGTAGGAAGTTCTCATTTTAACTGAAACAAGTTTCCTTCCCTATCTTGCTTTGAGCTATAAAGAGGGGACGCTAACACTTCACCTGTCGGGTTTGTAGCATGGTTGTGACTGCCGGGACCCAGTGCAATTCCAGTCGCCTTTTATTCTCTGAGACAGGCAGCCTGGAGTGCTGAGGGTTGAGGACCTGAGGAAGAAGAGGCACAGCACCATGGCTGCCTTTTGTTCCAGCAGATACTGCCCCTACTAAAGGGCAGAATCATCCAGATATCAGGCGTGAGTCCATGATGCAAAGGTCAGAAGGGGGCACCGTGTATGACTTAACCTTTACTGCTAAGAGAACAGGGCTCCTATGGGAAGCACATAGGCAGGACTTGATGTGATCTAGAGAGGGAGGGCAGTTTTCTGGGCATCCACTGTCCTCATTTCCACCATCCCTCCCCCGCTCCTAGCAACTCTCCATACAAATACCACTGCCTGAAATATGAGTTCTTCCAATTATTTTAGTGTCTATGCCAAGGTCACTTTCTTTTATTCATTTTAGCAGGCTTCTTTCAAGTTCAGATCAAGACCTCTGCTCTCAAAGGAAACATGTCAACATTTCTTCCCCCTGCCGCCCTTCACATCATGGCAACCACTCACCACACGTTGTTTATCCGGAAAGCCCCAGGCAGCCAACACACTCAGGCAAGCCAAACAGAAAACTCTACTGTGTGCAGGAGGATGGAGTTTTTGGTGTGCCCTGTGGCCCTGAAAATAACAATGGTTTTACTATGAAGACACATTTACTTTCAAAGCTTTGTTCCCTCAAGTGTACAGAGATACAGACTCGCACACACTCCTAACTTAACTTTTCTCCCTTGTTCATGAAAGAATTCACAGAGGACAGGACATGCCTGGTTGCGTCCAAGTGAGAACAATTCTATCACTCACTCTTCCTCTGACTTCCTTTGTGATTTTGACAGAGTAGTCTGATCAAAGGGGACACTTCCATGGCAATAAAGAAGAAACCAAGAGTCAAGTTGCAGTGAATGATTAAATCACACATTTTAACCATTCCTCCTGTGTTGTAGCACTTTTCCCCAGAGCACCCCTGTAATTGTGCTATGACACCATTTATTATTTACAATTGCCTTATTTTCTTCTGAGATCAGGCTTTGTTTAAAAGTCATTCAGGACTGGTCGTACTTCAACTAAGGGTCAGTTGAAGCTTCCATGTAATCTGCTCTGTGTCAAATGCCATTATGTTACAAGCCCCCAAACCAGCACATAAAGAAATACATTCACCTAAATTCAAAGAAGCTGTATATATCTTAACAGAAACTAAATCTCTACAAGGACATGTCAAAGAGAAAGAAACAACAGTCCCACAGTTTACTCTGCTGCCTGGTGTACATGACACTCAACTCTGGCACTCGAATATTTATGTATACTTTGTGCAAGTCTTGCTAATTGTAATTATGATTGCTTACTACAGTTTCCAAGGTAACAGTTGTCACTGCAATGCTTCACTGCCAACTCAATTTCCATTATCCTGCTGATATAACAAATATTATGCAACATTTTAACTGAAAATTTCTGTAAATGGGCGTCTAAGTGTGGTGTGTTTCTTTAAAAGGGAAGGAAAACAATTATTAGCTTTCCATTATTCATCTCAGTGGCACATTCGATCAGTAATTACTTCAATTTTATATTAGAAATGAATGAACTGGGGTCCCATGAGGGAGGACACTGAGGTCCATGATTTGGAGGTTCTGGATTCTGATTCTGCCTCTCCCAGTGACCCATGTGACCTTGGTTCAGTCGCCAGGAGCTTGTCCAGAAACTGTGCCACAGTAAATGAAGCAGTGCCCTTGGGTGTCCTGTTCCCGCCCCTTTTTTCCCAGGGTGCTCTTGTCACATGAGCATCTTTTATTCTCTGAGTTAGGCAGCCTGGCACAATGAGGCGTGGGACCTGGAGCAGAACAGACAAAGCAGGTGCCCTTCACTGTGACTGCCTTCTGTGACTGCCCCCTAAAGAACAGAATCATCCAGTTAACGGGTCAGAAAGACCTCATGAACAGGAGGTATGCCTACAGTTGTTTCTGGTAATGGCCAAGATGAAGGACCTTTTCCTCAGTCCCATAGTGGCCTCTCCAGTCAGGGATCTGGTCAAGGATCCCACTTCCTGCCTTGCAGGAGATGTATGTCTAATATACATAATGCACATACACACATGTGTATCTCTATTTAGTGTGAATGTTCACACAGTGCCAAGAACTCAGAGCTGCTGTTGGTAGGGGATGATGCTGGAGCCACACTCCTGGCCAGCTTTTGTCATATTTCCAGTCTATCCACTGGAATTTCTCCTCTTGCTTCCTCACAGCCTGGTTCCTAAACCACTGCCTGGCTCTGACCTGGTCTCTGTATCCTACTGGCTGAACTTACATATCCAGGATGCCAAGCTGCATCCGCCTCTGGCAACTGTGTATGTTCTGCCTCCTGGTCCCCCCCAAGGCACCCACGGTCACCTCCTGTCTCGAACTTTCTGTTCAATTCTCCTTTCTTTGTTCACCTTGTAATCTCCTAGAGATCAGAAATGATGCCTCTCACCTTTTCTCTACCCTCCTGTAAGACCTGATAAGCGTCTAATAATTGATAAATTAAAAAATTAAATATCAACAAGAATTTGATATCCATGTATGAAACAGTTCAAAGAATAAACTGAGTCTGAGCAGCTTCAAAACTCCAAAAACCTCCCTTGTACTTCCATAATAGCACATTGTAAAATAGTGCTCAAAGCAGTGATTCACAACCATGGAAGGAGCAGGAACTCTCCTACGGAGTTTATTAAAAATAGAGATTATACATAATCTGAAGCGGTTCTGTGAACATCTTTAAAAATTGTTAGTTTTATTAGGTGTGATGTTCTCATTGCGATTATGTGTTTTAAAAGACTCCTCTATCATTTCACAATACAGACTGAAATATTTGTTTAGAAAAATATATCTGGGATTTGCTTTTAAATAAGCCAGTGAGGGTGGAGAGAGCTGGGAGGTGATACTGGTGAAGCCGGTTTGGCATGAGTTGGTGATTATTGAAACTCGCCAATGGGACATAGGGACTCACTGTACTATAGTCTCTACTTTTACATTTGAAATTCCTCATGATAAAAAGTTTTTAAAACATATAAAGTAAATAAAGCAAAATAGTAATAATTGTAAAATCTAGGTGAGAGTATGTAATCTCCCAGAAGTGAGAAACTATTTTGTACTTTCACATATATTTGCAAATTATAAATAATACATTGTTTTTAAAAGAGAAAAGAACCACAGATTCCCCACACCCTAACCCCCTTTGTCCTTTCTGAACCCAAATCTCTATGGGTAGGGTATAGACAGGTATATTTTTAAAGCACCAGGAGCTAGGAACCTCTACTAGCTCTACATTAATGTAATTTTAATTACTTGTACTACTTGAAAGTAATAAATCTGCATTTATTGCAGATTTATATTACAAAACACTTTATATTTTTAATATTTTATTAATTTGGATAAACTTTACCCTGCCCTCACCCATATGCAGTTAATACAAATTTTAAAGTATTTACTGTGTATTATATAATTATTCTCCTGTGAGTGGATCACAATCTACTTAGAAAATAATGCCACCATCTTGATTCCTCAATCATTAAGCAAAAACTTAACGGAAATACACTGTGATTGACTTCGGAAAGGATATTTTCTGAGTACATTAGTGGGATAATTTCATAGTGTATTTTCTTTTTTTTTTTAAATTTATTTATTTTTTGGCTGCGTTGGGTCTTTGTTGCTGTGCGCGGGCTTTCTCTAGTTGCAGTGAGCGGGGGCAACTCTTCCTTGCTGTACGCAGGCTTCTCACTGCGGTGGCTTCTCTTGTTTCAGAGCACGGGCTCTAGGTGCGCGGGCTTCAGTAGTTGTGGTATGCGGGCTCAGTAGTTGTGGCTCGTGGGCTCTAGAGAGCAGGCTCAGTAGTTGTGGTGCATGGGCTTAGTTGCTCCGCAGCATGTGGGATCTTCCCGGACCTGTGTCTTCCCAGCTCGAACCTGTGTTCCCTGCATTGGCAGGTGGATTCTTAACCTCTGCACCACCAGGGAAGCCCCAGTAGTGTATTTTCCTAAATATAAATATTTTCCTCTAACAGGAAGAGAAATAGTAATTATCCATTTAATCTCAACATATTTGTATTAGTTTCTTGTTGCTGTTGTAACAAATTACTACAACTTGGTGGCTTAAACTAATACAAATTTATTATCTTGCCATTCTAGAGTCACAAGTCCAAAATAGATCTTACAGAGCTAAAATCAAGGTATCATCAATGATGTTTCCTTCTAAAAGCTCTCCTTGTACAGCTTTTAGAGCCGGCCCTCATTCCTTGTCTCATGGTTCATCACTCTGACCTCTGCTTCTGTTGTCACATCCCCCCTTCTTTACTCTGACTCTCCTGCCTCCCTCTTATAAGGACCCCTGGAGATTACATTGGACCCATCAGAATAATCCGGGTTCATCTCTCCATCTCAAGATTCTTAACTTAATCATATGTGCAAAGTCCCTTTTGCCATGTAAGGTAATATATTCACAGGTTCAAGGGATTAGGACATGAGCATCTTTGGGGCCCGTTATTCTGTCTACTGAAATACGCTATTACTTTGCCCCTCTGAACTTAATCAGTGTGGTAGACAGCCATTACTGCAATAATGTTGTATAGCAAACTATCCCAAACTCAATGGTTTATAGCAACAATCATGTGCTTTTCTCACTTGAGAGTCACAGATCACCTGGTTTAGCTCTGCTTCAGGCTGAGAGCTGGGAGCTTGGCTCCAGGGTTCAGCTTGGGTTTGTGTCTGGTCCACATGTTTCAATCTGGAATCCAGGCTGAAAAGGCAGTGACTATCTGGGTCGTGCTGTTTTCTACACAATCACAAAAATACAAGAGGCCAAGCCAAACCTCACACGCACATTTAAAGCCTCTGCTTGTATTACACCCACTCCAATTTCATTGACCAAAGCAAATTGCATGGCCAAACCCAAAATCAGTGAAGTAGGGACATATGGTTCACCCCCAGGGGGAGAGGGAAGAGAGTGAATATTTGCTGAACAGGAATTCAGTTTCCTGTTCATTAGGTGTGACACTATCAAGTTGAAACTTCTCAGTGATTATACACCTTGGAAGTGTGTTGAGCTTTGACAGGTCACTGACATAAATGCATATCCTTTCACTGTGACTTCTTTTGTCTCCAGAACTCTCACTTATCTAGGACATGGATGAAAACATGGAAGTAGGCAAGAAAGGCTACTGAGCACCAAAATAGATAAATGAAGGTACATAAACAACTCTATAAACTATTTACTCTTAACTTGCAGACAATTCTAACAATGTTGAATACCTCATATCTAGGTCCACAATAAGATATCACCCCTCCCCCCGCCCCCTCCCCCGAAAAAACTAACAGAAACCAACAAGGAAAACATGAAATATGGAAACCAAATCTAAACAGCAACACAAAAGAATGGAATTATTTGATGTAGGGGTAAATAAACAGCCTCACATATCTCAGTAAATCTTAAGCTTCTAATCCATCAGAGTTTAAAAATGATTATGCTAGACAATAAGATACATGAGGGCAGGGATCTTACCCATTTTATTCATCACTGTGTTCCCATTATCTAGGATACTGCTTTGCACAGGAGGCATTCACTAAATAGCAGTGAAAGTAATGTCCATAATGATTTAAGAAATTCTCTTTATTGTGTTATATGTAAGATGGCAAACAAGGATGCTCTCTGTGCAAGTATCTCAACCAACATGAATAAGTTGAGAAGCTCGTGAAGGAGTCAGAGGAAAAGTTTATCAAAAGGCTACAGAGGTGTTTCATGAAACCCAAAGGCAGAAGAGCAGATGAGAAGCCAGAGAACACTCTCTGTTCGTGTCATATCTCTGCTTCTCTACGCATATCTACTTCATAATCTGAATAGATCAGTTCCCGCTATTCCCAGGCAACAAGGAGGGTGCAAGATAGACACCCCACGTCTCCAAAAGTTTTATATTTCAGGACGAGACATATGCAGAGACTGGCTAACTCTTCCTGTGTTTCCCTTAAATTCCCATAAGAGATGATTTTCTCCAGCCCATTCCAATCATCCAACCAATAGGCAAGAAAAATAAAGGCCTATGGTTGGCAGACTGCTAGTATTCACATCCTTGTGTGATCCCCTACTCTTAAGTGTGGGCTGAACTTACTGACTCACTTCTAAAGAATAAAATAGAAAAAAGTGATGAGATATCACTTCCAAAATAGGATTATAAAGAGATTTTGGCTTTCATCTTAGGCATGTGTGATCACTTTCCCTGGGTCTGGCCTATACTCCGTCATGAGCCAGCCCTGTGCAAAGGCCCATGTGACAAGGAACCAAGATCTAACAGAAACCACATGATTAAGTGTGGCAGTGGATCACCACTCCCATCGCAGTCGCACCTTCAGGTGAGACCCGCTGACAGCTGGACTACAACTTCACAAGGGACCATGAGCCACAGACACCCAGCTAAGCCACACCTTGATTCCTAACTCACACAAACTGTGAGATAATAAATGTTTGTTGTTTTAAGCCTTAACATTTTGGAGTAATTTGTTATCAGCCATAACTAATAATACTAATAGATAACTAGTAATTTCCAAAGAAGGAGATTGTTAGCAAGTTAAGCAATCACTCTAAAATGTCTACTAAAATCTATAACACATTTTCAAAAATATTTCTAACCCAAATGATTAAAATAAACAAGTTTTCATACTAAAAAAGCTAGTCAACCATGTAGAAAGCTGCTCAGAATGATTTATCCCCTAAAGTTCTACACAACCACCATTTTACTATACAAATTCTGAAACACTCGTAAACACGTCAGTTTTGTCACTTGGTAGCTTCCCCCTTGATGAATTCTCCAGGCCTCTGGTGCCTCTTCCTTCACCTTCCTGCATTCTCTTTTCCATTCCTTGTGGAAAGAAAACATTTCAACACATAAAACAATGTGAGGACAATAAGTATATGGTACAGATCAAAGTGTAATGGAAGTTCAGAGGAGTCTACATGGAAATGGAATGATCAGAGGGATATTTATCAGATGGTAAGACCTGAGTTGGGTATGAAGGGTAGGGAGAACTTAGAAAGAAGAAAATCAAGAGAGACAGGACTACAGGTGAAAGAACAGAGAGAGAGAAGAAATTTTTCAAATCTCACTTCAATTTTTACTTGCAGGAATCTATTATTTTAAGCATAAATAGTGTCTAATATAAAAAGAATGCAATTGTGTTCAGTAGCCATGACCCTTTAGGCCTGGGGAATGTTAAGAGGACAGACATGGACAACACAGTCACCAAGGAAGGAATGTTTCCTTTCAGGTTCCAAAATTAGCATTCCAAGCAAGTTTTATAAAAGGAGGAAAAAAAACCTTTGCTATTCCCATGGCTGACAACACTCTCCCAGTTTCAACCTCCTCCCACCCTCCCATCCCCTAATACTATTACTCGGAGGAATCTGTTATTACTCCCTTCCCCACTCCTTTCAACCTATCTGGCTTCTGGCCTCCTATCTGTTTGTGGTATCTTGGGATTCCTGTAACACTCTTGTCAGGAACATCAACAGGGGGTACCTTAGAACCCCCTAAGGGTGTGCCTTAGAGCACTGCACAAAGGTACCTGGGGGACGGAATCTGAGGGGGCTCAAATCCAGCCCAGTATCTGGGATGGGCTGCATCCACCCTGAAGAAGGGGTGTTTTTTGGTAATTCATTTGCCCAAAAGAGTAGCTTTTTTTGCAGTTTGCACAAAGGCACGCCTTACTAGCAGTGACCCTGACCACTGCAGTATCCAAGCTTTGCTAGATATTTTTAAGTCAGTGCTATCACTTGGATCCTCCCTTTATGTCCAGCATCAATTGACCTGACAAATAATGAAATATCATGGGTCCTACATATCAGTTAGGGTGAATCTGACCATAGTTTCCCCTAAGACAATGAGACAAATTTCAGTCAGCTCTGTTTACTATGTAAAGAAATGCAGTTTGTCAGAAGACTGTACATAGAGGCAGAAAAAGACCTCTCAGACCCTCAACCCGAAATGACATCCTCATTTCTTATTGATGCCACCATCTCCAAAGCATACTTACCACACCTTGGTCTATGAACTAAAGACTTAGTTGTCTCTGGATCTGATTGCTTCATTCAAGCTCCCCAGGTATGGGCTGATCTGATACAAGACTGTCTTGTTGCAACTCATCAGCTAAGACCTCGTCAACCACAAAAGAAAAATTACTAAAAGATTTGAAAGAAAGATTATTTCAAAATTTGGAAAAAGGTAAATCATTTAATATCTCAGTGAGCATAAATGGTCAGGTATTTTTGAAATCAGCTTATAACATCATCATTATGATGATGATAAATCTTTTTTTCTAAAAATGCCTTTTTGGCACAAACTGAGCGACCAATTCATGAACAATTGGGCACCCAAATAATTGGAAATATTTCAGAAGAGCAAATGAAGCAAAAGAGATCATGGAAAGCTGGAAATATATGGATGCAATTTTGAGCCTAAATGAACATGCAGCACCATATACAAAATAATCAGTGAGATGTGAAAACAGATGTGGATCCCTTTGATCTGAATCAACAGGGTGTGAAGGGCTCTTATTATTAAAGGAAAACCTTGATGCTGCCTCACACTTGTCCAGATCCAGACGTACAAGATCCTAGCTTTGCAATGTGAAAGCCCACTGCTGAGCTTCATCCACACAGGAGGCTTGGGAGAGCACCCAGTACTCCTTGGCTGACTAACTCAGAAGCCTTCCTCCCTGTCATTCTTCTCCTGAGAAATTTTCATCCCCATTAGCAATTTTAAAAACTCCTTGCCAATACAGGACCTCTAATTCAGAAAAGAGAGGTGGCCTGTATTTTCACACTTAGTCCAGGGAAACTGGTGTGCTATAGCATAAGGAATGACCACATAGCTATTCCTTCTAGAAAACTAACTGAGGGCAAGAAAGAGCAGTGTCCTTCCTATCCCAAAGAAAGAATCAACGACCATTTTTTCAGAGTTCCAAGGAGCCCTAAAGACCTTCTCCAGAGATTTCCAAAACTTTGTTCAACCAAGTCCTGGGATTTTGAGAGAAGCTACAGAAAAAGAAAAGGGTGGACTAATGGTGAGATCATGGAAAGCATTTTCAATGATTTGCTTAAGGCTTCCTTCAAAGTTAGTTTCAAAGTCACCTTAAAATTAACAGGAGAAATTTGAGGAAAATCTGTAATGTGGGAGGATTATATCTTGAAATCTTAACTGTCTGTAGGTTCTGTTCTCCCCTGTTTTCTCGATGATACTCAAGGCTATGATTTTTCCTTCTTCTAGCTAAAACAGAAGGAGAATCAAAACTTGAAGGAGGTGCTAGCTTGAGAATGGCACTAAAAGAAGCCTACACATGAAACCTTTCCATCTAAAGGTGAGAGGGAAGAAGGGGTAGGAAGGGATAGCAGTGGGTGGAGGATGAATTTAAATTAGAAAAGAGGGAGGACTCCCAGAAGGCCTCAAAGTGGGAAAAATAAAAAGGGCATTCTTTCTAGAGGACAAGAAAGAAGATAGGAGGTGTTACTGACCCTCCCAACAAAGGTCCTCTTGCAAGGTGTCATTCAAGTCAATAGAACTAGACCAAGTTCAGCTCAGAATCCAAGGAAAACTTTCTTCTTTGATCAGAGAATGGAGGGGTGTGAACTTATGCTCTAGAGTCCACACTGCTCTCCCCGACAGGCTGTAGGTGGGGCTGCATTATAGGGATCTCCCTGGCTGGGAGGAGAGAGGGCGGGGCTCTCAGGGGCCGGCGCAGCTGGGCTGCTCATGCTCCAGATTGCACTGCTGGGCACAGCGTCTCTGCACGTGGCCTGCCGCCGCCATCTTGGATTGAGTGTCCTGAGTAGTGCTCCTTCACATGCCGGAGTTGAGGTGTAGGTACTAGGAACTCTAGTCCCAAGCGCCTGGGGCAAGCCCTCTGCACTCCACCCCCTATGATCAAGTGAAAATAGACTAAACACAAAGGATTAAAAAAGGTAAGACTTTACTTTATTACCCAGATTCTATTTTTATTTGCTGGGAATGGTTAATGGGCTTTGCCAGTGACAGAAGGGTTGTCAAGGTGAGCTGAACCCAGTAATTGAGGATAATCACAAGAAAGTCCTGGGCATTTTTAATCTTACAGAATTGAAGGTGGGAGACTTGGACCCCAAGGATGTGGTTGAGGATAAGAAGGGAAAACTTGCCCCCTGACCCAGGTGGCAGCAGAGTAGAAGAGAATCATTTGGGAAGTTTCCTCTGAGCCAAAGTAGAGATGGTCACGTTTCCCTGTTCCAGGTAAGCCCACAGTAGGAGAATGCCCTGAGAACCCCGTGCTATAGAAATGACTGCATGAGCCTGGCGTCAAAGGGGGATGTTTAGAAAAGATACCCTTATCAAAGACCATCATTGTTTCATGCACTTTAATGTGATCCAAACACACATGTAGATAACTAACTGAGGAATTGAGGCTAACCCAATTCTTTTTACTTTCAATTCAAAGAAAGCAGAGATAAAGGATTTTGTCCTGTAATTGTTTTTTACTCCTTATATTTATAATGAAGTCCTGTGCTGATTTTCAAAGTGCTTGATGATGTTGCTGTCATTCTTCCTGGTGAAGAAACTTCTAAGTAGATAATGTGACTTTTTTTTGACTGAAACTGCTATTGACTTGGGGGGAGGGGAGAGACATGAACACATGTACAAATAGCATCAAATCTGTGACAAGCAATACCTTGAAATACATCAAGACTGTTACATAATCTGACTATAATGGTAGACTCTGTTCACCAAGAATACCTTGCCCCAAAGCATCTGGCTCTTGATCTTCTCACTGGGTTCAACAAGGTGGTAAAAATGGGTCAGATGATTTCAGTTAGCCACATTACAGCAGCTCTCAGTGGGATGTTAATTAGTGAGATGTCACCAACGGTTTCATGAAAATGCCCTGAACCTCCACTAAGAGCATCAACATAGCTTATAAAACCCTGAAAAGTCTGCAGGTATTTATGTCCTAATATTTATGAGTTTGGGTCTGAAATATTAAGAGAAGAGAAATGGCCTGGACATCCAAACTGACATGCTATGCTAGATCTCCATCGCTCATCTGGGTTCTCCCCAGAGGAGAGACTCATTGGAAAAGATCTCACTCATTAACCACTAAGTTAGGTAGAAAACATTTTCATGTTTTCCCACAGTTTATAATTTAAAATGTGTTTTTTAAATGTTAAAACAGATGTAGATATATTATAGAATTTAAAAATTCACATGAATTTCTAACATAAAAAAGTAAGGAATTTTCCTATTTTCTGAGGAGATGTGGTTAGGACATGGCCCCAGACTTCTAGAGATAACAGCTCAATGTCCATACTCTAAGGGATACTTAATGGGAAAGGTTAAGAAGCACTGGCCTGGAGTTTATATACAGAGAAGCCTAGTAGGTGTAAATCACTCAGCTTTCGTGACTCATCATGCCAGAAAAGGCATTTGCCAACAGTTCAAAGCCCTTTCCATAGATGTAGTTATCAAGGTGTCATCACATAATGTTTGAGAAAAGGCAGTAATGCGACCAAAACACATGTCCAGGCAGTACATCTTAACTCTCCTCAAATAATCCATGGACTCTATTAGGAAAGAAACACAGTCTGAAATCCACAACATCTAAATCTGCTAAAAATAAAACAACTGGTAAACGGAATAGTTTAATGAATGTTTTAAAAGTTGGCAATGTTAGGTTCAGCTCCAAATCTTTAATCATTTAATCATTAGACTTTCTTCATCTGTATTATTTCTCTTAATGTGTTATCTTCTCTTGGCCAAATCAACCCAATAAAAAACACCATGAAAATCTTTCATTACTTAGCACTGCCAGCCCCATCCTCAGCTTCTACTCCCAGCTTCAGAGTAAGTTCATCCAACCCTCTGCAATCTTAGGCCTTCAGATATCATCCCTCCCTACCCTTCCTTCACTGGTGTTTACCTTACTGCACCAGCTATTTAGTCTGTAATCAACCCTATAAATCCACTGAAATTTAAAAAAATAAAGCAGGGAAAATTATTTTTAAATGAAATGAAAACCTCAGTAATTTGATGTGCAGGAAATGAAGAACAAAGTGTCACAACCCGAGTGCTTTTAAATAAGTCATAATTAATTACTTATGCATCTATGTTTGGATGCTCAATTTATGACTATGCAGAAAATGTAATTGCATACTGAAGTATTCAGTCGTGCCTTCTCTCACTCTCATTTATGGCAACCATGTTTTTGTTGTTGTTCTTGTTAATAGTATGGACCACCTGTTGAAATTGTTGAAATGTTGTCAAGACACAAATAATCAGATCATCTCTCCTAAAATATAGTTGCTTCTGTTGAGGAAATGGCAGAAAGACCTAAAATTGTTCCCTAATTTATCCTATTTTCAAAAAAAAATTGTATGTAGTTCTATAATCTTTTGTCCTCTGCTAAAATACACTTGCTAAGAAATCATATTAGGCACATCCTGCCAGCTTCGTTTCTCCTATGGATTTGCAATATAGACTTTTTATATTCTTGGAAGAGTCATAAAGCTCAAGGGAATCATGAATGACCATCACATTTATGTCATTCTAGACAGGCTTCCTTTTAATGACCCTGAAGGGAATTTATAACCTTTTCTCCATCTTAAGATGCCTAATAAAGTGAATATCAAGGAAGCAAAGGAAATAAAACCAAATTTAAAACTTCCTCTGAATAAGTCATGGGAGTAATTGCATTTATGAGTATTTTCTCACTAAAGGGAAAAAAAGAGAGATAGAGAACAAGCCAACAGAAACTTTCAAAAGCTCTTATAATACTTAGCAGGATAACAACTACTTTATTGTATTTTTAAGAAACTTCTAAGAAAGTTTTATTACCTACAGTTGCCTTTTTCTGTGTAAGTCAAATAAATTCCAAGGTCTCTGTGGCCCAGTCTCAGATATGGCCTATAAGAGACACCGTCCAGCCACCAAAAGTAAAAGCAATTCCGTTCTTTTTTGCATGCTTCTGAAGAGCCCATGGCAGATATTAGCAGAGCTCATCTGTATACAGCTTTCATCTTCCAGGCTCATGCAAGACTGCTTCCTAGCCTCCCTGCCGTCAGGCAGGCCATGGGGCCAGGTCCAGGCAATGGGCTTCAGGTAAAAGTCTCTTCCTGGCTAAAGTTTAGAAGGGTGATTGTGAGGTCTCCATGCCCTCTCCTCCCCTGCCATTCTTAAGACTGCAGAGCCATCAGATCAAAGCAGCTGAGGCCACCAAGTCACCACACGGAGGACTCCTGCACACGTGAATCTGGTGGTATCTGCACCAGCTATTCAGTAAGAAATGAGCTTTTGTTGTGTGATGCCAAAGAGATTTAGTAGTTGTTTGCACCTTTTGCAACTACAACAGAGACTAGCCTATCTTATTATGTATGCATTAAAGGGAATCCACTTATATCCTCTGCAGCACCTCTCTCTCCCAGCCTACCTTGCTCTAGACCTTCTTACTCTCCCAACCTCCCCAGCAATCAGGACCGTGGATTGTTTTTCCTTCTTTTGTCCTCTCTGCTTTCTAATCCTGTCTGTCTCAATAGAATCTCCTGATTCTGCATCACAAAAGTCCGAGATCTGGGTCGACAAAAGTTAAACTCTATTTAGAGGGCTAAAACAGGAATAAACTGAGCCTTCAAGTAAAAAAACAAAAAATTCTTTAGGATGGGCAAAGCGGAGTAGGAGTGGAAACACTCACTTGTTGAAAAATGTTATCCCTCTCCTATTTGTTTTTGGTCCAAAACAAGTGTTAGTGACTTATTCTCACCTGCCTAACCTTTTGCAGTTACTGACATGTTTTGTTTTTGAGCACTAATGTTATCATTATTTGACCTCCACTTTTCAGAGCCATTAGAGGCAATCACTACAGCCATTGTCTATGTAAATAGGCCCCTCTAGATTTGTGCAGTGTACAACCTGCATGACTGTATGGGCACCACCTCCGTAGCACTGGAAATATAATATTAAGTCAGAAAAGAAGCACAACTCATATAATAACAGTTAATATAAAAGACTATGTAAACTTTTAAGACTTTTATTCAATTTTTCAACAATGTTATTAATAAAATCTACAAATACCAGCATGTACTAATGCAAACATTGTACTAGTAGCTGGAGAGGTTACAAAAAGATGTAAGACATGGTCCTGACCGCCAAAAAGTTTGCTTCTACATGGGGAGATAGGACACATTTGCAAAATGATCAATATCAGTGGAGGATTATATTTAACAGACAAAATAAACGGAATTCATAATAATGTGTTACGACCAAGGTATGCTGAAGTGATCAAGGAAGACAATGGAAAAGGAGGGTGTCAAGCTGGAGTCCAGTAGATGTTGCAAATAAGAAAAGAAGAAAGAGAAGTGTCTTTAAATTTCAGCATATGAGCTGCAGTGTTTGCTGACAGGACTATAAAAAGAGACTATGTGTCATTGTGTGAGACTAAACTATTTACAAGGCCACCCAGAACAAACTGGAAGGGGTGTCGCTCATATTTCACAGGAGTGCTTGGTAGCTACGATTTCACACAAGCCAGCTCACTCAGAAAAAGCATTTCTTCATCCCCCTTATCAAAATCATCTAATCAACACTCATCTAAGTGAAGGCGGCCCCTGCCCTCTAGGGGATTACAATCGCAAACCAGCAAACCTGGCTCCAACAAGCAGAAGGACATAATTAACATAGATAACGATGAGGAATGTATTTTCTGCAAGCCTCACTGCCATCAGAGAGAACAATTTGTAGTCATCACCGATCTGAGCTGAATTCAAATTAGTGACCCAAAGGCACCACTGTCTGGATGTTATTTTCAATCTCCTTAGCTATCCAATCTCCAGAAGTTTCATTTTTCATTCTTACTGTGCAGTCATCATCAACTACCAAAGGGAAAGATTGCAATCCAGACACACTAAAAATAGCATTCTTGCCTTCTGAAAGCCAGACTCAGATTTATGACAGTTTTAAAATTTGGTTCTTCATTTTAAAAGTTCAGCATTCTACAAGAACGGTGCAGAGTAATACCTACCTGGCCTTTAGAGCATGAAACACCATAACTTGCTGCAGTGGGAGATCAGGCCTTTATGTAATCCATCTACATTAGGGAGAGATAGCATTTTCTTTTGCTTGACAGATTGACATGCCTTCATGTGTTTTCCACTTAATCAGCAGAATCATTAAGGCACTGAGGGTTTTGATGGTCTCAATAAAAAACATCTATTTCTGTAAGACCTATCACTATAAATAATTTAACAAACACTCCCCCCAAGAAAAAGACCATAAAAAGAGAAGAAGAATTATTCTTTCATACTTAAATCACAGAGTACACTGAAGTTGAGCCAAAGGGAATCCAGATTTAAAATAAGAGCCGGATGTTAATCAGCTATGCTTCAAAATAACGTCAAAAAAATTTTTTTTTCATAGATTTATTTATTTATTTTTGGCTGTGTTGGGTCTTCATTGTGTGCATGCGCTTTCTCTAGTTGTGGCGGACGGGGGCTACTCTTCGTTGTGGTGAGGAGGCTTCTCATTACAGTGGCTTCTCTTGTTGGGGAGCATGGTCTCTAGGCACGTGGGCTTCAGTAGTTGTGGCACATGGGCTCTGTAGTTATGGCACACGGGCTTAGTTGATCCGTGGCATATGGGATCTTCCTGGACCAGGGATCGAACCTGTGTCCCCTGCATTGGCAGGCAGATTCTTAACCACTGCCCCACCAGCAAAGTCCCTAAAATAAAAATTTTTTTAAAGATAAATAAAATGAGAAAAGTACTAGAAAGAAAAATTAAAATGAGAGCACAGTGATGTCCAACAATAAATGATGAAGTTCAAATGAAAAGCAAATTACAGAAAAATATAATCTAATTTATGTTTTAAATATAAATAGTATATACTTAAATTTATACTTCCCTAAAGAAGACCTGGGAGGATTATATCAATATAAACTGTTAACATTATTAATCAGAGGGGTGATTATGGTAGGGGGAGCTTTCACATTCTTTGTGTTTAAATTTTTTACAATCTCTTCATGTCAGGGAAAAAAAGATGTTTCCATTTTTAAAATGTGCACACATATAGAGATTGTATACACATATATAAATTTATACCATTGCAAATCAAGCTGGATATTATATATCTTTCTGACTATCTGGATATCAAGACCCAGTTGTCAGGAATGGAGTGGCATTAGCTTGGGAACCTAATCTCACTCGGAAGGAGGAGGCAATGACTGAGACTGGGGCTAAGAGGGAACTGATTAGGTTTTAGGGTGTGTCCCAAGAAGGAACAGCACCCCACATTACAATGTCCAAGGCAGGATTAATACTCACAGAATCTGATCTGTGGATTGGAACACGGCAGGTAGGCATCTCAGGTCAATAGTGTCCACTGATTTCCAGGTGTATGACAGCATCTTGCTTTGGGAATGAGCAGGAGAGGGTGTCCAGCTAGTTGAAGCAGGACCTCAGCCAACCAGAGAGAGAGGGCAGACAAGGCTTGGCAAGGTCGGCCCTGGACAAAAACCTGAACTCAGGGCAGGGCTCTGGTTTCAACAGAGTTAGGTGACCACCAGGAACTAGAATTCTAGGTAGACATAAGACAGATGGTAGGGGTAAGCAAAGAGGTTGCAGCTGGGTGAGCCACCCTATGCCTGGGTCTACAGAGTCATTGCAGACTCCACGTGCCAGTACTGGTGGAGAGAAGGTGACTTTTTAGCTCCAAGCTTGATTCTCTTGGTTCAGGGACTGGGCCACATACTGAAAGGTTTAGGACCTAGATTAGGGCAACACTGGACAGGCAAGTATGACAGCAGTTTCGATTTGGTCTTTCTCACCAAAATTAAGAAAACTTTTCCTCTAATTCTCAGCAGTTACATATAGGCAAGAAGAAGTCTAGTCCCAAGAGAAGGTTTTTTGAAAATTTATAGAACCTTCTATAACCAAGGCCAGGACTTCCGGCTCAGTAGCTGTGAGCCTCTAAGGTTCTAAGTTAACTTACAAGAAGACAAAGAGAAGTCCATTTCACAGAATCTTAAATTTTATCCATGCCATGATGTCCATGTAGAAATCAAGGGAACTAGCGTATGGCTTTTCCAGTCAACTTCACAAATGACATTCAGAATAAGGAGTCTATATGAAAGAGAGAAAAAAATCCTTCCTCATCTATCAGCTGTGGTCTTTCCCTTTTCAGATACACTTGTTTGCCCAGGAATCTGATCCCTTCCTACTTACTCCTTAGCATCTTGAGATATTAAGCTGACTGTGTTGGCATTTCAATCCCCACCCTTCCCAGAATCAAGAGATCAAATTAATACAGATCCCATTTACAAACCAGGGAAATTGTAAAGGTAGAATAGTCTAAGACTATAAGTGCTTCAGGGAATCATCATGTGCTTGTACTTTTGGGTAGGAAATACTGGAGGACAGAGGGAGAGCTGTAGCAGCTCTGTAGGTTCACTTATTCCTGGGACACCTCTCCAGACCACTGCTGCTAAAGGGAGGGGTTCAAAACAGCCCCAAATTCCAACTGAGATGATCCTCAACATAGTCTTGTATTAAAATCCAAAGGCTCATAAAGTCAAAATATTAAATTTCTTTCAGTGATGCCATGATTTTCAAACCATTCTTCTTGGGGAGATAGGCATTCCACTGCTAAAAATAGAAAAGGGATGTTTTTCTACCCCCTCCCTGCCCCCAGTTATCAGGGAGAAAAATCCTAAGTGAATGGACAGAAGTTTCTCAGTTTTAAGATTTTTCTCTCATGTTTCCTAGATTTTTGGTTCCTGCTATCAGAGGCTAGACCCATAGCAGACCAATCCAGGGGAGTTTGAAGAGGCGTGGTGCTTGCCAGAGACATCACCCAAGGTGAGGAGGGGCTCAGTGGGAGAATGGGGTAGGGGAGAGGGGAAGAGAAATGCTACCTTCTCATTTCCTCTCGGCCTGCAATCTCCTGCCTTGGCCTCCCAATGGCCAAACCTAACAGGAACCTGGGAAACCATAGCCTACAAGGATTCACCTCCTGAGTGAGCAGAGAAGAGCAATAAATGAATCTGCAGGCCAAGAGGGCAAGGACCAGCATGTGTCACATCTGATTTAGCAAGAATTCACAGATTAGTTATGTCACGTTTAAAATATTACCATTTCTGGGTAGTGCCCACAATACTCTCATAACATCCAAGTATTCTTGTACCTGCATAGATCTGAGCATGACTGTTGGATTTGCTTAGCAGCCCAAGGCAGAGAGTGGTCTATAACAGTGTTTTTAGACTGTGTTCTGTAGACCCCGAAGTTCGATGGAGCTCTCCTGCAGCTACCACACAGGTAGAGTGGGCTGAGCACACCAGCTCCAACCTCCATACCTACTGAAGCCAGAGCAGTGTTGCTTTTTATCTGCTTCACATACAGGGTCTATGTAAGATCTTGCTTGAACAAAATGCCTCTCAGCATAAACAGATAGGAATTCACTGAAATATCAAGTTGCTACTAAGAATTATCTCAATCACCACACTTCATTTTTTCTTTTAGTTTGTTATGATATTGAGTTATTACTTCCCTGCTTGTTTTATCCTCTACCACATTTGTACTACCACTATATGTAAGTACAGGGCACCCCAGCTTCTACTGTGTGTACATAGGTAGTTATGAACCAACTGTTTGGAATTTCAAATGCTTTTTCCCAAAATAGTATCATCCAGGTAGTTAGAACCTCAAACCAGCCCATGCAGCCCCACTTAACCATAATGTACCTGAAATAGGGTTCTATGCTAACAATAAATAAATTAGACCCTGAGCCACATCTATAATAAAATTCCAAAGGAAAGATGTATTCCAATTTCCCATCTGGAATGCTGGAAATCCATCTCCTGAAGTAGGATCTGAGGCTTCTCTTCCTCACACACTCTGCATTTTTCAAAGTAGCACAGATTTTGAAACTATCAAATGCTGACAAAGATGAAGCAAAATGCTCACTCTCGTAGATTACTTGGGGGAATAAGTAGAAACAAATATCACTGCATTTTTCTGGCTCTTCAGAGAAGCAGATGCCAAGTTTGGATTAAACATACAAGAATTTTATTAGAGGAAATGTTGGTGTGAGAGAAAAGGGAGAGTGAACCAAGGAAGGCTGGGAGCTGTCCGACCACAATGCCACCTGACCTCGAGTGAAGGGAGGGAAGGTTGGAGTGAGCATCCTGGAATGTATGTGGCATGTGTGTGTGCGTGTGTATGTGTATCCTAATACATCCTACTGATCCTGTTTCTCTGGAGCACCTTAACTAACGCAAGACCCATCAGTAAAATCACAGATATAGATTTGTGAAGTATAAAGGGCTAATCCTGTGTTCAGCCTGAAGCACTGACCATAACATCCTCTTAAAAGTGGACCAGTTCATTTACCAACTCCATCTAAAGTATCTTTTGAAATGAAATCTACAAACAAACCCCTGCCTCCACAATAATAACCAACCAGTGAGCAGGAAAGCAAAACATACCTCTGAAAATCCTTCTACAAAACATGACCATGTTTTTTTTTTCCTAAATAAAATATTACACTATTCAACTCCCAAAGCAGCGGATTTTGAGGATAAAGGAATCAAGTTCCTCTTTGCAGAACCTCAATTATTTTCAGGGTCATGAAAAGGCACAGTTGCTTGGCCTTGTCTCTTCCCAGTGTGGATATCTGAGTGCTCTAAGTTCCCATCCCCCAACGCCAGTATCGTTTGATGAGTTAATAAGGAGAAAATATTACTGCAGTCACATCTTTCACATCCCTAATAAAGCACATATTTTAAAGCAGTTATGGAACTTTGCACAGAATCCAGGTTTAAAGGCAAATTAAATACATAAAAAACTAAGCCCGACAGCTAAGTTTAGTTACCTGAGAACTACTAAATTTATCTCTTCAGTCAAGAACATAAGATAAATACTTCAAAAAACTCACTCTGCTTTTGCTTTCAATTTTACTTTAGGCCTTATTAAATAGCACCGTTGGCAAAAAAATGTACATGTATAATTTAAAGCTATCCTGATCAGAATGAACTATAATAACTTGACTATGTAAAAAATTTGTCTTTTTGCTACTGTAATGAAACTTATCCTTCTTTTAGTTTGAAATATTGTGGGTTACTACTCAATATCCATTCTTCCTTTCTTCCATACTAACAGAACCTTCATCTTATTCTGGGTGGCAGCATACCTAGGCTCAAGCAATAAATCAAAATTGGTACACATATTCTTGACAATCTTGTTCCCTTTTAACAGATATTAAATATCCCAATTTCCTATTGCAGCTAGAAATCATCATGGGACCCAGTTATGTCTAAAAGTTGTAAGGGGAGGTCTATTAGGGCCTTCTAAGAAGGCTTTACTTTCCTGATAAAAAGGATATCCTTCCACACTTTTCCTAATGCAGAAGTAATGTGTGGAGCTGTAGCAACAATTTCCAGATCATGAGGCAACAAGCAAGAGGATGAACAGCAGTCACATTGAAGATGGCAAAGGAGAAAGTTAGGTCAGTTCCTGAGATCAGAAGGGCAGGATTAAATTAGGAGTCTCAGAAATAGAAACGGCCTAGCAATGCTATTTAGGCAGTAAAACAGAGAACCAATGAAAAATGAATAGTTGGAATCCCAAGATGCATTGAGAATCCAGGAAAGTTTAGCATTAATTTGGAGCAGAACCATACTCATACATATTTGGTAACTGTAAATTGGGATAACTTTTTTGGAGAGCAATATAGCAATATCTATCAGCATTTAAAATGCACAGATCCTTGATTTTTAAAATTTCTAATTGTTTCATTCTTTTATATAAATTTTAAAGGTTACTTTTCATTTACAGTTATTACAAAATATTAGCTATATTCTGTGGGTTGTACAATACATCCTTGAGCCTATCTTACACCCAATAGTCGATACCTCTGACTCCCCTACCCCAGCGGTCCCCAGCCTTTTTGGCACCAGGGACTGGTTTCTTGGAAGACAATTTTTCCACAGACGGGGGTGGGGTGGAGGGAGGCGGTAATGCGAGCAATGGGGAGCGATGCCAAACAGCAGATGAAGTTTGCTTGCTCGCAGCCACTCACCTCCTGCTGTGCGGCCCGGTTCCTAACAGGCCACGGGCCGGTACCAGTCCACAGCCCTGGAGTTAGGGACCCCTGCCCTACCCCTATATTGCCCCCTGCCCTGCTCTCCCCTCTGGTAACCACTAATTTATTCTCTATATCTGTGATTCTGCTCCTTTTCTGTTATATTCACTAGTTTGTTGTATTTTTAGATAACACATATAAGTGATATCATACAGTATTTGTCTTTCTCTGTCTGACTTATTTCACTTAGCATAATATCCTCCAAGTCCACCCACATTGCTGAAAATGGCAAAATTTTATTCTTTTTTATGACTGACTAGTATTCCGTTGTGTGTGTTTGTGTGTGTGTGTGTATACAACATCCTCTTTATCCATTCCTCCTCTGTGGATGTACACTTAGGTCGCTTCCATATCTTGGCAATTGTAAATAATGCTGCTATGAACATTGTGGTGCACGTACCTTTTCAAAATAGTGTTTTTGTTTTTTTGGATATATACCCAGGAGTGGAATTTCTGGGTCATATGGTTGTTCTATTTTTAGTTTTTTGAGAAACCTCCATACTCTTCTCCATAGTGGCTGTATCACTTTACATTCTCACCAACAGTGTACAAGGTTCCCTTTTCTCCACATCCTCACAACCTTTGTTATTTGTGTCTTTTTGATGACAGCCATTCTGACAAGTGTGAGGTGATATCTCACTGTGGTTTTGATTTGCATTTCCCTGATGATTAATAATGTTGAGCATCTTTTCATGTGCCTGTGGCCACCTGCATTTCCTGTTTGGAAAAATGTCTATTCAGTTCTTCTGCCCATTTTTTTTTTAATTTATTTTTGGCTGTGTTGGGTCTTCCTTGCTGTGCACGGGCTTTCTCTAGTTGCGGCGAGCGGGGGCTACTCTTTGTTGCAGTACGCGGGCTTCTCATTGCAGCGGCTCCTCTTGTTGTGGAACGTGGGCTCTAGAGCGCAGGCTCAGTAGTTGTGGTCCACGGGATTAGTTGCTCTGCAGCATGTGGGGTCTTCCCGGACCAGGGATTGAACCCGTGTTCCCTGCATTGGCAGACGGATTCTTAACCACTGTACCACCAGGGAAGTCCCTCTTCTGCCCATTTTTTAATTGTTTTTTTTTTTTTGATGTTGAGCTTTATAAGCTGTTTATATATGTTGGACATTAACCCCTTATTGGTCATATCATTTACAAATATTTTCTCCTATTCAGTAGATTGTCTTTTCATTTTGCTGATAGTTTCCTTTAATGTAAAAGGCATAGATCCTTTAAACTAGCAATTTCACTACTGGGAAATAATCCTACAGAAAAACACAGGTGCAAAAAAGATATATGCACAAGGTTATTTATTGCAGCATTGTCTAAAATAGCAAAAAATTAGAAGCCACCTAAATATGAAATTGGTAAAATAAAGTACATACAATTCATACAATGAAATGCTGTGCAGCTGTTCAACAAAGAATGAAGTAATACACATGTAATGACATGGAAAGATACCCAGGAGACATTCTCAAGAAAAAAAAAACCCAGCAATACTTATAATCCCATTTCTGTGAAAAAAAATATATAAGTTAAAAATGCTACATGCGTATATTGGTATATGTATAGAAAAAAGTCTGAAAGAGAAGAACCAGACAGACAAAATGGGTCCAGTACTATGTTTTCATGCCTTTTCCAACAACTGATGTTGGTGCCACCACATTACCTGAAAGCAGACAATAGGAATAATTAATTCAAGGAGGAGGTTCAGCATGGGTGACAAGCAGATAGAAATCTGCAGATTTAAAGCAGCTCCAAGACTATGAGACTTCCAGACAAAATTTGGTAAGGGAAGCAAGCGCATGCCAAAGAAGCTTTAAAAAGAGGGAGAAAAGAGAGGAATCAAGAGACTCAAAGTCATTATCAAGGTAAAGAAAAGATTCAGGAAATATAGTCTGAATCTACGGAAGATAAGGAAGATATTTACAGAAGATATGGAAGATAGGGAAATTGTGTTGGGGGAGAAGAGAAGCATCTGAGTTTGAGTCCCTGGAGCTGGAACAGGTCTGAACAATGAAAAAGTCCAAGGAGGGAACATTCGTGTGGTTGGCTCGAGGGGCAAACAGATTATGATGTCAAAGTCCTTCCTCAGATGCGCACTGCAGACTGTGCTTCCAAACCTGAGGACTGTTCCTGGTTTACTCCACCGGGGTTCATTCCATTTCTATCAGCTTTTTTACCTGAATTCCTGAATTGCAGCTTTTTTTCTCCTTTGCTGCAAAACAGTATACTCTTGACATTTCTTTCCCTGGCCTCTGCTCCTAAACAAGCACACAGCTTTATTTGAGGGTTTCTAAGGGACTTCATTGCTAAAAATTTCAGAGGGTAACAAAATAACAAATGCTACTGATCTTTATTGTTATAGTAGTGTTGGACATATCATCACATCTCTCATAACCTTGATTATGAACTCAGCTGCCAGATGCCAACCAATACATCTTTCTATTGCTGGTCAGTTTCTAAAGTCCCTTTCATGTAGTCTTCCTCTAGTTTTAGCTCCTTTGGTTTCACCTTTAATACTAACACTAATGAGGAGTATTAGCTTGTAGATAGACACATTACATTTCAGAGCAGGCTTCACACCATCTCTCCCACCTTGATGTCTTCTTGATTCACTCAAAACCATTTTCTAACAAAGGCCATTAAAGTTGAGAAAAGTACGGTGAATAATCAATGAGAATGTAGGCGTTCTGGAGAATAAAAGCAAGAGGCTGGCTACAAAAGTGATTCTGGAAGTCAGTGGACAGCAGTGGTGTGCTTAAATGGATGCTGTTGCTATGGAATCATGGTGAAGGGACAGGGATGGTGGTCTCAATGTGGCAGAGAAATAACCCCTTCTCCACCACTGGTGGAATTTGAAAGGGAATGACCTCAAATAATGAAGTTTTGAGGGAGATGACATTAAAAATCAGGAAACAAGTGTATCCATCAGAGTTTTTAATTGCAATACACATTAACCAACTCTTGGCTGATTTATTCAGAAAAGGAATTTACTAAAAGATAATTGGCTCACATAGTCTCCAGCATGGCCAGAGAACCTAACTTGGAAGCCTCACTGCCAGAAACAATGTTTTCAATCTCACTGCACAGAACTGGTCCTGAGAAGACACCAGGGTCTCAGCTGCTGGACACTTTACTTGGCTCACACTGTCAACACCAAATATACTGGACACCATTGCTGGACAACACCAGGGTCAATGGCCCAAACCACGATTCACCTTTAGAACCACTGCTGCTGTCTCTGGAAACTGGATTCACTGCTGCCAACACTGGCTCCAGGGAAACAGTTTCCTTGTGGTCTCCACTTCTGTGCGTCTCTAGCTTCCAATGCCAAGTCTAGTGCAGGTGCGTCTAGTAAGAACCTGGAACATGTGCCCAAACCTTGGTCTCACGGGAGGCTGGAAAGGTGCCATCCAGCCTTTTTAGCTTCTCTAGTGGAAGCTGGCCAAAAAGTAAAAAAACATAGTCCACACCAGGGATCCAAGAGAGTGTTTGGAAGGGGTGAAAATATCAGACAGTTGGTTTACACATACAATGGAGTTCCATAAGATTGAGTGAAAGAGAAAAGCAGAGTCAGGCCCTCAGACCTAGGAGGGGTGAGAAGTTGAGCTGGAGATGGGGAGAGAGGTGAGAGGGAAAGAATTTTTTCTAAGAACGTAATATTAGAGGGTTAATTTAATTGATTAAAGAAAGTAAATGTTCACTATAATCAAAAGTGCTGAAAACACAGAAAGGTTCAAATCAGCAAATAAAAATGATCCTCCAGCCTCATATTACTGCTGTTAGCATTTTCACTATTTTTCACATCTTTTTCTATGAGTATATAGATTATACTCTACATAATATTTTTACCGTGTCTTTTTCGAAAATATCTCAAAGTATTATTTTTAAGACTATTAAAATTCCATCCTTTGGATACACCATCATTTTTTGGCATATCACAGATTTTTTTACCTTAAATTCCTAGGAGGGAAATAAATGGGTCAGAAAAGTATAAATATTGACACATATTGTCTCTTTGCTTCAAAAATACTATGCATTTCCAATCATGAATTATGGAATATTTCATTTCTCTGAACCTTTGCCAATACTAAGTATAATTCATTTTTTAAATACTTATAAGTAAAAAATTATCCCTTTTTATTTTGTGTTTATTTGATCATAAGTAAGATTTTACATCTTTTTACATATTTATATATTTATATTTATTTATATTTAATTATAGTATCTATTTATATCTTTTCCCCTTTTTTTCTTTTGAAGATACACTTTTTTCATTAATTTGTAACATTTCTTTCTGTAATAAGGATTTCTTGTTTCTTTCTGTAATGAATCCTTTGTCAAGTAGGTTTAAAATACTTCTTTAAGTTTTCATTTATCTTGCAAGTTCTTTCTCACAATAAAGAAGTTTGAGGTGTTTATGTAATCAAATCAGTTTTTTAATTGATGTTGTCTACTTTTAGATTTGGGCATCATTTTTTGAAGGCTAGCCTTTTAAAATAAAATTATTAGTTTGAGTCAGTGGCATAAAGGAAACAAATTAGCTTGTCCCTCGACCTTCCTTATGTCAATAAATGGCCCATTCTTCCAGCTGCTCAGGACAAAAACCCTGGAGTCAAAAAAGAGATCTTCTTTCACCTCACCCCTCCAGCCATCTGAAACACATATCCAGAGCCTGACCACTTCTCTCCACCCAGCCACTACCACCCAGGTCCAAGCCCCGTTACTTCTCACTAGATTTTTGCCCATCAGCCTTCCAGTTTTTCTCTCCACTTCCTTCCTGCCCCTCAGAGTCTACTCTAAACACAGCAATTTGAAAATGAAACTCAAATTACACTAATCCTCCATTCAGACCCTCCAGTGGGTCCCCATCCTGTTCAGAGTAAAAGCCAAAGTCGTCACAGTGAACTACAAGACCCTACAGGATGTGATACCAGCTCCTTCTGTGCCCCCTCAGGCCTCATGTCCCATCACTCTCTGTCTCTATCATTCTGCACTAGCCATCCTGGCCTCCATGTTATGACTCAAACATGCTAAACACGTTCCTGCCTCAGGACTTTTACATAACGGGTTCCCTCTCCTTAGGAATGTTCCTGCCTCGAATATCCAAATGCCTCACTTGCTCACTCCATTCAGAATCTCTGCTCAAACACCACTCTATCAAAGGCTTTCTCTGATCACTTTGTTTCAAACAGCACCTTGCTATCACTGCCATGACTCTATCCTGCTTTATATTTTACTGTATCATTTATTATCATCAGACCCATGCATTTGTCATGTGTCTTTCTGTCCCTCCTGTCCCTCCTAGAATGAAAGCTCTTTAAGAACAGGGGATTTGCTTTGTTTCCTGCTGTATCCTCAACACCTAGAATGGGGCTTGGCCCTTAGCAGATATTCGGTAAATATTTGTAATAAATGAAAGTAAATATTTGTCTTAGGCCAGGTTCTCTAAGCAAACCCCAAAGCAAGGGTAAGTGTGCAAATGATTTACTACAGAAGTGACACAGGAGTGAAGGAAGCAGGGAAGTTCCCAGCCTTAGCCTAATCCTACAGGGAGCTCTAGACTGCACAGTTCCAGCTCAGAGTGAGTGTTGCCTGGAGGCAAGGGAGCTGAGCTTTGTTCTCCCTCACCATGTCAGTCTTGGGCCACCCAGCGGGTTGTGAACTGTCAGGGACTCTTGCCTCTCAGCTCCTGTAGCCCAAGAGAAATCCTCTGAAGAAGAAAACAAATATCAGCTGTTAGCAGCAAAGCTATGGAAACCATAAAAGAAATTCAAGGGCATCTGGACAGGGAATCAACAGTATCCACTATAATAATGAATGATTTATGTGTGAATGAGTGAATAAATAAAGATGGATGAATGGGTGAATGTAGAAATAAAATGTTGAAATATTTGTAATTTTGTTAGTGGAAAATGTTGGACTAATGAACAGTGGTGTGAGAAGCACCAATTTGATAGCAGGTACCAGTCTGTACCTTCCTTATCAGTGTGGCTACAGAGCTTCCATCTGCGTCTTTGTTACACAAGGAGGTTGGGACTGACTGATACTGGACCACTGGATACTTTTACTGGGAAGCCACTAGGGACAGAATAGGATGGGACAACCAGAAGAACATTGCCGGGAGCAGTACTGCTCAAATTTTTAGCCACATACACTGTCAATGAGAGATCCATTTGGATCAATGGCTTTCAGGGGACATTTAGCTTCATGAGGAAGAGGTTTTATTAAAAAGAAGACTATGTAGAAACATAGAATTTTCTTCTAATTCTAGCATGCCCCCTTAAGAAAGCACATCAGAATGTTTCAGAACAAATATAATTTGCAAAAAGCCCTTGAAAACTTTAGCTATGCACCCCACACTCACCCTAATGATTGATAAGCTTCTTTAGAATTCTAAGTCCCCTTGGAATAACAAGATCCTAGAGATTCTGATTCACAAAGTTTTGTGGGTCCCGAGCATCCATAATTTTCAAAGCTTCCCAGGATATTCGGTACACAGCCAGAGTTAAGAAACTGGGCCAACTCTTCCAACCACTCCTACCAATAAAAGAATAAAAGAATCTCTCCCTCTTCCCACTAAATAAGGACACTGAAGGAATGAGAGGATTTTCACTCAGCATTTAAAAAATAGATACTATAAAGTCACATATGCCCTCCTTATAGATTCAATAATTGCTAACAGTCTGTATTTTGTCCTATTTGCTATATTCATATATATACATGAGTGTATGTATATAGATACCAATATATGAACATGTATATTGCTGGACCATTTGAAATACACTGCAGATAACATGACCATTCACTCCTGAATATTTCAGCATGCATCTCTTAAAAATAAGGATCTTCTCCTAGATGACCACAATACCAGTATTATACTATATCTGTCTGGTCCAATCAGGAGACAGAATCCACATGGTAAAAGGGGGAATTTAATATCAAGATTTATAAATTATAAATTATTTTCAAGGTGCTCTGAAAATGTAACACAATAAACAACATTGAGACATTATTGTATATTTTTACTCTTAACAAATAGTTATTTCCTCAACAGTTTAATGATTTAATGGAAAAAGTTTTTAAACCACCATGTCCTTTAAAATTTGAAAACCCTCAAGTAAAAACCTAAGAATCTGATTCTACTTTATGTACCTAATATGTTTCCTCTATGCTGGGGTATAATTCTACCTGATTACCTTCTTCAAATTTATATATTAAACTATTCAAGTTTTACAAAATACATTACTTAAACAGAGGAGCAATAAGGTGTCATGCAAAAGAGTGTTGGGCTAAGACTTATCTCAGTTCTGGTACCAAAGAGCAGTATAACCATGGCCTCTCCCAGGATCAGCTTCCTCATCCCTAAAATGAAGATAACAGTTATCTAGTGTTGTAGAAAGTGAGTGCGGGTTCTGCAAGCAGAAAGATCTCAGTCTGTAGCCCTGGACTCCCTCATTCTTGATTTGTGAACTCAGTAGACACACACACAAACACACACATATAAATTTACCACCTTAACCAGTTTTAAATGTACAATTCAGTAGTGCAAGTATATTCACACTTGTGAATATAGAGCTACAGAACTTTTTCATCTTGTAAAACTTAACTCTGTACTCATTAAACAACTCCCTATTTCCCCCTCCTCCCAGCCCCTGGCAAACACCATTCTATTTTCTGTTTCTATGAGTTTGACTACTTTAGATGCCTCCTGTAAGTGAAATCGTATAGTATTTGTCTTTTTGTATCTGGCTTATTTCACTTAGCATAATGTCCTCCAGATTCACCAACATTGTAACATGAGACAGGGTTTCCTTCCTTTTTAAGGATGAATAATATTCCATTGTATGTATATACTACAGTTTGTTCATCCGTTCACCCATGCACGGACACTTGGATTTCTTCTACTCTTGGCCATTGTGAACAATGCTTCT
Organism: Lipotes vexillifer; assembly: GCF_000442215.2. Taxonomy (NCBI): domain Eukaryota; kingdom Metazoa; phylum Chordata; class Mammalia; order Artiodactyla; family Lipotidae; genus Lipotes; species Lipotes vexillifer. The sequence goes on from NW_006777552.1 coordinate 713,079, forward strand.
ATAAACACGAATGTGCAAATATCTCTTCAAGATCCAGCTATCAATTCTTTTGGTTATATACCCAGTAGTAGAATTGCTGCATCATGTGCTAATTCCTTTTTTTTTTTTTTTTTTTTTTGGCTGCACTGTGTCTTAGTCGCGGCATGCAGGATCTTAGTTGCGGCACTCGGGATCTTTTTTACTTTCCGCATGTGGACTTCTTAGCTCTGGCATGCATGCGGGATCTAGTTCCCTGACCAGGGATTGAACCCAGGCCCCCTGCATTGGGAGCACAGTCTTACCCACTGGACCACCAGGGAAGTCCCTCATGTGCTAATTCTATTTCTAATTTTTTGAAAAACCACCAACCATACTGCTCTCCATAGTGGCTGCACCATTTTACATTCCCACCAACAGTGCACAGGGGCTCTAATTTCTCCACATCCACCCCAACACTTGTTACTTTCTAGTTTTCTTTTTTTTTAAATGGGTGTGAGGTGATATCTTCTTGTAATTTTGATTGGCATTTCTCTTCTGATTAGTAATGTTGAGCATCTTTTCATATCCATGTACATAATTTGTATATATCAGCTTTGAAGAAATGTCTGTTCAAGTCCTTTGCCCATTCTTCAATCAGGTTTTCTGTTGCTGTTGTTGAGTTGTGGAGGCATATTTTTAAATCACACCTCTCTTGCAAGTTATTATGAAATCTAAAAAAATTCATGTATGCATATCACATTAACTATCACATCGTAGACACCCAAAAAATATTACTTGTTCTCAAGGTTGTTATATTAAATAACATACATAAAACTGCTTTAAAAATTATAAAATGCTATGCAAATATGAGTTAATACTACAAATCTGTATGCAAAATATTTTAATATTTTTCTCAGGTTCTCCACATTTAAATATATAAACCTTTTTTATCTTTGGGCTTTATTCTATTTTTTAGCTGTAATCCCTTTTTTTTCCATTTTATTTCAAGTTTTATCAAAAAGTAGCAGCCAAGGGCTTCCCTGGTGGCGCAGTAGTTGAGAGTCTGCCTGCCGATGCAGGGGACGCGGGTTTGTGCCCTGGTCCAGGAAGATCCCACATGCTGCGGAGCAGCTAGGCCTGTGAGCCATGGCTGCTGAGCCTGCGCATCCGGAGCCTGTGCTCCACAACGGGAGAGGCCACAACAGTGAAAGGCCCACGTACTGAAAAAAAAAAAACAACAAAAGAAAAATAGAATAAGTAAAGAGTAGAAACAATAGCTAATTTCACTAAAGCAAAGTCAGGGTAAGATCTATCTGAAAAAAAATAAAATGCGAAGAAAGCTGCAACAGATTACACTACTGAAAAATCCTGGGAGAGCCAGAGCTGCTGTTCCTTCAGAGAATGTGAGTGATGTTGAAAGATTAATAACGTTTGGATAACATTAATTACAGTGATATTATAAACTCCAGTATTCCAGTTGCCGTGACAACCCGCTATATGTTGGTTTTCTAATGACATTTCGAACAAGCGCTGAAGTGAACTGCATCACTTCAGAACTTTGATTGCTGTCACTCAGTGATTTTCAAATTGAATTGTTTTGTTCTTAAAGAGTCAGAATATGTCACAGTCTTCAAAATACCCTCAAAACTATGAGGAGGAAATGATACACATTCCTATACAATTATAGAGTACTTGAGAAAAAGAAACACATTTTGTTTTTAATACAAAATTAACAGATTTTTTCATAGGGGATAGAAAAATCACAGAAGGAAAGGGGAGAGTGTGCTTCAGACTTCTCAGGAGACTTCGTTCCCTCAGGGAGTTACTTGACAATGAAATTCTCCCTCTCCATTCCATTCTCCCTTTTCCTTTTACCCCCCTTCTTCTTCCTTCTGAAGAATTCTTGGAACTGGTGAGTCTGATCAAGGTGGATGCTACATCTTGAAGTAAGGGAGATGAGGTCACTTTCATGGAGCTTTCTGATCTCTTTTCCCTCTACTGACCAAACCACGCCTTTCTTTTCAGGCACTGCCCACTGTATACAATGAAAGATTACTTGCGACAGGCGTATATTACATTGAATTTTCATATTCCCAAGAGAATACGTTAAACACATATTGCATCACTGACAAGAAGCAAAGCATGATTGTAATAGGCATGTTTCTAAGTTCTTGCTCAGTCCACAGCCTACCCTGTTCCCGCTGCCTGGGAACACCCCTCTTTACCACCCACCCACAAATACGAATCGTTGACTGCATCAGAGGTGAGCACCAGAACCAACTCATCCATAAGCAGGTGAGTTGGAGGATCAGTCTCTCTCTCCCTTTCCCTCTCTGTCTCTCAGTCACTCATTCTCTCATTTATCTCTCAGGTTAAAACTGATGATTTACCCTAGTGTTTGCAGCAGAAATGTGGTGTTCACAGGCAGAACTCTGTGCTACAGGACTCTGAAGGGGGAATGCACCTCCATTGTCCTCCCATCACTGCCATAGTCCAAGCAGCATCTCAGCCAGTACCCCGGATTTCAGGCAGTGGAGGTGGCATCTTTGCATGTAAAGCACATCAGAATGCTCTCTAAATGCTGATCTCAGTGTAATGCCCTCTTGTGTAAGCCCAGGTCTGCCCCTTGGCCAGGTGTGCCATTGGCACCATTTCAACACTCTCTCGTCTCCCCTTTCCCCTATTCTTAGAACTCCCTCCACCCCACCTGGATATCCAAGGGCTTCCATCCTGCCCTCCCCTAGGCTCCCACTCTAGCTGACTCCTCAGAGGCTTCCCAGGGACCAGCAAAGAGAGTTAATCAATCCAGCCCAGGCTTCTGCTGATTCAGAACCACTGCAGGACCAGGGTCATGGCTCAGAAAGCAGGTGACAGGGAAAGCGGTGATGTAAACAATGATATCAGCTGGAATTAACAAAGGTCACATGTACTCAACTCATTCCTCATCCAAGATGAAGCAGGTATGCTGACCCCCCCTTTCCTGTAAGTCTTCTCTGGGTGTTCCTTTTAACCTGATTTCACTGGGACATATGTGAACAGCTAATAAGAGCAGCCTGTGCCTTGTGGTGTGTGTGTGTGTGTGTGTGTGTGTGTGTGTGTGTGTGTGTGTGTGTCATGACTTTAACGTTTGACTACAGTATGCATACACATACAAGAAGTAGGGAAGCTAAAGCCCAGGAACTAGGAAGGCTACAGAATACAACACATGGACCAATACATTTACAAAACATTCAAAATCCTTACAAAAGGGGCTGTATTGGTCCTTTCGACTTTGCTGTTGCTCAGCTTAGTCTGTATGGCCATTCATTGGGCTAATGGGGAAGGGCAATTCATAATATTTGGTTCCTTTTCACACAATTTACAAGTTAGCAGGAGAGAGATGGGAGAGCTTTAAGCCTGGTTTGGCTTCCCTTTATAAAAAGAAGTGTCTCACAGGGCCCAAGGGGACGTGTTCTCCAGCAGAAAAGAGAAAATGATGCTCTCCCAGCGGCCAGCTTTAGCTTTGGGGAAGAGACAAAATAAAAATGCACGGGATCTCAGTTGTGAACTCTTCCCATGTTGCCTGGCAAATACTACACATCCACATTTTTTAGTAACTTTGTGATTTTCAAGGTCTCCATCCATATTTTTAAAAAATAAGTCTCATAATCTTTAAACTGGCTTTCCTGCTATTCTTTGGGACACCAGGAATGTCAGAAGACATGGAGCTATGTGCCCCCCAACAAGTGCATGGCATCAGCAGCCCCTTCAGTTATAAGCTGGGAAGTAGGTACCACCAGTTTATCTACTTGCCCTGGACACATTTTGCACAAACACAAGAAGTTCCAGACAAAGGTTTTCTCTTTCATATATTTACACATGTTCAAAATGATAATATTCACAGCATCTTCTTCACTCTCCACCCTTCTCACCCTAGTCTCTGCCTTGAGACACCGGCCTGTATGCGTATGGGTTTGGGTTTCATCTGTGGACTCCCTTGCCCTTGCCTTGTTCTGCCAGTTAGGGATCCCTGACAGGAGATAAGACGGAGGAAGGCAGAGAAGGAGCTGGGGAATTCATGCCTCTGGTTCCTTCCCTGCAGGGAAGCCTTGCGGTAATCTCTGTGCGATTCTCTCCTTCCAGGTTCCAGTAACTGCTCCCTCCCATGTCTTTTTTTTTTTTTTTAACATTTTTATTTATTTATTTATTTATTTTTGGCTGTGTTGGATCTTCGTTTCTGTGCGAGGGCTTTCTCTAGTTGCAGCAAGCGGGGGCCACTCTTCATCGCAGTGCGCGGGACTCTCATTATCACGGCCTCTCTTGTTGCGGAGCACAGGCTCCAGACGCGCAGGATCAGTAGTTGTGGCTCACGGGCCCAGTTGCTCTGCGGCATATGGGATCCTCCCAGACCAGGGCTCAAACCCGTGTCCCCTGCATTAGCAGGCAGATTCTCAACCACCGCGCCACCAGGGAAGCCCCCATCCCATGTCTTTTTGAGCTCAGGAGTTGTAACTGAATCCAGTGGTACTGTGCTGTCTTTTATGGATTCCTTATATACTGCCCATAGCTTTGCAAAGAGTCACATTGGTCTTATGTGAGCAGTCCGTTAATTTTCTGCCGGGATACTAAGTGGTGTCGTCCCTCCTATCTCTCCTTCCTGCCTAGAATGCCCTTGAGCCCCATCCTACCTCCCCTGCCCCAAGGATGGTCTACCCTAAAACACACTCACATAACCACAAGATTCCCCTCCATGTCCAACAGAGAGAGGTGGTAATAATAAGACTGACTGGGGAGTGGGGACAGGGAAAGGCAAGGCTCAGCATGGCCTCTGATGACCCTGTAGCTTCTAGGTACATGAAGGTCAGAGTTAAAGAAGGCTGCTCTGAGCCAGGTCGGCAGGTGCTCAATTAGAGGAAGCACAGTTTGGGCTTGGAAAACCTAAGAATGGTGGATTTCTGGAGCAGGTCAAGAGTCAAGACTGGGTAGGAAGAAGATTCAGAAGTGTGTGAGGAAGGTCAGAGGCTCTTGCCCAGGTCTGAGGGAGCACAGGCTGCATGCTTGTCTGGAGGCACAGGGTTGATAGGAGATGGGAGGCAGGGTGGTGGCGGGGCGGGGGGG
>NW_006777552.1:718143-736566 GCF_000442215.2 Lipotes vexillifer
TGGGGGCAGGGAGGCCGGGGGGATCAAATAAGAAGCAAAGTAATGGTCAAATAGGACAGATAGGAATTTAAATCATAGACAACGAGAATTGCAAGGGGATTTAGAAATCATATGTTTAAATCACTTCTTTTTAGATGAGTACTATTAGCCTATAGAGCAAGGACAAACACCCAGAACTTCTCACTTCTAAACCAGTAGTTCACCCATGAAAACCATGCCTCCTGAGAACATGTTGATACTACACTTTTCATTTTTTAATCAGGGATGAAGGGGCTTCCTTGGTGGCACAGTGATTAAGAATCCACCTGCCAATGCAGGGGACACGGGTTCGAGCCCTGGTCTGGGAAGATCCCACATGCCGTGGAGCAACTAAGCCCGCGAGCCACGACTACTGAAGCCCGCATGCCTAGAGCCCATGCTTGGCAACAGGAGAAGCCACCGCAGTGAGAAGTCCGCTCACTGGAACAAAGAGCAGCCCCCGCTTGCGGCAACTAGAGAAAGCCCGCGCACAGCAACGAGACCCAACACAGCCAAAAATAAATAAATAAATAAATTTTAAAAAATTAAAAACAAAAATCAGGGATGAAAACAAAATGCCATGACCTTGAAATTTTGACTTCAAGTACATTTTGAACTTGTCACCCAGAAAAAAAAGTAGACATAGTAGAAATAATCCATGCAGAATCAAACGAATAATAGCTAAAACTATATATGTTAAATTTGATATTGACAAAAAATGAAGAATCTCATTGTGTTGGTGATGCTCAAAAGTACAAGAATTGACGCAGTTAAAATTATACTTTATAGAAATAACACAAAATAAAACTGACAAAGGCAAAAACCACATACAGCAAAATTTGTTATTGACTTTAAACATTGACTAAAGAATCAAATCTTGTCAAAAAACTACACCTGCAAAACCTAACCCAGGAAAATTGGATTTGGTTAAAAAGGATCACAAAAGAAAATTCAAAATTGCTGAAGCTGAAGTTTGAAAATTTTAATATGGACACAAAAATGTGATAATTGGATTAAATCTAAATTATTTCAGTAAAATAAAAAATTATTTGAACAGTAAGAAATTTTATCAAGGAACTCAATTAACTTAAAAGAGCTGTCTCCAAAAATAATTTCTTGATGATATTCTCAGCAATGCTGGAATAATTCTTATGAAAATATTTGTATTCATTCAATAAAAATGTCCTCAAGGTCAAAACAACTGAGAGGGAAATATCTATGTGGGATTTCTCAGGCAGCCTCCACTCCTGGGAACTCCAGCTTGAAAACTTTATAGTCTTTGAGGAGATTTAGAATCTCCTTTCTAGGGTCCTAACATTTTCCCCCACATCAAAATGACATGTACTTGGCCAGTGATCTCAGCTGGCTGCTAAAATCAAAGTTTACCAGAAGGCATGAAGGTTCCCAGATACCTTCACCATTCCAAGGGGACTCTGCACTGTAAAATCAACCTACATATACCTCACATTCATTAGGATGGTTATTATCAAAAAACCCCAGAAAATAACAAGTGTTGGCGGTGATATGGAGAAACCGAAACCTTTGAGCACTGTGTAACTGCTATGAAAACAGTATGGTGGTTAGCTCAGAAAATTAAAAATAGAAATAGTATATGATTAAGCAATCCTGCCTCTGGGCATGCATCCAGAAGACTTGAAAGCAGCGTCCTGAAGAGATATTTGCACACTCATATTCATAGGAGTATTGTTCACGGTAGCCAAGAGGTAGGGGCAACCCAAGTGCCCGTGAACGGATAAGTGAATAAGCAAACTGTAGTGTATACATACAATGGAATATGATTCAGCCTTAGAAGAGAAGGAAGTCCTGTCACAGGCTACAACATAGATGAACCTGGTGGACATGATGCTAAAAGAACAAACACTGTATGATTCCATTTATATGAGGTATTTAAAGTAGTCAAACTCATAGAAACAAGAAGTAGAGTGTTCTTTGGTAGAGCATGAGGGAAAAGGCGGGGGGAAGGGGAGTTGTTGTTTAATGACTATAGAGTTTCAGTTTTGGAGGATGAAAAAGCTCTGTTGCACTCAAGACTACTACACTGTACACTTTAAAATGGTTACAATGGTAAATTTTGTGTTATGTGTTTTTCACCACTATTAAAAGTTTAAAAAGGAAATCAATCTACTCGGATTTTTAATGGGTAGAATTTAGACAGTGTAAGGAAGTTGGGGCAACAGCCTACAAAAGCTCTTTTCCACTCTACTCAATACTCTGTAATGACCTACACGGGAAAAGAACCTAAAAATAAAAAAGAGTGGATATGTGTATATGTATAACTGACTCACTTTGCTGTACACCTGAAACTAACACGACATTGTAAATCAACTCTACACCAATAAAATTTTTTTTTTTTAAGTGCTTCTCCAACATTTCCCTGACGTTCTCCTCAGGGTGGACAAAGGTAAATCCAGTTGGTCTGCTAGAGGCCACAGCTTCTAGCAGAAACTACCCTAAAGCCTTGAATTTTGTCTCTAAAATCTCTAAAATACATGCAAAATATGCCTACCACTTCATACTAGATCAAGATTATTTTTACATAGAAGTAACATTTTAATTACCATTGAGAGGACAAGTTCATGTTTCTTTGAGTGCAATTCCATGTTGGGATCATAGATAGGAGTTCTGGCTTTTATTCAAGTTAGTGCAACAATAAAGAAAATTAAACCAACATGGAAAAGTAGGCTTATACTGATTCGTATATTACAAAACCTTAAAGACTGTAAAAATGTAAAACTTTTCTCCTCCCAAATTATCTGTAATAATGACACCCCAAGAAGATTCACTATATGTATCCTGTAGTGTCGCACTATGCCCCAAACCACATACTCCTAAGGGCACAGATATCCTAGTTGAGAAGAATATGCCAATGTTTGAAGCCACACCATATGGTCAGAGCCACCAGGCTTCAGAACTTAGTGCCTTCATGAAAGAGAAAATTCCCCTTTCCCACTCCCTTCTCTCAAAGCTGGGGTGCCTGAAGTAAGAATTTCTGGAGTCATTACGCTAGAAGGAGAACCAGGAAATTAAATTTTTGCCACTGGTCATGTTTAGTACTGGAACAAACACTGAACCTTCGGGCACCCTCCGCACCTTTGTCTTCCTGGAAAACTCCTAGCTGTACCTCAAAACTCAGTTTGCACATCACTTCCAGGTGAAGGTTTTTCTGAGTCCACCTGTACAGCTAGCCACACTTCCTCACTGCTGCCCTTGGACCGCTTTGGTACTGCAGGATTTAGGATTTTTTCTGTTGCCAGAATCAGTCTTGGCTGACCTCAGGCAATGTGGGTGATTTTAAGGACACTTCAGGCAGTAAGGAAACATGGGCATCCATATCAGCTGTTACACAGCCCAGCTCCGTGGAGCCCTGGAATGTCGTTAAGGAAGTAACAGTAAAAACAGACTCCCCTGAGAAGAGAGCCCTTTGGCTCCTTCCTTACTCCTGTGGCTATGCCAGACTTCCAATTTAGCTTCTCTCTTTCTCTAACTCTCTGCTTTTGCTTCTTACTAGTTCAGTTTTATTTTAGTTTTTTTTTAAATTTTATGTGTTTTTTGGCTGCATTGGGTCTTTGTTGCTGCACACGGGTTTTCTCTAGTTGCAGCGAGTGGGGGCTACTTATCGTTGCAGCGCACGGGCTTCTCATTGTGGTGGCTTCTCTTGTTGCAGAACACGGGCTCTAGGTGTGTGGGCTTCAGTAGTTGTGGCACGTGGGCTTAGTAGTTGCAGCGTGCAGGCTCTAGAGTGCAGGCTCAGTAGTTGTGGCGCACGGGCTTAGTTGCTCCATGGAATGTGGGATCTTCCCAGACCAGGGCTCGAACCTGTGTCCCCTGCGTTGGCAGGTGGATTCTTAACCACTGTGCCACCAGGGAAGTCCCACTAGTTCAATTTTTACCTCCAGTTTTATTTCTTCCTAATTCTATAGCTTTCTGAGTTTCTCACACTGGAAACTGCCTATAAGAGATCATCGGTTGGGCCAGTGAGTTGTCTCCCCTGTTGGCCAAAATTATATTAGGCCTCCTCAGAGCTTAAAGGCAAAATCAAAGACGATTACTTTGGCTAAGTTACCTATTTCTGATCAGTTCAATCATGGCCTAGAGCACAACAACGTATGAATGTTGAACCGCCATTGCTACTTTGCTCGGAAGGCAATTTGTACATATTTCCATTTTTGCATCTATCATAATGTAGTCTAATCATTTCTCCACATGCCCAGTTCCCTACAAACTGTAACCCTGAGGCCAGTGACAGCATCTCCTATGTTTGCACCTCCAGCCTGTAGCACAGTACCCAACATATGGTAGACTCTCTGTAAAAGTCTGTTGAAGTTAATTGAAATACAGATGAAATCAGAAAATCTGAATTCAAATTCCAATTTTGTCATTTCATAGTTCTGTGAACTAGGACAAATTACTTAATCTTTGAGAACCTCCCTTTCCTCTTATGTTAAAAGGCACAGTTGTGATAAATATTATATGAAAAGTGGACATATCTAGCACAGGGCCTGGCCCACAGCTGCTCTGTGTGTGTATATATGTATACATAAATATAATTAGTTTAAATTAATATATAAATTTAATATATAAAATTTTTTATATATTCAATATATAATATATGTTTTATATATTAAACTCTATGTGTTTATATACCACTGCCATGTATTGTAATTATGTCCAAATATGTCTTCTCTCTGAATCAGAGGGTGAGTTTTAAGGACAAGATCTGTTTCTCACTAACCTTTGCACCTCCAGCTCACCCCAAATCTCTGCACACAGTAGATATTTAATATAAATAAATGGGGAGGGGAGCAACAGATTTAGAAACTGCATGTGCTTTAACTCTCCATATCTTAACATTGTTCAAGAATTAAAAAACAAGCATGGGGCTTCCCTGGTGGCGCAGTGCTTGGGAGTCCGCCTGCCGATGCGGGAGACGCGGGTTCGTGCCCCGTTTCGGGAGGATCCCACATGCCGCGGAGCGGCTGGGCCCGTGAGCCATGGCCGCTGAGCCTGCGCGTCCGGAGCCTGTGCTCCGCAAATGGGAGAGGCCACAACAGTGAGAGGCCCGCATAACGCAAGAAAAAAAAAAAAAAAAAAAAAACAAGCATGAAATATGAAGCATCACAAATAAATTATGGTCAAACTTAGTTTCAATAATTCTGGGTGCCTAGCGATCTTCTAAGAGCCCAATGAAAACAAGGTTGAGTATGTTCCAGTTTTACAGTGTGTGTCTCCACCTACTGTATTTACTGGAAAGCAGCTGAAGCACTCCTTCTAATACTGCAGTGAGGTTTTCAAGCTGCGTCCTTGGACAACCTAAGCTCTGCATTGGACGCATGTATACATACGTGTCTGAAAGCACCACTAGAGGGCAGGCTAATGCTTAGTCCAGATGCAAAGCTGAGACTGGGCAACTGAGTCCTGAGGAAAAAAAGGAACGCACCACAGGCTTCTTCGGTTTGTTTCTAAATGGAAAACTACATGTGGGCATGTCCACATTTGTATTTCATGTTCCCTTAATTAGTTATGCGATCTTTCGGCTCACCTTTCCTGTAGTTTATTTCCTCCTTCAAGTTCTTCTTTCGATTGTAACAAATAAACCTTCTATTTTTTTAGAGGCTTAACCTACAAAAATAAATCAAGATGAGGTAACACAAGTAAACACTGCATAACTTAGTTGGTGAAGGTTGGGAAGCTGAGGTTTCATTTGGGTTTATTTTAAAAATAAAGGATTTTTAAAGGTTTGATTTACCTAAGTTTTCATATTTTGTCAGCTTGGCAAGTTGGAAAAGGGGAAGGGGATTTGCAGAAAGAAGAAAACCAAGAGAAGCTAAATGTGTGTGTGTGTGTGTGTGTATGCGCACGCACACGCGCGCGCACAGGTGAGGGGCACCTTTATAAGGATGGAGGAAGGACAGGACAAGCACATGTTGAGGGGCTGGTTGGTGCCAGAAAGCACACTGTCCTGTAAGCACTATTGGGCCACCATGAGTAGTCCTGGGCTTTAGCCCCAGTTGGACAGCTACCCCTTTATGTAGACTTAGAGCAGTTACTCTACTCACACCTCAGTTGCCTTGTCTAGAATGTAAGAAATGTATACTAGATGATTTTCCAATTCAAATATGAGCCTAGGTTGAATGAGAGAAAATGGAGGTGGTGGTGAAAATGCAGGATGAATGTTTGTGGAGAATTCTGAGAATAATCATTAACCAGAAACAAGCAAACAAACCAACAAATAAACAAGGAAGCTGGAGGCTCCTTGCAGCCAACCAGCGTATGGAAACAGTACTCCCATGCAGAATTCCCTCTGGAATATTTCCTTCTCGTGTAGCCTGAGCTCTCAAACACTGGGCTGCCCTCTGTTCCACTCCCTGGAACGTCCAGAGAGGAGAGGTACCTGAGCAGTGAAGCAAAGATACAGCATGGCATGGTGGGCTAGTCTTGGTTCGGGCTTTCGAGGAGAAATTTCCAACCCCAGATGACAAACTAACAAAACTCTTAATAAGAACTTACTCATGCCAAGTTAGAGCAATGGTTGAAAGAAATACACACCCCTGGGGATAGTACTGCTACTCTTCCAAGGCTGGTGTAAGTCTGCTGCCTAAGTAAGAGTTGGCTTTTCATGATTTTTGGAAAACACCTCTTTCTATTTTCTCTCCACACCTGCAATTACTCTAATTTTATAGCACACTAATAAGCAGCTGGACGGGGCGGTTAGAGCTATTACTGCTCTCTGACATTGTAAGAGCAGATTAATGACTATTTACAAGGTTTCAATTATTTTTTATCTTAATACTTCTGAAAGTTCTCTCCAGATAATCACTGGAGAAGAAGGAGTTTCCACCCAACTTGGTTATTCCCATAAAACCAGCTCTATTATAAATGTAAAAGATTACTTTGACTATAACACATTTTTATGAAGAATTCAAAGTGCTGTGTGTACTTTAAATTTGTTAACATCTGCAATTTCAGATATCCACCACTAGGGGATGCTGCTAAACGCTTAACGTAATTCTCAGAGTCAGTCACACAATGCAGATTTCTAGGCTTCACAGAATGAGAATTTTTGGAGTATGCGATTGGGAAATCTGTCTTCTTAATTAGTTTCCTGAGTGAATTTGAGACCAGCTAAGTTAGACAACAGTAATTAAATTCTCTTTAACTAGTATAAGTTCGCTGAACAGTTTCCACAAAAGAAAATCTTAGTTTAGAAAACTAAATCATCCTAGGGGACTTCCCTCGTGGCGGGGGCCCGGGTTCAATCCCTGGTCAGGGAACTAGATCCCACATGCAGGCTGCAACTAAGAGTTCGCATACCCCAACTAAGGAGCCCATGTGCCACAACTAAGACCTGGTGCAACCAAATAAATAAATAAAATAAAATAAATAAATAAATAGGTTCTCACAAAATGTTTTAAAAAAAAGAAAAGTAAATCATCCTTGATTAAAAAGGAGAATATGAGTATCCATATAAAGTGTATCCATGCCAACCACTCTTCACCACCTCTACTGACCACTGTCATCCCTTGGTTAGGCCATTGCAAAAGCCTCCTAGCCAGTTTCCTTGCTCTGATTTCCCTGAAATCAATTTTAGCAGCTAGAGTAATTTTTTAAAAAATAAGTTCTGCCATCTCACTTGCCTGCTCAGAGCCTTCTAATTACTACCCACCACCTTCAGAATAAGATCCAAGTTTCTATCCATGGTCTACAACGCCCCATGTGTACGGGCCCAACTGCCCCTTCAATATCCCATCCAATACCACTGGCCACTGCCCTTGCTTCAAGCAAAGCTCAGGGCCTTTGAGCTTGCCGTTCCCTCTGCTCTTCCCCCAGATCTTTGTGGCTGGATGCTTCATTTCTTTTAGGTGTCTGCTCAAATGTCACCTCTTCAGGGAGGCCTTTTCTCACCAGTCCTGCCAATGGTGGCTGGAGGCCAGGTGGGCACTGTGCTATCAGAAGGAGACAGATTATTATAGGCCCTTTTGTAGTCATAAAGTAGGAGCACAGTACCTGTGTGCTGACTGAATTAATGGTAAAATGCAAGCTCAATCTAGGTGTAAACTGGGAAAATATTGAAATAGTAAATCTACGTACAAACCGGGACCCTCTTTTTATTATTGCGGTTATTCAATGGCTTTTTAACTAAGCTTTCCATGTGCGTACACTCAATTTTTTTTTTTTTTACGTACACTCAATTTTAACACAACCAGACCTTGTCTTGTTTCTTAGGAGTGATTTTCAATAGGGTTATGGGGAGAGACATACCCTTTGAAAGGTTCTTCAGAATTTTCAAGAAACAAAAGATATATAAAGTTTAAACTGAATACTCAATACATTTCAAATTAGTATTTTAATTATTTCATTAATAATATCTATACTATTAAGGTAAACTAAAGAAAACAGATTTCAACATCTGGCACTGTCCATCTGACCCCAGAACCTTAACACAGTCTCTTCCCTCTAGTGGACGATGTTTGGTGTATGGCCCTCCAGATCCACTCTCCACCCTTGTCTGCCCTGCTTAGGATGCTGACCTTCGTGGATTGCATCATATGGATTTTCTTCGTCTCTGCCTTATTTGGGGTTTTGGCCAATGGGAGTCATCAGCAGCAGATAAGAGGATGAGTGAAAAGAGAGAGTGTGTTATTCATTCCCTGGCTACCTCCCTGTGTATATGTTTTTCTGGACCAAAGGGCTCAGAGGAGTCAGGCAGCCTTCTGCTGAACTACAGTTCTCTCTGGGTTCTAGTAGCTGGCCCCTCCCTTTGCCTCTTTAGGCCTGAGTGGTAATAGGTCCCTGCAGTTGCTAGCTCTAGGGAATTTCCCTTACTCTTGCCCACACCTTTGTAGAGTCCCTTCATTAATCTTTCCTCAGTCACTCCGTTTGCATGAGCAGTCTGTCTACCATCAGACTCAGACTAATGGTCTGGGAGGGTTTTGCTGTTGTTCTTGTCTCTTTTTAGTAATAAACACACCTTAGTTGCTCAGGTGACTACATTTCATCCTTTTTCTCTCATTGTCTCATTTCCCTCATTTCCTGAACTGTTCTCATCAACATCTTTAGTAATATTGACCTGTGCCTCTGCTAAAACCAACACCCCAGAAAGTCTTAGCATTCAGCAGCTCTAAACAGAAAGGGTCCTGGCTTTTATTTTCTCCCAGAATACTTATATTTTAAACATAGAGAGCTTTAAAAAAGAATCAGCTACTGAAGATTTTTTAAAATGACTCTCCCACAACACCTGTCACCCTATTTATTCTCAACACCCCATAGCGATACCGCTTTAGGCAAGACTGGTTGTGTGAGCATTTAACCAACAAATACCAGCAACTGGGAAGACCATAAATAGCAGCAGAGAGGACAAATAAGATGACTCAGTAAGGCTTCTGAGTCAGCCTAGCAGGGACTGGCTTTCCTTCTTAATTATGGGGCACTAGACCCATTGTCTCTGAAGCCACCTCTGAGTCTCATCTAACCAGTATCAGACATCCAGTTTCCTTTGAAGATGTGCAATCTTCCTCCTTCTAGCTACTATCAGAAATTAAAGTGCCTGGGCTGAGAGGCCTCCTGCAAGCTAACAGTCTATGTCCTCAGCAATGAACCCCTTTCTGAGATCGCCAGCTGTTCATACTGTTGGCTGGTTCTAGTCCTGTCACTTCACTACAATGAATTTATCTCCTCTATGACGAGGGTAATAAAAGTTACCGAGCTACAGAGTTGTCATGAAGATTAAAATCAATTTTGCCAACTATATGACACTGTGGAAAAGGCAAAACTATAGGTACAGGAAAAGATCAGTGGTTGACAGGAGGTCAGGGATGACTAGGTGGAAAACAGGTATTTTTAGGGCAGTGAAACTATTCTGTACGATATTGTAATGGGAACCCATGACCTCATATATCTGTCAGAGCCCGCAGAACTGTACAACATAAAGAGTGAACCCTAACATAAACTATGGACTTTGTTTAATAATAATGTACCAACATTGGTTCATCAACTATAATAGACTAATGCAAGATGTTAATAATAGGAGAAACTATGCAGGGGGAGGGGATGGTTATATGGTAACCCTTTGTACTTTCTGGGAAATTTTTCTGTAAACCGAAAACGGCTCTAAAACAATAAAGTCTTACCATATGATCTTGCTCTTAAGTGGAATCTAGAAAAAACCTCAAACTTATAGATACAGAGAACAGATTGGTGATTGTCAGAGGCGGGGAGTAGGGGGTGGACCAAATGGATGAAGGAGGTCAAAGGTACAAACTTCCAGCTATAAAATAAGTAGATGGAGATGGAATGTACAGCCTGATAACTATAGTTAATGATACTATATTGTATATTTGAAAGTTGCTGTGAGAGTAGATCTTAAAAGTTCTCATCACAAGCAAAAAAAGTGTAACTATGTATGGTGATAGATGTTAATTACACTTATTATGGTGATCATTTTGCAAAATATACAAATATTAAATCATTATGTTGTACACCTGAAACTAATATAATCTTATATGTCAATTATATGTCAATAAAATAAATAAATAATTAAAACTTTAAAAATCTTTTAATGAAATAAAGTCTTTTTGTAATCAGTTGGGAAAAGACATTTAAAAGTAAGCCCTTTGGGCTTCCCTGGTGGCCCAGTGGTTGAGAGTCCACCTGCCGATGCAGGGGACACAGGTTCGTGCCCCGGTCCGGGAAGATCCCACATGCCGCAGAGCGACTGGGCCCGTGAGCCATGGCCGCTGAGCCTGAGCGTCCGGAGCCTGCGCTCCGCAACGGGAGAGGCCACAATAGTGAGAGGCCCGCATACCACACAAAAAAAAAGTAAGCCCTTTATGGGACTTCCCTGGTGGTCCAGTGGTAAAGAATCCATCCTGCAATGCAGGGGACCCAGGTTCGATCCCTTGTAGGGGAGCTAAGATCCAACATGCCGCGGGGCAACTAAGCCCACGCGCCACAACTACTGAGCCCGTGCGCCTCAACTAGAGAGACCGCATGCCGCAAACTACAGAGCCCACACGCCCTGGAGCCCGTGTGTCACAACTAGAGAAAGAAAACCCACTCAGCACAACTAGAGAGAATGCGCACTGCAGCGAAGAGCATACATACCACAATGAAAAGATCCCGCGTGCCACAACTAAGACCCGACGCTGCCAAAAGTAAACGTAAATAAATAAATAAAAGAATGCTCAAAGCAACTTTAAAAAAAGTAATTCCTTTAAAACTCTAAAGAGCTATATTAACATAAGGCATAATACCCAAGCAATGTTCAAGAACTTAATTTTGAAAGTGTGTTCAGATGCTTGCTGAGAGTCTGTTCGGCATCACAGGGCAGGACCCCAAGTCACTTCTTAATCACCTGTCTCCGTGGCTACAGAGCTGGTCAAGATGCAGTGGAACACCTATGGGCTGTTTGCCTTCGCTGGCGACTGGAAACATTTCTACAAAATCCAAGCCATGGTTCATCGATTCTGCCCGTATGCAGCTACTCCTGTGAGAATTCTCTGCATCAAACCCGTCTTTTAAATTGCCCAGGAAATTTTAATATGAAATATCCTTCAGCATTTTTCCTTTTAATTTTCTGCCAGCCCACTCTCACTCTGCCCCATATTTAGCAGTCATGTTTGATTAAGGCCACATTTTTCAGAGGTGAAAACTCTGAGAAGGTGTAGGTGGGGATTAAGTTCAATTAGGTTAGGAAGGAAAATCTTTCCTCCTTTTAAGCCAGAGAATGTCTAAAATAGACAAAGCTTCTTACAGTGTTTTGATGTAGGGACTGGGGGGGGGCACAGAAGGGCAGCTGTTGCTGGGGTCTTACAAACATTATCTCTGATGCCCACAAAACCTTGTAAAGTGAGGGTTATAAAACGTAGAGGAGGAAGGTGCGTCAGCCCTCAGTCACAGGGCAATGATGGAACAAGGATTCAAACTCAAGACAGACGAAGCCATGCCAAGCGACTTGCTAGCTAATTTCAGCCACCTTATTCTTAGATAATAGTGGTCAACTCCATTACCTCTCCTGGATAATACATGCAGTCTCGACAAAAACCTTCAAAGCTTTGGACAAAGACCTTCAGTGTTCACCACACTATGATTGTTGGAACTCTGTTCTAGGAGCTATTAATAGGTCTGCTGTGAAAAAAGAGGTTCCATGGTCGAATAACTGGGAAATGCTACCCATGACAAACCCCTTTGCAAAGAGTGATAATGCATATTCACATGGTAAAGGCTCTGGGCAGCCTGCAGCTAAGAAAAGTACTTTTCTTAGTTTAACCCCATTTCCCAAATGTATTCCAGCATTGAGCACTTGTTAATATTTCCTTGAACACCAGCATGGGCGAAACTGGCTTTTTAAAAAAAGTAACTAATGATGGAAGTTATAGGCACCCTGACATGATTCTGAAAGAGCCATTTTGGGAAAAGGATCTCACGTCAGTTGCTTTCCCACTTATCCGTATGTAAGGGTGGTGTACGCTCCACGTGGTGACAATGTCCTGTGGCGACAATCCCCCTACAACTTGATTTCAGTCCTGCTATTGCCATTAGATATTGAAAGTACTCTCAGCCAAGGAGCGCTTACTTAGAGGTTCGCTCTGGATTCTGAGGTAATACTATTGTCAATTGGAAGACAAGGAGAAATAGGTGTCTGAAGAGAGAATAAAACAGAGTCTGATGAGAGGGAATAGAGGAGAACAAGCTGTGAATTTGGCATCTCTTGCCTCCCTCCCACTCACTACCTGAATATGTAGACAGAGGCGTCTATGTATTTAGGGAACAGCATCCCTAATGAGTGGTACTTGAAATTTGAGCCACTTTGAATTCAAATAGGATACCTCACGTTTGCACACAGAAGGAGGTAAAAGTAGACGAATGGAAAGACTTCCTGGCTACAGATAACTGTACATGGGGGTGGAAGCTTGGATCTTTGGAATCTAATAGTTGAGGTCACTTTTTAAAACCACTCCCAATTTCAGGGCACAGAATGTCTTAGTCATCCCGAAAGGTCTAGCTAAAGAATGTGACTAAAGCAAGAAAGCAGCCATTAGGTTTTTCAGAGGATGAGACTATGTCCTGTCTGGGGACATACATGCACGCCCCTGCACAGCGTGGGCCCTACAGCTGTCCACTCTCGGTGCGAGCCTCTGGGGAGTGGAGCCAAGAGGGAAGCCTGCTATGGACCGAATGAGGTGGGGCTGCCCTGGAATGAGCCACTCCCTCAGGGAGTCTAAAAGAGGGTGAAGAATTTCGAAACCAACTAGAGACCAAACCCACCCAAGAATAGAAGTGGAGGGGACAAGGGCTCCTGAGTTACTTCCATAGCGATCCAGATTAGAACGTTGTTTCTAAGGAGTCTTTGGTTTCCCTTGGGAGAGCTCTGGTTTCAAAGTGGCCTTTCTTGCACAAAGAGGCATTTTATAAAATTGGTTGGACGAGTGAATGTTAAGTTTGAATGCAGTGAAGAATATTAGGCAACGTCCCAGGCATGAGTTGCCACAGGAGGGAGAGACATCTCAGAAGCCAGAGGTGCCTCATGAGAACACTAGGTACTGAGGTGGAGACAGTGGCCACATAGGAAGGTCGTATGGCACAGGGGCTGTGAGCATGGGCTTTAAGCAAGATAGACTTGCATTAGAATCTCAGCCTCACCGCTTTCTAGCTGTGTAATCTTAGGCAAGTTAATGAACTTTGCTGAGTCTTAGTTTTCTTACTGTACAGTGAAATTAAAACTCCCTAACTCACATGGGGATTAAATGCAATAATACATATAATATACTTAGCATTGTGCCTGACACATAGTAAGTGCTCGATATATTGTACTCATTTTAAGGGTCAAATTTCTCTCCAGGACTGGTCTAGGAGATTTGAGGAGAATAGATAAGTAGATAGGAGAAGAGATGAGGAAAGAGAGAAAGTTAAACTCTCCTATGACTTGATTAAATGTCCATGGAAACAGACAATCTCAGCAGGGTTGAATCAGGTAAATTGAATGGGTTCCCTGCCTGTATTTGTGCCTGGGTGTTTATGGCCTCAGCAAGCATGTCATTGGGGACTTCCCTGGCAGTCCAGTGATTAAGAATCCGCGCTTCCACAGCAGGGGGCGTGGGTTCAATCCCTGGCTGGGGAACTAAGATCACGCATGCCACTCAGTGAGGCTGTAGAAAAAAAAAAAAAGCATGACACTGAACTGATATGACCAGAAGGCTCTGGGGGAAATGGAAGAATGGGCTGTGTCTGAATTTGGGATGGGTGGTTTGCTCTGAAGGAATTGTTTGGGTTTTGGAGATGAAGAGTACCAAGCTGTGATTTTATTATGAAACTAGCATTTTAATTTCATTCTTTAATTTCCATTACAGTTATAAATAAGCTCCAAAAGGTCTTCACTTTTTACACTATGTCCTTGGAAACAAGGTCAGAAAACAGAAAGTATGAAGCCAAGCCCCTCCCTCCACATGTCTACCACGCTGCTAGAAAGCCAGACTAGCAGTCCCTCTCCAAGCTTGGCTGTTCCTAATTTCCCAGTTCCCTTCGTCCCTGTGTGCCATTCAGACCCCCTACTTCAGCACTTTCAGGCTATAGGACAAAAAGCAAAAGCTCGAGGATATTTTTATAAAATACGGTTATAAGATCAATGGGATGGTTTTGAATACATTTGCTTGCTAATGGGAATTTTTAAGAGAGGGAAATAAAAGAAAAATTAGTTCAAATTTCCCTGGACAGATGTTTTAAAGAAATCTGAGCATTCCAAAATGCAACCAGAAATCTTTTCTATTCTGAGAAAGAAGCAAAATTGTTCTTAGTTAAATGTTTAATGTTTATTATCAGCAGTATATTAATTTTAGAGCAAATTTACACCACATTGAAGTTACATTTTCATGTACTATTAGTACATTTTATACATCATTAGGGTCCCTGGTGTAATAAGCCCATTTTATAGAAGCTAGAGAACAACTTTACTGTTTTTTTATTCGTTTAGAAATGTACATTGTCATGTACTTTATTTAATAATATTTTGGGGTATTTGGCCAAATATCCCTAGCTGAGGAATGCAATCTTTAATTATTACATTTTTCCCTTAGGAATAAACACTGTCACTGAGTATGTTATGATTTTGTTTCCAAAAATATGTGATGGCCAGAAGCCTGTTGGTCTCAGCCATGATGTCCCCACATGTTCAGGAGGGTCAAAACTAACTGCATTACATCAGCTTTGTGTTGAAAACATGCCACCAAAATCTGATACATGAGCAGCTTCCTAAGGCCAAAAAAAAAAAGAAGAGTGTTTGCTTATGTATCTGTATAGAGTAGTGTCGGATTATAGATCAGGACAAACTAGGGGCCTGCCATATTGTTCAGAGGAAAATTGTGTGAAAAAATACTATTCTTGATAAATTAGGCCCCCAACATGATAACATATAGAAGAATTGGGGATCCTAGCATTATAAGAAATGGGATGGAAAAGGCACAAAATATGAGAAACCTCATTTAGTGTCAGAAGATTACCAGAGGACAATATTTGCTATCCTTGCTAGTTTAACCATACATGCTATTCTTCAATTCAGGATCATGGCATTTTTACATTCACTTTAGGGAGATCGCAGATCAAGAAACATTTACTTGTATATCCCCAAACGTTCAGATTTAGTAGGGAAAATCAACGTATATGACATACGTTTGGATAATAGCTACCTGACTTCCTCCTTCAAGAAAGTAAAGATGCCACAAAGACGGAGCTCTTGATGTGAGGACAACAGTGATTGTAAGCAGTTCTGTAATCCCCGAGGAAAAGGATTACTTCACTTTCTGAAGAGGAATTTATTTATTCAGCATGAATAACTATCTGCTGAATTTTAATTCTGTCCTTTCTCAAAAATAAGTTTGGGCTTTGCTTTTAAAAGCAAGCCCAGGAAATGACAGTCTGAGGGGGCCTGAAATAAGAAACCTTCTCAGACAGCTAGCAGGGATGTTCAATATTAATATTTGTTCTACAATTGATCTCATACACTTTGAGCCCTTGATCAGGGGTCTCTCTTAGGCTCTCTCTCAGCCCAAAATGCAGGAGGCCCCTCAAGTCTCAGCATGTGTTTGCCTCAAGCATGAAACTAACTCTCATCTTTTGACCGAAACAAAAGCCAAAGGTGAATCCTAAGGGATGACTCAGCATTGATTATGAGTTCCATGGAGAAACCCAAATGAACACAGGAAAAACAAATGGGTACAGTTGTGGGATGCTGACAAATTATTTTTTCTTTCTCATTTGTAAATTTTCTGTTATTGTCGTAATACATGCTTCATTCACAGGATGTATGACAATCCAGTAGGGTCACCACTTTTCCTGGGGACCTGTGTCTTAGTGCAGAGTTCCAGAGACCAGGCCGTTTATTGGAACTGCTACCAAAAGTGGTATCTTTTAAATGTTGAGGTTTCCTAGAGATTTGTCTTAACTTCCATGATTTTCCTTTTTTTTTTTTAATTTTTAACATTTTAATTTATTTATTTATTGCTGCATTGTGTCTTCTTTGCTGTGCACAGGCTTTCTCTAGTTGCGGCAAGCGGGGGCTACTCTTCCTTGTGGTGCACGGGCTTCTCATCGTGGTGGCTTCTCTTGTTGCAGAGCACGGGCTCTAGGCGGGCGGGCTTCAGTAGTTGTGGCACACAGGCTCAGTAGTTGTAGCTCGCGGGCACTAGAGCACAGGCTCAGTAGTTGTAGTCCACATATCCCAAGGAACAGCACCTCCATCCAGCAAAGCACCTAAACCAGACACCTGAATATCATCTTTGATTTTCTCTCCCTCACGTCCAATCCATGACCCAGTCCCATCAATTCCACCCTCAATTTCTCTTGATCTAGTGCATTCCTCTCCATCTCTATTACCACCATCTTTGTCAAGGAAGGCACCATCAGTTCAAACCTGCATTAGGTCACAGGCTTCCTAACTGGACTTCCAAACATTTTTTAAAACTCAAATCTGATTTTTTTTCCCTTAACTTACTGCTCAAAATCTACTCCCCACTGCCCTCAGTCAACAGCCAAACTCTTGTGTGGCGTAAGAGGCATTGCTTATCCAGCCCCAGTTTATTGACATCTCATTCCTTGTACTCTGTAACCCAGCCGTTCAAGTTACTTGAAATTCTATGTTCTCTCTTGCCACCACAACTTTCTGTCATGTTTTTGCCTCAGTCTAGAATGCCTGCCTCCTCTATTCCCTAAAACCAAGTCCCTGAATTGGTCAAATCTATGTACTTTCAGGTCTCAATTTAGATGTCATCTCTTTGGAGGAAACCGCTTTCCCCTCCACACTGATTAGGTGACCCACAGTTTTACATGGTGCTCAAATCAGAGCACTTAAAGCCACTGTGTTTCAACTGCCCATTTACCTCTCCCCTACCCCACCACTAGATTATAAACTCCTTGAAGACAATGATTTAGTCTCATTCACAATTATAACCTAGTACCTAGCTCAATGCCTGATACATAGTGAATGTTCAATTATTGAATTAAAAATTTATTTCTCTCATAATTTTTCTTAGGTTTTGTCAGTTATGATTGAAAGTTAAAAGACAACATGAAGGAACAAGTAGCAAATAAATAAACAGCTTAGATGTATGAGACCTGCCTGCATCCATATAATAAAGTCCTATTTTCTACAAAGATAATCATTTTTCCTATCGTATGTGAGGGAAATAAATATATAAATGCTTGATAGTGTTAGAATAGGAGAACCTTGACTTTCAGGTAGACAACACCTGAAGAAGTTGGATATCATCTACTTTAAAGCACATCACATTCCTGGGCTTCTTGGACACTCAAGATTCTTCTTCATTAGTTACCCTCTCATTGCAAGTGCCAGAAACCCAGCTCAATTAACTTAAACCAAAGTGCGGGGAGTAGAGGAGATTAGTTCATAGAATCCAAGGAAGGATTGAATAAATGACCAACACACAGAAAGGAAAGCTATGCAGTTAAGTCTCAGAGGGGATTTTTGAATCCCATTCAACATATTTGAATGTTTAAGCATTTTTTATTACAGTCAGGGCTATCTAATAATACCTATACTTTTATTATTTTCATTTCCATTTGACCTGACAGTCCTGTGAACTAGGTAAAGCAGATATTATCTTTTATAGAAATTAATTTGGAAACATGTATTTGTAAAGCTGTAGAGTATCTGGTGACCAGCCCTCTCATTTTCGGATGAGGAAATAAAGCTTCCGAGCACTGAAGGCTCTTGTATTCTCTGTCAGCTAGTACATGACAGAACTGGAGTTAACACTCACATCTTCTGATTCCAGGTCTTGTGCTCTTTCCACCATAGCAAGTTACCTCTTCTAACAACTATGCAGCCTAACAAGATATGACTTCAGATAGGCATAGGTAGACAAACAAAGCAGGAAT
>NW_006777552.1:736774-755412 GCF_000442215.2 Lipotes vexillifer
GCAGGAATGTAAGGTTGCATATGAGGAGGTCTAAAATGACCAAATCAATTGAAATGACGTAATAAAAAGTGAATTTGTTGGAATGGGGGTTGATGAGGAATAATCGGGTTACTCAGCCTTAGACACAGCAGCTGAGCTCTGGAGACCAAGACCTGTGGGAACAGGGGAGATACGTGGTTACCACTTGATGGCAGGTAGGACTGTGGTCAGCATAGGCAGAGGTCAATGCATGGCCAACTTGACGAAAACCTGAGTCACAAATCTGGCCTGAACAGAATCAAGAAACAGACCAATGCCCAAGGTAGGCGCCATTAGGAAGACCTTAAAAAAAACTAGAAATAAGATGCGCTACATGATTTCTTTAAAAAAAATCAGGAGGAAAAGGTGAAAAGTTAAAAGGATGCCGGTGATGGCTGTACAATAATGTGAACATACTTAATGTCACTGAACTGTACACTTAAAAATGGTTAAAATTGCAAATTGCATTGTATGTATATTTTACCACAGTTTTTGAAAAATCATGAGGTAACTCAGGTTGACCTAGTTCTCTCTACCTCAGAGGCAGATCCTTCTGGGTCAAAAAGAGTCCAGATCTGTTAAAGCAGTGGTTGGGGTGAAAGAGGGGAAATATACCCTCCTAAAGGGACATTTTGTAATTTTGTGGATGTTTTTGAGTCACACGATGAATAGGGTATAACTGACCAGGGTCCTGGGATTAGCGATATCCAACAATCTGTGAGTCAGTCACTCAAACAAAGAGCTGTCCATATCAGAGATGAGCGTTGAATGTCCTTCCTAGGTGAAAAACCTGTTTACAAAGATCTGGGCCTAGAACATAACTTTATTTTACACATAAGACACAGAATACTTTTGAATAGTTTTAAATGCACTGTATTTTCTAGGAATGCAACTACCACGTAAACGCAAAGAAGATTGGATATTGTCTCACTCATAACTTCACTCAGAATTATTTATCATTTAAAAAAATCACTTCACCAACGATGATGCCAGGTGTGGTATTTGAATCATTAATACAACATTTCAGTATCAGTCTGCATTTGTAGCTGTCACAGTCACAATGATTCTATAAGTGCCAGCATCTGACTACAATGCATGTTTCTTTATTATAAAAATTACATTCTTTAATTTCTCCTTTATGTTATACTTAGGCCACCATCCTGTAAACTTATGTGTGGGATTAGATTATATTATCTATTCATTTTATTATAGAATAAAAGATATTTGCAATAGAAAATGGGAGCTGAGACTGCTGAGATGTATCTACATCTGGCCAAGATGTCTTGGCATTCAAAAGCATGAGTGATTTTCCAAACACTTTGGGGGAACCTGCTGTCTGAACAGACACTACCACTTTATCACTGGCCTCCAATGTCCCTTTTGTGCTGGATCAAGAATCTAGCCTTGTTCAGAGAAGCCAGAAATATCTCTTCCAGTAGTGTGCAACATCATCATTGGGGAAGAGGAATTTCGGGTATTTGACTACTAGAGGCCTGACGAGGGTACCTAGCACAGAGTGTAGTTAGTAAGAATTCTCAGGAAGCGGAAAATGATCAGCCAAAAACAGAGTATACAATGTGTTGTCTGGCCCCAAGGACTGCTTCTAAATTAAGCAAAAACGTTAAAAGATGTATGCAAAAGATTCATTGTACACTATCGAAAGGAATTTGAACTTAACTACGATTGCAATTATTCACAAGGTTGATCAGCTCCTAGATCATTTTGAAGAGTTGGTCACATTTTTTATGCTCCTTGGGGAAACATTGAGAAAATCATTAAAGCAAAGGAATCTCATTGGGAAACATGGTCTCTGTCCTCACTGAAAACAGAGGGTGACTCAACTCACAGATAGTTTCCACACTTCCTTTTTAATGGCCATACCAATTTCCTTTATAATTATTTTCCTCTGATACATATTTATATCAGTTTATTTTCCTTCATGACATTTAATTCACTTGAGAATTAAAGAGGACATTATATATTTCTTTCAGAGCACTTTAAAAACAACTCTTCTTTGTACAACCATTTTATAAAAGTAAAGCATGCCCAAACTTGAAAGTGTATACACCAAAATGTTACAAGTCATTCTAAGATTGTATTTGGGTAACAGCAATAATTTTTTGTGCGTGTCTGTATTTTCTAAATTTTCTGCATACATATCTCTTTTGCAATAAAAAAATAAGCTTTATCAAAATAAATAAATACATTTAACTTTTATTGACAACAAATATTTTCTCTGGGGCTCTCGTATTTTTTCTAAGGCAACAATAAACTAAGCAACTAGAATAGGAAGGTAAAAAAGCTAAGCTCATTTTCTTTAATAGTTATTCTTGGCCATCATTATCCAAGCTCATCACCCCCAAATTCCAAACTATTCTCCAGGATCCCTTTCTCATGAATGGTATCACCCAGCTAGCTGCTCAAGTGAGAATATTTTCCTTTATCCCCAGATCCACGTGCCCACTTCTGTCTAATGGTTTCTCCCTAATAGCTCCCAATCTAACCCTCTCCTGCCCCATTCCTATCATCTTCTTGCCCCATGACTGCAGCAAGCCTTCTAACTCCCCTCCCCACCTCCAGTCTTGTCCTGACCCAGACTTGCCCACATTGCTGTGCTAGTGAGCTTTTTAAAATTCTGGGCTGGTCGTAGCATTCCCTGCTTATACTCCTTCCTATGCTTCCACAACCTTCAGGTAAAGGGATAAACAAAGCCCTTCAGATTTGGCGCTTACTTTTCCCTCCAGCCCCATCTCTCACCACTCTTCTATTAAGAATCTTCCAACCATAATGAGCTATTACTATCCTTCCAACACGCAATGATTTCTCACACCCCTCTTCCTTTGAACACATGGATTCTTCTGCTTGGTCCACCCTTCCCAGTCCCCTCACTGACTTACTCTTGAGTCCTTCAAAATGCATGACTATCCTTTACTACCCTGTGAAGCACCTTCTGGCCACAAGCTCTATGCAGGGAGGTAAACCACAAGCTCATCTTTTGTAACAGAAATCACAGACTCTAGAGTGAAACAAGCCTGGTTCTGTTCTACCACTGCCTGTCAAGACTGTGATTTGGGCAAGGTATTTGAAACACCAAGGCTTAGCTTCCTCATCAGTAAATGAGGATATAATTACAATCTTGTAAGGCTGTTCTGAGATCAAATGTGAAGTGTATATAAAGGGCAAATAAGCTCATCCCACGTTTTATCTGAGTTTCTTTATATTCTGCTGTGTGTATTTCTTAAGCAAATCATCTTACTTCCTTTTTTAGGATGCAGCAGGATGGATATAAATAAATGGATACACAATTGTGAAACTCCTACTCACCCTTCAGAACTCAGATTGTGTTACCTCCTCCAGGAAGTCTTCCTTAACCACCTTCACCCTCTCTGCCTGAGTCTCATTTAGATGATCTCCTGTATACTCACATATCATCTCTGCACAACTCTATAATCACAGGGCAAAACAATGACTTGCTTCCTTGGCTACCTTTTCCATTCGCTTTCCTTAAGGGAAAAGATAGCGTCTTACTTTACCTGGCATCAGCAGATCCAGAGCAGTGCCTGACACATACCAAGCCCTCAAAAAATGCTTGTTGAAGAAATGAATAAATGGCCAGTCACAACTCATGCCTCTTACAACCCAATTAATTCCCTTTAGACACTTCCATAGGTAATATCCTGGGGGCAGTTCTGAAATTTTTGAAAATCTTTGAAGGGTCTCCAGCCCTCCTACCAGGGGAAGATGTGTTTTACGTTGACACCTATGCTCTTTTCATGCCATTCACCCAAAGAAGGCCTACTTCTTGCCACTGTGGCTTTGATTTTGGTGCCACTGAAAACCTTTCCCCTTCCATAAATCCTTTTTCAAATTCTTCCAGTTCATTGTGATCTTTCATCCTTCGAATTCCTTTAACATCTAGGGTCTATAGCCATTAATCCAACAATCAACATGTACTGCTAAGCACCTCTTTTATATTGCTGAACTCAACTGTTATTTTCCTTCAGTATTATAGTTTAACTTTCTTAAGTTTATTTCTTGTTCCGCCAACAAGGAGAGTATATTCCTTGAAGTAGCTGCCAAATCTTGCTCATGTGGGCTTTCCTGCAGTGTTTTGCATGTGTGTGCCCACAGATGTTTCTTAATCGACTTGAAGACAGGAGACTCCATTTAAGGAGCTATAGTCTCTGTTTGCCAGTTCCCACTGATCCCCAACTCCCTGACTCCCTCAATCCATCCTCTGCCTTTTTCTGCCCTTTCTCTGAGGGAAGCTAACACCTTCCAACTTTCTCACCAGGGCTCCTTTGCCTTTTGGCTTCCATTTGTTTTCAGACAATAGAAAGCACAGTCAGGAGACCAATGATAGGAGGACAGAGTGGTAAGGAATTTCTTTTCTTTCTTGGCCAGTTCTGTAGTGTTTGAGTCCTTCTTAGACCATGGCTTCTCTAGGGATGACCCTCTTCTAAGGCTCTACCTCTCACATGGGCTCCCATAACGTCATTTCCATCCTTTGTTTCAGGCCTGATACCTTAACATCCTTCCTTGATTCCCTTAACCTTGACCACATTTCAGTAAATAATCCCTTCATTGAGATCTCTCCAAACTCCTAGTGTTTTGTTTCTTGCATAGGAGATTTCAGTTATAGTTGCGGTAAGGCTGTGGTAACCTTGTAAGTTATCATCCAAACCAGGACATTTTTGAGAGTGAAAGGGGCATTATTAATAATTACACCATGGCAACAGGTATAAATCAGAGCTGCCTCAGGCCACCTGGAATGAATGGAGATCCTAGGTAAATCAGACATGTAAAAAGAGAACTGTTATAATGAAGAGATAAAACATTTCTAAAAGAGATGTTATTACAGGATAGCATAAGATAAGTGCCAAAGGGTGGAACAGACTTTCAGTACTACAGCCATTCCAAGAAAAGAGAGATCATTTCTCCTAGGGGAAGACATCTGAGTTCAGCGTGGTGCTCAGCACTCCTTCTCCAAGTAAATGAAGTCACGCAATCCATGTGTGCTTGGCCAGTTTTGTAGGTTTTCTCCAAGAAATTTCATTCCCAGTTTAGACCAACCTCCTTCCCCCACACATACCCAGCATAACTCTCACCATTTCTTTTTGTTGCTCAGCTCTGGATTTTTAGGGAAAGCAGATAATTTAAATTTTAGTCAATTATTCCTTTTTTAAAAAACATCAAATGCTTTCCTGATTCAGCTATAAATCACATATATTATTTTTGATTCTTTAAAAATCATCTTTTAGCTTCATTTTGCAAAGATATCTGAGAAGTGATTTATGAACTTTACTTGCAAACTCAAGCATTCTTACTAAAAATAACATAAAGCCTAATAAGTAACCAAGGAATGTTTTTAATGTATGTGTGAATATTTTGCCTTTCTAAACAAAGGATTGCACAATTAACAAATACTCTAAAACCTTATCACCCTCAGCAAAGGGCATCTAGCCTCATTGTTCCCCCAATTCTAGCTGATTCAAAGCCACTTGGCAAGGAAGTGTTTCTAATCCTCATGTTGCTATAGTAGAAGCAAGTTGCTATGAGCCCCAGTGTATGACTTCAGGCTTGCCAAATCACTGCTTTGTTAGGCATTTCATACTAATGAGAATAGTTCATAAAAACACTCATACCCCTACCCAGGAGCAGAGAGGACCATGCAGGTTAGTAGCAAGAGTTTCTTTTCTCCTACTTCCCAACCAGCACAGGCTGGTTGGAATTAGACTGGTGAAAAATGGGGCTTGGAGAGATCCCTCCTGAGAGATTCAGAAAGGGTCCTACAAGACCAAGACAAACAGGAGAGGAAAGCAGTAACTGGAGATAAAGAACAGGCGCAGACTTTTGAAGGAAATGGTATATATTGATGCAGATGGGTGGGAGTAAAGAGAGAAAGTCACTGAAGAGATATAAGAGATAGAATAGTCACATGGCAGCTTCTCATTCCACGCTGGTAAGCCATTAAGATCTGAAGGGAGCAGTGCACGTAGAGCAATTTTAGCAGGATGCAAGGTTCAGGCATGAGACAGGAAAATGCCACAGTGTGCCTTTGATAGCAGGAAAATTAGAACTGACCTAAGTGGTTTTACAGATTTGTTCCATTTCATGTCCCATTCAAATTCTTCTAAAGCACTTTCAGCCTTCTGCTCACCTTATCATCAGGGAAGATCTCCAGCTGCTGTGCTGATGGGTAGAGAACTTCTCTCTCTCCTGGTACTCAGTACATGTCATATTCTGTAGGAGGAAACTCCCTGATGAGAATATTCTGGGTCCATATGGGGTGTAACATTCTATCAGCCTGTGAATTTTAAAAACCACCCTAAGGCCCAAAATTAATCCTTCAATTATGGGCCATTGCCTGCTGTGCTTTGCATGCATTATGTGAAATGGATTATAACTAATTTTTCAAAGTCAGCAGATTGTTATTTACCCATATGTTGACAATCAGTTTGAAGAGGCAGAAACTGTGTGTCAGCTACTCCATGAAAAACACTACACCTACTCAAAAGTCCTCATTAACAACATGTAGATTATTAGCCAATGTAGATCATTAGCCGATGTAGACTGGCTTTTCCTTTCAAAACTATATTAAAATAATTTTATAGTGCATTTAAAATTACCTATAATAATAGTTTTTTTAAATTATCAATATAAATAATTTTATAACACATATTACATAGCTCTAGAAATCTATATTAAAAATATACAATAAGGACTTCCCTGGGGGATGCAACTTAACTTCCCTTGTTAAGAATCTGCCTGCCAATGCAGGGGACACAGGTTCGACCCCTGGTCCGGGAGGATCCCACGTGTCGCGGAGCAACTAAGCCCGCGAGCCCCAACTACTGAGCCCACATGCCACAACTACTGAAGCCCACACGCCTAGAGCCTGTGCTCTGCAACAAGAGTAGCCACCACAATGAGAAGCCCACGCACCACAACAGAGAGCGTAGCCCCTGCTCGCCACAACTAGAGAAAGCCTGCATGCAGCAATGAAGACCCAATGCAACCAAAAAATATATATATACATATACAATAAATAATAAAGTATATAAGGTATACATTATTATATATAAATGTCATAATATCTAGAAATAATGTATATGATACAATATAGAAATATAATAAAGCATATACTATAAAATTATCTGAAATAATTTTATATTACATATAATTTATATATCAATAATTTTGTTATAGATAATTTTTAAAGTAAAAGCCAATGTAAATTTTGCTAATCTGTGTGTTGTGATACATAGTATTAATAAAAACCTTTTCTAAAATGTGCCAAGGGTTGACATGGTAAAACATCAATATGTGCATGTGCATTTTACAAATCTACCATTACAATGGTTCATTGAAAAGTAAGTACATTTTTAAACAACTTCATTTCCATTCATCTCACAAACACATTATGAAGCCGACTATGTGATAGGCACTATGCTATATATCCTGATATAAACTCTTATAAAGTATAACCCCTGTTCTCAAAGAGTTTTGTAGACCAGTTTGAATGAACAAATCCCTTTACAATATGATAAATGCCTTGATAGATATGTGCTCAGGTGCCAGGGGAGAAGGGTCTGGGAAGATCTTTCCAAAAGTGGTCTCAGCAGGAGCTGAGTTTTGAAGGATGGGGAAGAGCCAGTTGAAGAGGATAAGGGAGAACAGAAAGCTATTCCTTTCTTTTTTAAAAACATCTTTATTGGAGTATAATTGCTTTACAATGGTGTGTTAGTTTCTGCTTTATAACAAAGTGAATCAGCTATACATATACATATAGCCCCATATCTCCTCCCTCTTGCATCTCCCTCCCTCTCACCCTCCCTATCCCACCCATCCAGGTGGTCACAAAGCACCGAGCTGATCTCCCTGTGCTATGTGGCTGCTTCCCACTAGCTATCTATTTTACATTTGGTAGTGTATATATGTCCATGCCACTCTCTCACTTTGTCACAGCTTACCCTTCCCCCTCCCCATATCCTCAAGTCCATTCTCTAGTAGGTCTGTGTCTTTATTCCTGTCTTACTCCTAGGTTCTTCATGACCTTTTTTTTTTTTTTTTTTTTTTAGATTCCATATGTATGTGTTAGCATACAGTATTTGTTTTTCTCTTTCTGACTTACTTCACTCTGTATGACAGACTCTAGGTCCATCCACCTCACTACAAATAACTCAATTTCATTTCTTTTTATGGCTGAGTAATATTCCATTGTATATATGTGCCACATTTTCTTTATCCATTCATCCAATGATGGACACTTAGGTTGTTTCCATCTCCTGGCTATTGTAAATAGAGCTGCAATGAACATTTTGGTACATGACTCTTTTTGAATTATGGTTTTCTCAGGGTATATGCCCAGTAGTGGGATTGCTGGGTCATATGGGAGAGGGCAGAAGGAACCGCATCTTGCTAAGGCACCAGAACGTGGCTCTGACTGATGTGTTTAACCCCAGGGCTCAGGGTAGACCCTGAAAAATGACTGACAATGAGACTAGATAGATAAGGCCATATCATTAAGGACCTTGTGTGTTAAGCTGGCAGCCATGACATTTTCAGCAGTGACATAGCTTCATCAGATGGTAGAGGAAAAAAAGGATGGGTTTAAGGAGAAGAGCTATAGGACTATCTATATTGGAAACTTTAAGCCACCCATGGAAGAGAGGATAAAAGACAGTGGAAAGAAAGAGGTGAAATGACTCAAGTTGATTAGAAGGGAGAATCTAAGGTCTCAGGACTGCTTGGATATGGA
This sequence comes from Lipotes vexillifer, assembly GCF_000442215.2. Classification (NCBI taxonomy): domain Eukaryota; kingdom Metazoa; phylum Chordata; class Mammalia; order Artiodactyla; family Lipotidae; genus Lipotes; species Lipotes vexillifer. The sequence continues at coordinate 745,554 of NW_006777552.1, forward strand.
GAGTTTCTGGGGGGAAGTCTAGGTTGTTTCCCATATTTCAAGCTAAGATCACAGGGTGAGTAGTGGTACTATTCATGAATACAGGACTATTGGAGGATGAATATGTTGTCATTGTTCGTTATTTACATTTTGGGATGTTTTGGAAGGAAGGATGTGGAGATAAAACATTCCATTCGGGGTATTTTTGTTTGGGGAAATTACATGGCTCTGGAGCTCAGCAACAAGGCCTGAATCATAAACTTGAAAATGGACATAACCAGCATCTAAGCAGATGTTGAAGTCATGTGATAAGTGTTTGGGAAAAGTGACTAGAAGAGCAAAGGCCAAGAACAGAATCTTGGGGTACAGCATCATAAAGCAGGCAGCAAGCACCAATTACAATGGAACAGTCAGAAGTATGCTTTTTTCTTTTAAATGAAAGGGAAAAGGTTTAAGGAGAGAGGGGCTTAGAGAGTCAGATGCTACAATGAAGTCAAGAAAGGTGTTTTTTTTAAAAAGAGTACTGTTTTAGCAATGCATTTCAGTATGTTGAAAAAAATTAGATTTCTGGTATATAATTAATTGATAAATTTTAATGTGTCAATTTAATAATGAAAGTCATCAATGGACTTTTAACTCAACGTATAGTCTACTCCCAAACAATGGTGAAAGATCATCCCCCCAGAAGTAGAACTATTTTAAGGTGATTCAATTTACATGGTGTCACAGGCTGGGTTCTCTACAAGCAGATGCTGAGAAATGCAGAGATGGAATCTGGGATGTAAGATGTTTATGAGAGATCAGCACTGAAAGGAAGGGGAAGGAGGAAGGTTGAGCAGAGGGAGAGCTCTAGAGGGAGACTTGCCCCTTAGAGTCTCCCATACCAGGCTGAGTGCTGGGCCTTTGTACCCCTCTTCACTCAGTCCCTGGAATGGCATGGCATCATGAGGTTGTCTCTACAGCTGAGGCAGATCCTGAAGGAGCAAACGGCTGGAGAGCCCTCCCACAGCTGGGCAACAAGCCCTTCCCTGAAGGAAATCTGGGCACATTTGTTCCAACCTCACATAGCTTGCAGCATCTTTGGCCAAACATGTGAAGCAGAGCCTCATCCAGCTATGATTACAGATACTTGAAGTAGCCAACTATTAGCTCTTTGTCTCTTATTGGCATTCTAAAGCCATTTCTCTGTCATTACTAATATGAAACAATTTTTGATAGTAAAAGACATTAAATTATGGTCCTATTACATTGTTATGTGGGTATAAAAGTCTGGACTGGACAAGAATGTCATAATTACATTTATTTTTGAAATTAAGTACTGGATATATTTTATATTGAAGAAAATAAATTGAAGTAGAAGACAATAAGGCAGTTGAGCTGTTCCAATAATATTTAAAATAAAGTTGAGAGGAAAATCATTTAATAAACACTTTTCCAAAAATGCTCTGTAATTGGACAGCCCTGAGAAAATAGAATGAGGCAATCATATCTGGTTATATATTGCATTTATACCATTTGACATCTCCCCCTTTGCAAAATAAATTTCCTCTGTACCAGCTGTAATTAGGCGCTGAGATAAAGCTGTCTTAATATTCTGCATATTTGATCAGAGCTGCCAGCAGCTGTCAGATCACTGGCTCTGTTCTCATGTACAATGAAAACATCAAAGACATCTGTGGTTTGCCCTAAAATTAGTGCCAGAATTGGCCTCTCTCCTTTATTGTGTAACCAGATTGACTGTTTGCATAACTAACAAGGGAACCTCCAGACATTGCTTCTGGGTCTGTGAAGGTAAACAACCAAAGGAAGACTCTGAAAAGTGGCCAATATGTCCTTGTGCCCAGTGTAAGACTTCAGTGTCTGACGTTTAGAGTCACACAGACCTCGAGTTCAGACCTCAGTACTTACTACTTACTTGTGACTTTAGGCAAGTTATATAAACTTTACCAGCCATAATGTCTTCCCTGGTAAAATGGGAATGATAATAGAACCTACTTCATAGGATTGTTTTGAAGAACAATGAAGATAACTTATGTAAAGCACTTGGCACATGCCCAGGGCTTAGTGAGCACTCACTGACATTAGCCATCTTCATTCCTTCATCTAGTGCCTTTTCAAGAAATAATAACTGCAGTGGCTTTGAAACATTCATTTATACTGATAAGACAAAAGTACGAAAGGAGCTCTCCGTTAAGTTCAAAATCATGAACACATAACACAGACACTCACAGTTGTCTTCAGAATTCCTAAAAGTTATGGAAACCTCTTGCAGCTTTCCCTAGCAAACAACAGAAGTCCTTTTCACTCCTGTTTACAATTTTGTGACAGAGTCTAAACAAGACCTTTCATTTCCTTCTTAGAACCATGCACTTTCTATCAAGACAATGCCATCAGGTGATTTGTGAGGACTCTTCTCAGGAAAGTATCAGATAGTTGGCTTTTAACTGCAAGTAACAGAAAGCTTGACTCCACTGCCTTAAACAATGAACATTTATTATCTCACATAAGACAGGCAGCCCCAGGGCTGCTCCATTCAATTGCTCAGTGTCCCATCAAGGATGCAGGTACTTCCCAGCTCTGTGCTCTGCCATTCTCTCATGTTGACTTTGCCTTCAAGCTAGTTGCCTCATGGTTGCAAGATGGCTGCCATATATGAACAATTATATCTGTTCTTCCTGTGCCCTTTTTAAGAAGAAGGAAACTTGTCTCAGAAAGTTCCCTGCCAGTGTCTCCTCAAATCTCAGTGGCTCAGAACTGAATCACATAGCTACTCCTAAACCAATCAGTAGCAATAGAAACTGAATTACCAAGACTGGCTTTATGAAGCACAAGGTAGAGTGGAAGAAGATAAATTACCTACAAAAATTGGGGTTTTATAATAAAAGAGGAAGGTGGAATATGTGTTTATCTCCTACAGTATCTGTACAGTATATAACTGTATATAGCTATTTCAGAGCTGAAAATCAAAATTCTGCTTTTCTCCCAGTCTTCCAGAAAGTACTACACCAAAAAATAAAATAAAATAAGCCACCTAGTGTACTCCAGCAAGACACCTATCCCTGCAGTCCTCCAATATTTAAAATTAGAGCTATCAAATGTCCTCCTCCCTCAGCCTCTAAGTTCAATACTGGGGTTCCTTACTCTCCCAGGTTGTTAACCTGGGAGAGTAAGGAACCCCAGATAGGTAGCTTAATGTCAAATCAGCCTTTCCAATTGTTCTTTGACCATGTCAATGACCCAGCATTTACCTCTACAGCACAGTCCTTTCTGGGCATCCCAGAACCCTCCCACTAACAAATTGATTTTATGTCTTTGAATCCCAGGCTGCCTATGACTGGGAGTTAACACTGCCACCAGATCTTTCCAAAGCTGAGAGCCTATGGAAAATGCATGCCATTGACAGAAACATGTCTTATAAAGACACCACTTTCAAAGGCATGTGGTTGATCTAAAAAAGCACCAAAATCACTTGTCATCACTGCACTTGTGAGCTAGGATTGCGTGTGTTCCCAGTCTGATAAGAATATCTATAAGAATTAACTTGGGATTTTATTAAAGATAATTATAGGATTAATTGAGAATCCAGCCCACACTAAGAAAATAAGACCCATGTACAGTTTGCAATATAGTCATTTTTAGAGTATATATATATATATATATATATACACACACACACACATTTAGAATTCCAATTTTAACTTCCATTTTTTTCTCACTAGGATTTAATAAATCCTTCTGGCAGATGTTGAGTAGGGAATGGAATCTTCTCTGGTCTAGTTCTCTTTTCCTTTATGTATTTGATGAGTTTCTGCTGATTCTTTCTTCTTTAAAGACATGATTACCTTCTTGAATTGTACTGGCCAATCCCAACTGTGGAAAATAATCAATCAATTCCTGCTTTTGGTTGTCTATTTTTTCTTCTGAATTTTGAACAAATTCAGACAAAGTGTTCCTCAGTTGATTTCTAAAAAATCTTTGCTTTTCACCAAGACACTTCTGCAAAATGTCTGCTACTAGTGAGCTGCTATGTTGGGATTGTTTCTCTATCTATTCATTCAGTCCTACAGCTCTCAGTGCTTTGAGGGCTCTCTGCCCCTAACGCACTATTCTGTCTGTGTTATGATGATAGGATTACTTCTAAAGCCTGCTAGAGGCAAGAAGAGTAGCAGTAGTACAACTTCTAGACTGAGACAAGCTAGAAAAGATTCTTCTATTGGTATATGTGGACTCCATGATACTTTATGAGGGGCACCATTGAATACACAGCATTTAGCCACTTGAAATCCGCAACACATCAGGCTAGTGGTTTCCAAACCTGGCATCAGAATCACCTAGAGAGCTCTTTAACTAAATGCAGATACTCTCTCACCCCCATCAACACTGGCAACCAATAATCTTTTAGACAATACTAATCTGCATATTTACCATTTAAACCTTTAATGTCATTGCAATGCTAAAGCTTTAAGGTTTTTTTTAGATTCCACTTTAATTACTCCTTCATACCTATTTTATAAAATAAATAGAAGAGATATTTTCATTATCCTTGACTATTTTCATGCTTTTATGGAGGGAGTATAAGCTAATGTACACTTTTTGGAGAATAAACTGACAATAAATGTCAAATTTTAAATGTTTAGGCCATTTAGGCTTAGTGATTCTCAAAATTCATCCTACAAAAATAGATGCCTCTAATGCTTCTATGTAGAAGCATAGATATGTGCGTATTATTTAGGATAGACAAACCGAAGTGAAAAATAACTTTTAAAATCTCAGTGGCTCAATACAATGTGTGTATTTTGTGCTCATATCACAGGCCAATGCAAGTCAACAGGGGGGCTCTGCTCACACGTCATTCAGAGAGCTATGTGGTGACTCCATCCTTCTCTAGGTCCTTGGAGTCCCCTCTATTAAGTTACAAGTTGGGGAAAGAGAATGTACAGAGGATGGTGTGCGAGATGTTTATGGACCAGGTCTAGAAGTGGAAAACATCACTTTGACCCGTATTGTTTGTCAGAACAGGATGACGAGAACTTGCTCTCTCTACCTGGAAGGCAGCTTGGGAAATGTAGACTAGCTGTGTGCTCTGGAGAAAAAGAAATAAGGTGTGGTGAACACCACCACAGGGAATTGGAGGGAGATGTCCATCACACTACTGCTTATGAAAGCAAAAGACTACTGAAAACCAAGTGCTCATAAACAAAGGTGTGGTTGGGTGAATTATGGCACATTCATATTATAAAATGTGAAGGCTGTGATTTTTTGTAAAAGTGGTAGCTATGTGGGCACTGATATGGAAGAATGCCCACTATATATTGATGGGTCAAAAAAGACAGTTATATAATAGTAATCTTGATATGGTATAATTTTTTATCACACATAATATAACTGGAATGCAAATAGTCTAGCCTCAGGATAAGGGCTTGTTTAAAAAAAATTAACCCTATTCACATAATGGAATGCTATGCAGATATTAAAAAGAATGAACAGCTCTATCTATACTGGTATAGATAGAAATATCTCCAAGAGGGGCTGTTCAGAGAAAATACAAGATGCTGAGCAGTGGATAAAAAATGCTAACTTTTGGGCTTCCCTGGTGGCACAGTGGTTGAGAGTCCGCCTGCCGATGCAGGGGACACGGGTTCGTAGACTAGACCCAGATGAAGTGAGAATCAGTGAGCTAGAAGAATAAATATGAGGGAAATCTCAGAATGAACCACAAATAGATGAATGTTAGGTCTTCTCAACATTTCTTTACTTCTCATATTTCCCACATTTTTATTGTTAGGAGTTCCAGAAGGACAGACAAGAGAGAATGAGGGAGATACAGTATTTGAACAGAGAATGGCTGAGAATTTTCAAAATTAGTAAAAGACATGAATCCTCAAATTCAAGAACCACAATGAGTCTCAAGTAGGATTAGTAAAAATAAATCCACACCTGAGCATATCATAATGAAAATGCAGAACACCAGAGAGAGAGAGAAACAGAGAGAGAAAGAGACAGAGAGATCCTAAAAGGCTTTACATAGAAAAGAAGGATTACCTTAAAAAAAAAAAAAAAAAAAAAAGCTAACTTTTATGTAAAATTTAAAAATGTATATTCACATATATTCATATGCACAAAGAAGATAAAAATTCAGACAATGTTTTAGGGAAGGAAAACTTGATAGGGAACAGGAAAACAAAACCTGGGTTAGGACAGGAACATCTTTTACAATGATTAACCTTTTGTACCTTTTACGTTTTGTAACATGTGGATTGACTATGCAAAATATAATTTTTAAACCCCCAGTCCTGGGAAAGGAGAGATCAGGCAATTAGAGGGAGAGGGGGTTAAGTCGAGACCTCTGTTTCACACATGTTGACTTTGAGATGTCTATTAGACAACCCAGGGGTGATGTGAGGGAGCAGTTGGCAAATAAGTCTGGATCTCAGGAGAGAAGTCAGAGCTAGAAATGTAAATGTGGGAGTTTTCAGCATATGGATGATGTTTAAACCCGTGAGAATGGATGAGATCACCTATGGGGAGTAAAGATAAAGAAAGGAAAAGGATCTAGGTCCAAGACTGAGTTACTGTAAAATAATGCATCTTTATGGCCAGAAGTTTGGAAAATGCTAAAAAGCACAAAATAAGAAATAAAAGTCAGCTATAATTCCATTTTCTAGAAATAAATCAGTGAACATTTTTTTATATCTCCTTCTAGTTTTTTTCTCTGCACCTAAGGATATGACATAACGAACCTCCATGTATAAAAATCCCTGTACATATCTGAAGGGAAAAAGGTAAACCAGCATTCCAACAAAACCAGAATATTTGAAAAAGAAACACAGTGTCTTGTAACCATTAAAGAGCATTCGATTTATAATCTGTGGCAACTTTCTTTAAAATCTCTTTTATCTCTCTCTCTCTCTCACACACACACACACACATGCACACACGCGTGCACACACACACACAGAAACACACACCCCAGCACCAGGAGCAACAGCATAGTGCTCTGTCACTAAAGGATCTTCTGCTTTCTCTAAATACCCCAACCCCTCTGTTTCTTTTCATACAGGGCTCTGGCAGTGTTTTCCATCACTTCTCCTGCCTGCTAAGATACGTATTTTCAGAAACATATTGTGCTGGATGTCCTCCAGTTGCCCCTCCAGCCTCCTTTGCTCTCCTCCTTTGCTCTGTGGCCTGCTCTGAGGCTGACCAAAATGGATGATAGCACCAGGCCCCTTTGCCTTCTGGCTTCCAATTGAGCTGGGCAAGTGGGAAGACTTGGCAGGAAGTAGAAGGAAGTGAGGAGAGGGAGGTCAAGTGCTTTTACCGCTCAGATCGCTCCCTACAGAGTTGTCAGCCTGGGTCCCAGCAGCAACAGCCAGCACTCCTTGCCCCATGTGGCAGGAGGTGGTAGCAGCTCCCAGGTGTTATTAGCCCTGGGGTACTCCCACACCTCTGGGTAGCTTATTTAAACCCTGCCCACCCCTCTGTAAACAGTCCTTCAATTAAGCTCTTCTCTGTGCCCCAGCTTGAGTGTGCCATCTGATTCCTGCCAGGATCCTGACTGATACAATCATCTCAGGCTCCTTCAAGTTCAATGTCTCCTTTAGCTCATTTCCTTCATCTCTATAACCAAAATCCTGAGTTCCGAGTAGGCAAAAATTCTTTTTTTCATGGTGAGAGGAGTAGGAAATGCATAGGGAAACCTTGTGAATACTACTACACAGTTTTTTATCCTGTATGAGACATTAATATAGATAATACAAATCCATTTTTATATGCACAAACAAAATCTATCAGGAGTGGCTAATCCTAGGGCCTTGGGGGTGGGGTAGAAAGAGGAAGGTAGGCTTTCAGTTTTGTCTTCATGCATATTCTTGTTTCATTTTGACTTCAAGAGGCATAGGCAGGTACTATTTCTGCAAAAAAATATACATATATGTATGTGTGTGTGTATATATATAATACTTAATATATATATATACACACACACACACACATACACACACGTGTGTGTGTGTGTGTATATATATATATATATATATATATATATAATACTTTTTTATCTTAAGGGACAAAATACTGATTCCAGGACCCTACCCCCAAAAACTGTGAATCAGTTGGTAGGTACCGGGGTCCTAGGATGAGAACTAATGGTGTGGTGATACACTGATGCAATCGCTCTCGCAGAGCCACTGTGCACATTTGTGTAGTTGGGTCCCACATGTGAGCCCTGGTTTTTGGAAGCTGACATCAGCCTACAATTCACTCACCAATCCTTGAGACTTGACATTGAGCACCATCTCCCAGAAGGGGTGGCTTTTACCAATTTGCACCAAAGCACCTTAAGACCAGGGTGGCTCTCTCCTACTTGTCTGGATCTGTGTTGATTTTCTGCCGCTTGGAACTTTTGGCTGTTGTCTTCACTGCTTTTACTAGGACTGAAACCTGAACTTGGGGTTTGAATTGAAGCTATGCTCTCGATACTTAGATCTTGCCTATCTTTTTTTCCTCACTCCACCTCCAAACGCTACTTGGACTAATCCCCTATCCCTTGGCCTTATTCTAGGGTTCTTTACTAGACCAGGTTTCTTTTTTTTTTTTAATATGATTTTTAAAGATTTCTTTCCGTTTACTGTTATGAAAAAATATTGGCTATAGTCCCCATGTTGTACAATATATCCTTGAGCTTACCTTACACCCAAAAGTTTGTGCTTCCTGCTCCCGCATCCCTATATTGCCCCTCCCCCACCACTGGTACCTGCTACTTTGTTCTCTATATCTGTGAGCATACTTTTTTGTTATATTCACTAGTTTGTTAGGTTTTTTTAAACATCTTTATTGGAGTATAATTGCTTACAATGGTGTGTTAGTTTCTGCTTTATAACAAAGTGAATCATCTATACATATACATATATCCCCATATCTCCTCCCTCTTGCGTCTCTCTCCCTCCCACCCTCCCTATCCCATCCCTCTAGGTGGTCACAAAGCACCGAGCTGATCTCCCTGTGCTAGGCGGCTGCTTCCCACTAGCTATCTATTTCATGTTTGGTAGTGTATATATGTCCATGCCACTCTCTCACTTTGTCCCAGCTTACCCTTCCCACTCCCTGTGTCCTCAAGTCCATTCTCTACATCTTCATCTTTATTCCAGTCCTGCCCCTAGGCTCTTCATGACCTCTTTTTTTTTTTTTTAGATTCCATATATATGTGTTACCACACAGTATCTGCTTTTCTCTTTCTGACTTACTTCACTCTGTGTGACAGACTCTAGGTCCATCCACCTCACTACAAATAACTCAATTTCATTTCCTTTTATGGCTGAGTAATATTCCACTGTATATATGTGTCACATCTTCTTTATCCATTCATCTGTCGATGGACACTTAGGTTGCTTCCATGTCCTGGCTACTGTAAATGGAGCTGCAATGAACATTGTGGTACATGACTCTTTTTGAATTATGGTTTTCTCAGGGTATATGCCCAATAGTGGGATTGCTGGGTCATATGGTAGTTCTATTTGTAGTTTTTTAAGGAAACTCCATACTGTTCTCCATAGTGGCTGTATCAATTTACATTCCTACCAACAGTGCAAGAGGGTTCCCTTTTCTCCACACCCTCTCCAGCATTTATTGTTTGCAGATTTTTTGATGATGGCCATTCTGACTGGTATGAGGTGATACCTCACTGTAGTTTTGATTTGCATTTCTCTAATAATTAGTGATGTTGAGCATCCTTTCATGTGTTTGTTGGCTATCTGTATATCTTCTTTGGAGAAATGTCTCTTTAGGTCTTCTGCCCATTTTTGGACTGGGTGGTTTGTTTTTTTGGTATTGAGCTGCATGAGCTGCTTGTAAATTTTGGAGATTAATCCTTTGTCAGTTGCTT
>NW_006777552.1:756206-761379 GCF_000442215.2 Lipotes vexillifer
GCCGCCCGGCGGGGGGGGGGGGGGGGGGGGGGAGGAGCCTGGAGACCAGCAGCCAATCCAGAGGCCAAGCAGGCTCCACAGCCTGACTTCACCCTTGGCCACAAGCCTCCTCCTCCTCCCACTGGGACAGGGGGCACAGGGTCAGGCCATCTGGGGAGTAGGGCCCTCGAGCACACACCACAGTTATTCCTCGCCTCTGAATGACCCTGAACCCAGGCTCCAGAAGCCTGACCTATGAGAAAGTAGGCCTGGGACAACCAGGCAGGAGTGAGACCCATGTAATTATACCAAATGCCACAGAAAACACACACACACACACACACATACACACACGTGTGTGTGTGTGTGTATATATATATATATATATATATATATATATAATACTTTTTTATCTTAAGGGACAAAATACTGATTCCAGGACCCTACCCCCAAAAACTGTGAATCAGTTGGTAGGTACCGGGGTCCTAGGATGAGAACTAATGGTGTGGTGATACACTGATGCAATCGCTCTCGCAGAGCCACTGTGCACATTTGTGTAGTTGGGTCCCACATGTGAGCCCTGGTTTTTGGAAGCTGACATCAGCCTACAATTCACTCACCAATCCTTGAGACTTGACATTGAGCACCATCTCCCAGAAGGGGTGGCTTTTACCAATTTGCACCAAAGCACCTTAAGACCAGGGTGGCTCTCTCCTACTTGTCTGGATCTGTGTTGATTTTCTGCCGCTTGGAACTTTTGGCTGTTGTCTTCACTGCTTTTACTAGGACTGAAACCTGAACTTGGGGTTTGAATTGAAGCTATGCTCTCGATACTTAGATCTTGCCTATCTTTTTTTCCTCACTCCACCTCCAAACGCTACTTGGACTAATCCCCTATCCCTTGGCCTTATTCTAGGGTTCTTTACTAGACCAGGTTTCTTTTTTTTTTTTAATATGATTTTTAAAGATTTCTTTCCGTTTACTGTTATGAAAAAATATTGGCTATAGTCCCCATGTTGTACAATATATCCTTGAGCTTACCTTACACCCAAAAGTTTGTGCTTCCTGCTCCCGCATCCCTATATTGCCCCTCCCCCACCACTGGTACCTGCTACTTTGTTCTCTATATCTGTGAGCATACTTTTTTGTTATATTCACTAGTTTGTTAGGTTTTTTTAAACATCTTTATTGGAGTATAATTGCTTACAATGGTGTGTTAGTTTCTGCTTTATAACAAAGTGAATCATCTATACATATACATATATCCCCATATCTCCTCCCTCTTGCGTCTCTCTCCCTCCCACCCTCCCTATCCCATCCCTCTAGGTGGTCACAAAGCACCGAGCTGATCTCCCTGTGCTAGGCGGCTGCTTCCCACTAGCTATCTATTTCATGTTTGGTAGTGTATATATGTCCATGCCACTCTCTCACTTTGTCCCAGCTTACCCTTCCCACTCCCTGTGTCCTCAAGTCCATTCTCTACATCTTCATCTTTATTCCAGTCCTGCCCCTAGGCTCTTCATGACCTCTTTTTTTTTTTTTTAGATTCCATATATATGTGTTACCACACAGTATCTGCTTTTCTCTTTCTGACTTACTTCACTCTGTGTGACAGACTCTAGGTCCATCCACCTCACTACAAATAACTCAATTTCATTTCCTTTTATGGCTGAGTAATATTCCACTGTATATATGTGTCACATCTTCTTTATCCATTCATCTGTCGATGGACACTTAGGTTGCTTCCATGTCCTGGCTACTGTAAATGGAGCTGCAATGAACATTGTGGTACATGACTCTTTTTGAATTATGGTTTTCTCAGGGTATATGCCCAATAGTGGGATTGCTGGGTCATATGGTAGTTCTATTTGTAGTTTTTTAAGGAAACTCCATACTGTTCTCCATAGTGGCTGTATCAATTTACATTCCTACCAACAGTGCAAGAGGGTTCCCTTTTCTCCACACCCTCTCCAGCATTTATTGTTTGCAGATTTTTTGATGATGGCCATTCTGACTGGTATGAGGTGATACCTCACTGTAGTTTTGATTTGCATTTCTCTAATAATTAGTGATGTTGAGCATCCTTTCATGTGTTTGTTGGCTATCTGTATATCTTCTTTGGAGAAATGTCTCTTTAGGTCTTCTGCCCATTTTTGGACTGGGTGGTTTGTTTTTTTGGTATTGAGCTGCATGAGCTGCTTGTAAATTTTGGAGATTAATCCTTTGTCAGTTGCTTCATTTGCAAATATTTTCTCCCATTCTGAGGGTTGTCTTTTACTCTTGTTTTTGTTTTCCTTTGTTTGGCAAAAGCTTTTAACTTTCATTAGGTCCCATTTGTTTATTTTTGTTTTTATTTCCATTTCTCTAGGAGGTGGGTCAAAAAGGATTTTTCTGTGATTTACATCATAGAGTGTTCTGCCTGTGTTTTCCTCTAAGAGTTTTATAGTGTCTGGCCTTACATTTAGGTCTTTAATCCATTTTGAGTTTATTTTTGTGTATGGTGCTAGGGAGTGTTCTAATTTCATTCTTTTACATGTAGCTGTCCAGTTTTCCCAGCACCACTTATTGAAGAGGCTGTCTTTTCTCCATTGTATATCCTTGCCTCCTTTGTCATAGATTAGTTGACCATAGGTGCGTGGGTTTATCTCTGGGCTTTCTAACCTGTTCTATTGATCTATATTTCTGGTTTTGTGCCAGTACCATACTGTCTTGATTACTGTAGCTTTGTAGTATAGTCTGAAGTCAGGGAGCCTGATTCCTCCAGCTCCATTTTTCTTTCTCAAGATTGCTTTCGCTATTCAGGGTCTTTTGTGTTTCCATACAAATTGTGAAATTTTTTGTTCTAGTTCTGTGAAAAATGCCAATGGTAGTTTGATAGGGATTGCACTGAATCTGTAGATTGCTTTGGGTAGTATAGTCATTTTCACAATGTTGATTCTTCCAATCCAAGAACATGAGATATCTCTCCATCTGTTTGTATCATCTTTCATTTCTTTCATCAGTGTCTTATATCTGCATACAGGTCTTTTGTCTCCTTCGATAGGTTTATTCCTAGGTATTTTATTCCTTTTGTTGCAATGGTAAATGGGAGTGTTTCCTTAATTTCTCTTTCAGGTTTTTCATCATTTGTGTATAAGAATGCCAGAGATTTCTGTGCATTAATTTTGTATCCTGCTACTTTACCAAATTCATTGATTAGCTCTAGTAGTTTTCTGGTAGCATCTTTAGGATTCTCTATGTATAATATCATGTCATCTGCAAACAGTGACAGCTTTACTTCTTCTTTTCCCATTTGGATTCCTTTTATTTCTTTTTCTTCTCTGATTGCTTGGCTAAAACTTCCAAAACTATGTTGTATAATAGTGGTGAGAGTGACAATCTTATCTTGTAGAACAGATTTCTGCCCCCTAATTTTCCTGGTTTGGCCCAATCCATCTTTCCTTGAGCTGCAGTTTAGAAAAAGCAATAATTCTCTTAGAAATTTTCTCCAGTGTTTAAGTGGCTGTTTAACACTTCTCTGCCACTAAGTTACCAAGAGTTATCTAATCTTATTTTAACTTGATTTTCAATCTGTATCCATATCTGACCTTTTTTTTTTTTCTTGAGTAGCTGCCATTTGAAGACATTGGAATATTTCCTTATTTTCCTCACCTTAATGGCCATGACATATGATGTCACCACCTCAGCCATTTCTAAAATAGTCCCATCTGCCCCCACTCTGACTCAGCAAACTGACTGTTTAATAAGCCATTCTATTTTGAACTATATGTTATAATTTCAAAGTAGTCATTGAAAATTGATTATACATTTAAGAATAAGAAAGAATCCCTTAAGGTCGCTTTACTCTAAAATGAAATTTTTTTAATGATGAATACCATGTCCATGGCTGTCTCCAATTTTCTAAAGTGTTCCAGAGTGAGCTGAGGTTCTGTTATGTTTTACAGTAGTACTCCCTGGCACAGTTCTATTTGACTCTCCCTGAAACAAAGTGGGTGTGTCAGGGCCAACCACATCTCCTCCTAGTCTGTGATTCACCTACAGAAGTTGCCTCACCACTTCTGGAAGCTCAGACATCAAATAAACTGAAGGTCCATTCACCTTTGGTTCAGCGGACTCATATTCCATTATCTTTCCCTCCCACTCAGGAGCAAGATTTAATTACTCATTAATTTTCAGGGAATTTCCTAAGAGACACCAGGAAAGATTTCCTAGTGATGTAGGCTGACAGCTATGAAAGCACTAACAAGGGAAGTCATAAAATCTCTTCCCAGAGAGTCTTTATGAAAAGCAAAATCAAATTAGTCTTGTTGAGAAGCTGTATTAGAAGGATGTGGATGACTTGAAACAGGTGAAGTGTCATGTGATTCTATGATTTTGTAGTAACAGTTGGACTGGTAATTCAAAATAAGCAACAATCAAGTGACAGATTTTGTGATTCCCACATTCCATGAGTCTTTTAACCACAGATTTACTTAACTACATTCTCACCTTCTTCAGGCTTAATAAAATGTCTACCTGAGTTGCAGTGCAGTGTTAACCATTACACAAGTAGCTAGTTTAATTTGCTATTTGATATCTGACAGTAGTAGATATCTACTACTATTGTAGTTCCAATATCTGGTAGAACACAAAGATTTTCTTATGTGGGTAGAATGTAGGACGTGGCTCTTTCTTTTTTTTTTTTTTTTTGGCTGTGTTAGGTCTTCATTGCTGTGCGTGGTCTTTCTCTAGTTGTGGTGAGTGGGGGATACTCTTTGTTGTGGTGCATGGGCTTCTTATTGCGGTGGCTTCTCTTGTTATGGAGCACGGGCTCCAGGCATGCAGGTTTCAGTAGTTGCAGCATGCAGGCTCAGTAGTTGTGGTACACAGGCCCTAGAGCACGTGGGCTCAGTAGTTGTGGGTCGTGGGCTCTAGAGAGAAGCCTCAGTAGTTGTGGGGCACGGGTTTAGTTTGCTCCACGGCATGTGGGATCTTCCCAGACCAGGGCTCGAATCTGTTTCCCCTGCATTAGCAGATGGATTCTTAACCACTGTGCCACCAGGAAAGCCCTAGGATGTGGCTCTTTATTATCCAAGTTCCCTTCGGCTCACTTTCTCTACCCTTCTTGTATAGGAGAGGATGAACCATGAATACAGCTTGCCCATGTCTCTTATTAAATCAAAACAGAATTCAGCTTTGATACAAGCACTCTTTC
>NW_006777552.1:761389-774708 GCF_000442215.2 Lipotes vexillifer
TCTCCATACAATTTACTGTAGTAATCACATGCATTAACCAAATTGTTGCCATCCAGTGAACACAGCAGCAATCCTTAACTTTACCTGAGAAGTCAGATATTTTTATCATTCATATGTTTTATAGGTTTGCTTATGTAAGCCCGTCGCCAACATGTACAAATGCCCCTGCAGAGCCATGTATCTGTGTTTTTCTTTTAAGGACTTTGTTACTACAGTGAAGATGATTTTAAACTATTCAAGTAAAAGAATGTTATAATAGATGAGTTTCAAAAGCCAAGTAACTGCTGAGGAGAAGAATCAGGGGAAGACTCAGTGCTGCAAACCAGAGCCATCCTGGCCCCTCCATCTCTGGGGCCCTTTTCCAGAACTTTTTCCAGTGCCACAGCAGAGATGTGGAGCTATATTTATTTATTGTACACCTAGCATATACCAAATATTGTCCTAAGTGCTTTATTGTATACCTCATTTAAGTCTCATTAACAACCCCATGAAATACTCCTACTATTATCTCCATATTACAGTGAGGAAAAAGAAACAATGAGGTTGAATAACTTGCTAAATGTCACAAGCAAGGGAGTAGTGGAGCCACAATGAACCACTTGAGGTCCAAGTAAGCTTTTATTATCCAAAACGGCTTTTGTGTTCAGAAAAGCATTTTTTTTTTGCGGTACGCGGGCCTCTCACCGCTGTGGCCTTCCCCGCCGCGGAGCACAGGCTCCGGATGCACAGGCTCAGCAGCCATGGCTCACGGGCCCAGCCGCTCCGCGGCATGTGGGATCCTCCCGGACGGGGGCACGAACCCGTGTCCCCTGCATCGGCAGGCGGACTCCCAACCACTGCGCCACCAGGGAAGCCCTTAAAATATATTTTAAAATCTATTTTTCTTTATGAACTTTTATACCCAAATAAGAACAATCATTTATACTTCTCCTTTGAGTGATGCTTATATATTGCTTATATTTGGTAGCTCTTATAAATATTTAGCTATTTAATTAATCAGATTCTCTTAGACATCCTAAATTACAATGACAAAAAACTCACTTGACAAGTCAGTATAAAAAACAAGAAAAATCTTTCTCATAAGCAATTTTATATATCTAATAAACCAAATCTTTAAATTTAGGAGCTCAAATCCTCTTAAGCCTAAAATGCAAATGGAATATACAAAAGTGGTTTGATTACAAGCCTAGTTACTAAATGTTTTCCTAGATTTAAAATAAAAATATTAAACTATAAGTTTTTGATTTATCAGTTCATTATTTCTTCCTGGGGTTACAAATCTATTTACCCAAGCAAAGAGAACAGTTACCACTCTAAAACTGTGTCATAGGAGCACAGAGTGTGGGTGCCTCTTCCAAGATTAAGCCAGTAAATATTCGGGTGTGCTTTAGTTTGTGGTTGGACTTTATCTCCACATCTTCTGGGCTTCCTAAACCTGTCCTTCCAGCTTGAATAGTTATATGTTTACAATCCCCCATCCCTTAAAATATTGGGGCCTTTCCAGGCCCTCAGCTTTTAATTCCCTTTTGATTAACTATAGACTGTTTCATTAAGGCCTGGTTAATAATGAACATTTGAACCTGTTACTCAGATTTCAACTTCCACCTTCCATTTTTGTCTTTCCCGTCAACCACAATTTTATGGTAATATTTCCCCTGTTCTAATTGCCCTGAAAACCTTCCTATGCTTTCTGTAGCATCTCTACCTCTGGGAATGAGTTTCTGACCATTACTATCTTCAGCAGCAAAGCACGTTGTTGGAACACTTCTTTTTCACTATATTAGTCTTACTGTAGTGTCAGGCTGTGCCTCCAGGAAGTACAGAACTGAACTGTCCTGTTCACAGTTCCACATGAAACTAGCATAAAGTATTTTTCCCATCAGAATGTGGTCAGAGCATAAACATACCAAGAAACATTCAAAAAGACCATGAATGTGACCCAAAAGTCCCCGGCCCCAGCCTATGATTACTAAGTAAAGTCAGGACAATTTACAAAAGCACAAACCACTTCAGCTTAGTTGCTAGAAACTAACCCTCTTCTAACCGTCCCCCCAGCTACCCCTGCGTTTCCCAAACAGTCTCAAATGTGCTCAGGAATGCATCTTTGTATTTGGCCTCTTCAACTTCCCACTGTGCAGGGATAGTGGTAATGGCCCCTTGAGAATGACACTCCCCTGGGCACTGATGAGCCCTCCCTATGGTCGCTCTGCCCTCAAGAGAAGAGGACACTAATTTCTTCCTTGCCTCTACCCAATTCCTCAAGTTTAGGAAGAATGAGAAGGAAAAATAACCTGCAAATCCTTATACCTGCCAATCGAAGGGGCAATTAGAGACCAGGGGCTGCAACCCCAAGAGTACATATTCTATTTCCTTGTTTGGGGGCCAGCTCACTTCTACCTCTAAGAATGACCCAAATATTTCCACAATTTAGATTCCTAGACAAACTGTCAAGTCCAAAAGAGAGAATGGAGATTTCCCTTCTGCCGCAGCCTAAGGCCTTACCTTTGAAGTCCTCCTTTTCTACCATGGGACTGACTTCTTCCCTAGATGATCCGTTTTCTTCAAGGGGGCACTGTTCTTATGCCACAGCCTCCAAAAGGCATCAGAACCATCTTTGTCCCCCATCAGCACATTTCCCATGATCTACCAGTCTACCTGCTCTGGGTCACAGCAAGCTGGGTCACAGCAAGCCAGACGGAAGTCTCTCCCCCAACAGAAAGTTAAAATGTCAGCCCTAAGTATAACCCTACAGTTGTGGAAGGTTCTACTGCTGGTATCCTGAGGGAAATTTCTTGGATAGAAAAACATATACACATGTAGAGGTACAAACTATACATATTTTAAACAAGCCCTTCACATAATTCTTCTGTATATTAAGGTGTAAGAACTACCACTCTGAGGGCAGCCCCATCCCTAACATTTGTGGTACTCAGGGCAATGGAGACCCCTGGCTCACCCCTTTTCTCCTTTGACTCAGCTCCATCCTGTACCATAAAAGACCTCACAAGTGGTCAAACCACATTGCTCCTTTAAGCTCTTTCCATACATGCCTGGGCCTAAAAGCCTTCTCAAGAAATCAGACTCAGTAAAGAGTCCCTGGGATCAGGGTCAGGGATGTCTGAGCAGGAAATTAAGGGGTTCTTGATACCTAGAATGTGGTCAACGAGTGGGAGAGCAGCTTCCAAGAGGGCATGTCCCACTGGCCCTGTGGACTCCTCACCCTATGGAGAGTGGTAGGCCCAAAGAGGGTCAGAATGGAGGCCTAAATCCATTTCTAAGGAAAATATCAGTGCTGGAGACGTGAGTTTCCTGAAAGGTGTACCCAGTTTATTTTACTAAACAAAGCTGCTCTGTTGGATGCATCTGTTCCTGAATAACTCCTTTGCATTAAGTTTTTTTTCCCAAGAACAATGGGAAAGAACTTAATTCGCCTTGCAGTGTAGCTTTTCCCAAAATAAAGGAACTGTTTTTTCCACAGGTAAGTTTAAGTCTCAACCCTTAGAAAGTAAAAAATGCTCACAACTATAAAATGGCAAGTTTTAAAAGCCGCCACACCGATGATGTTTTCCCCAAAAACTGATGTTTCGAGTACCCCTTACACCACAGCACCCTGTTACCTGAACTTCAAACTTTCTAGAGTCAATCTAGACTTAAGAGGGGGAAATGCAGAATGGATATTATCTTATCTTTGACAGTATACAGAGTTGATACTGTTGACACCCAGGAACAGATATTGTGCTCTGTACCAAATGATGTCTCTAAGACAGAAAGTCTTGAAATATAAAGCTATTTCCAACTCACCATTAATGCAAACTTTTCACCATCAATAGGATAAACATTTCTAGAATAAAGTCTCCAGTTCACTGCCTCCTTGATATCACCACTGCCTAGGACCCTGGACATTTCCTTTTAGTGAATGGCACTGTGGTGGCCACACATGAAGGTGTCAGCCTAGACCCTCTTCTCTGGGGACTGCTCCCACCCTGGATTGTTTCCCAGAAGCCAAGTTTGTGTTATATAACTCTGCAGCCCTGGCAACAGTTTCTTGGACTGGGGCACCTGATTCCAACTGGGTCAGCTTGATTACCTTTGTATTAGGAGAGAAAGAGAGAATGTTTCTCTATGTAGCTGAACCTGAAGTGGGCAAATTTGGAAGCTGGGGGCCAGTGATGAATTGTTCCATGGAGGTTGGGAGCCAAGGAAGCCCACCTGCATAGAGACAAGTGAACCAAATGTTCAGAGAAGAGAAAGAAATATTTCCTGTGTTCCTGTAGCAGCTGCATTCCTGGCTTTGGGTTCTCTGGGTCACTACTGGAACCTTACAATAAATTCTTTGGGGGAGCTTAAGTTAATTCATAAGGGTTTTTGTTACTTGCAACTGTTCTACCTAGAAGGGAGCCACTGGTGATGCATTTACTTGCCTTGACTCCACTCTATCCTTTAGGCCCCATCCAAACAGTCAGGAATTCCAATCCATTTTAACTCTTAATACCTCTTTCTATTTCCGCTGCCACACCTTAATTCAGGTGCACAACTTGAAGTCATATAGGCTTCAAGTCCCAGCCTTGCCACTTACTAATTGTGTGACCTTGAGCAAGTTACTGAACCTTCCTAAAATAGGGATGATAGTAGTATTTGCCTCATGAGATTGTTGTAAGAATTGAACAAGAGTGCATACAACAAAATGCATGGCCCACAGTGCCCAATAAATGTCTATTGTTTCTGCTATACCTCTACTGGCTTTATTTATATTATACTATTATTAAAGGAGAAAGTTTAAGTTACTTAGAGACCCCAGCTCAATTGCTAATAGACCCAATCATATTTCTTTTAGGAAACTATGTTTCTCTTAATGACTGTAATAATGTATATAAGGACTTTTGCTTTATTAGACTATATCTAGAGTTATTTTCATTTAATTCAGGTCTTTAAAAGGTAGGAAAATATTAATAATTATAGTGGACTTGATGTATCAGGTACTCTAATAAGCATTTTATATACATTTTCTAACTTAATTTACAAAAAAAGATACTATTTCTATTTTAAAGATGGCAAAACAGAGGCTCACAAACATTAACTTACCAAGAGACAGGAAAAAAGAGATAGATATGGAGTTCAAATCCAAGTCTGTCTGACTCCAAAGTCCATACTCTTTGTACAGTACTACTTAATTCCCTGATTCCTGGGTATATTTTTATATTAGACAGACATCTAGGAAGATTCATGACAATTGTGGTATACAATTTTACAAACATATCGTTTCAACCTAGTGTGATAGCTACCAAGAATCTATTTTTAAGGAAATAATCATCTGAACATGTTGAGTACCCTGAAACTCTGCTATCCCTATCTTGAACCCCTTAACTCCACCTTGCACATTAACTTGAAATAACAGTACTAACTGTTTAGTAGGCACTCTGGGCAGCTTAAAAATAAGCAGAAATCTGAATTGTTGATGTAACACATATGAAGAGTCTGTCAGTATAACAAATGTTATAGAGACATAGATATAAAGATATAGATATACCACATTGTAAAGAAATTTTACTCTGAAGATGGTGTTAGAGTAAGACGTGGAGATCACCGTCCTCCCCACAGATACACCAGAAATACATCTACATGTGGAACAACTCCTACAGAACACCTACTGAATGCTGGCAGAAGACCTCAGACCTCCCAAAAGGCAAGAAACCCCCACACGTACCTGGGTAGGGCAAAAGAAAAAAGAATAAACAGAGACAAAAGGATACGGACGGGACCTGCACCAGTGGGAGGGAGCTGTGAAGGAGGAAAGGTTTTCACATACTAGGAAGCCCCTTGCGGGCGGAGACTGCGGGTGGCAGAGCGGGAAGCTTCGGAGCCGCAGAGGAGAGCGCAGCAACAGGGGTGCGGGGGGCAAAGCGGAGAGATTCCCGCACAGAGGATCGGTGCCGACCGGCACTCACCAGCACGAGAGGCTTGTCTGCTCCCCTGCCAGGGCGGGCGGGGCTGGGAGCTGAGGCTCGGGCTTCGGTCGGAGCGGAGCGCAGGTAGAGGACTGGGGTTGGCGGCGTGAACACAGCCTGCAGGGGGTTAGTGCGCCCCGGCCGGCAGGGAGTCCGGGGAAAAGTCTGGACCTGCCAAAGAGGCAAGAGACTTTTTCTTCCCTCTTTGTTTCCTGGTGCGCGAGGAGAGGGGATTAAGAGCGCTGCTTAAAGGAGCTCCAGAGACGGGCGCAAGCCGTGGCTAAAAGCGCGGACCCCAGAGACGGGCATGAGACGCTAAGGCTGCTGCTGCCGCCACCAAGAAGCCTGTGTGCGAGCACAGGTCACTATCCACACCCCCCTTCTGGGGAGACTGTGCAGCCCGCCACTGCCAGGGTCCCGGGTTCCAGGGACAACTTACCCGGGAGAACGCACGGCACGCCTCAGGCTGGTGAAACGTCACGCCGGCCTCTGCCGCCGCAGGCTCGCCCCGCACTCCGTGCCCCTCCCTCCCCCGGGCCTGAGTGAGCCAGAGTCCCCTAATTAGCGGCTCCTTTAACCCCGTCCTGTCTGATCGTAGAACAGACGCCCTCCGGCGACCTACACGAAGAGGCGGGGCGAAATCCAAAGCGGAGCACCTGGGAGCTGTGAGAACAAAAAAGAGAAAGGGAAATCTCTCCCAGCAGCCTCAGGAGAGCGGATTAAATATCCACAATCAACTTGATGTACCCTGCATCTGTGGAATATATGAATAGACAACGAATCATCCCAAATTAAGAGGTGGACTTTGAGACCAAGATTTATGATTTTTTCCCCATTTTCCTCTTTTTGTGAGTGTGTATGTATATGCTTCTGTGTGAGATTTTGTCTGTATAGCTTTGCTTCCACCATTTGTCCGAGGGTTCTATCCGACCTTTTTTTTTTTTAATTTTTTTCTTAATAATTACTTTTAATTTTAATAACTTTATTTTATTTTACTTTATCTTCATTCTTTCTTTCCTTCCTTCCCTCCTTTAGACAACGAATCATCCCAAATTGAGGAGGTGGACTTTGAGAGCAAGATTTATGATTTTTTCCCCTTTTCCTCTTTTTGTGAGTGTGTATGTGTATGATTCTGTGTGAGAATTTGTCTGTATAGCTTTGCTTCCACCATTTGTCCTAGGGTTCTATCCGTCCGTTTTTTTTCTCTTAATAATTATTTTTTTAATAACTTTATTATATTTTATCTTACTTTATCTTCTTTCTTTCTTTCTGTCCATCCTTCCCTCCTTCCTTCCTCCCTCCCTCCCTCCCTCCTTTCTTTCTTTCGACTTCTACTAATTCTTTCTTTCTACTTTTTCTCCCTTTTATTCTGAGCCGTGTGGATGAAAGGCTCTTGGTGCTGCAGCCAGGAGTCAGTGCTGTGCCTCTGAGGTGGGAGAGCCAACTTCAGGACACTGGTCCACAAGAGATCTCCCAGCTCCACATAATATCAAACAGCGAAAATCTCCCAGAGATCTCCATCTCAACACCAGTGCCCAGCTTCACTCAGCGACCAGCAAGCTACAGTGCTGGACATCCTATGCCAAACAACTAGCAAGACAGGAACACACACCACCCCCCCATTAGCAGAGAGGCTGCCTAAAATCATAATAAGTCCACAGACACCCCAAAACACACCACCAGACGTGGACCTGCCCACCAGAAAGACAAGATCCAGCCTCATCCACCAGAACACACGCACTAGTCCCCTCCACCAGGAAGCCTACAGAACCCACTGAACCAACCTTAGCCACTGGGGACAGACACCAAAAACAACGGGAACTATGAACTTGCAGCCTGCAAAAAGGAGACCGCAAACACAGTAAGATAAGGGAAATGAAAAGACAGAAAAACACACAGCAGATGAAGGAGCAAGATAAAAACACACCAGACCTAACAAATGAAGAGGAAATAGGCAGTCTACCTGAAAAAGAATTCAGAATAATGATGGTGAAGATGATCCAAAATCTTAGAAATAGAAGAGACAAAATGCAAGAAACATTTAACAAGGAGCTAGAAGAACTAAAGATGAAACAAACAATGATGAACAACACAATAAATGAAATTAAAAATACTCTAGATGGGATCAATAGCAGAATAACTGAGGCAGAAGAACAGATAACTGACCTGGAAGATAAAAAGGTGGAAATAACTACTGCAGAGAAGAATAAAGAAAAAAGATTGAAAAGAACTGAGGACAGTCTCAGAGACCTCTGGGACAACATTAAATGCACCAACATTCGAATTATAGGGGTTCCAGAAGAAGAAGAGAAAAAGAAAGGGACTGAGAAAATATTTGAAGAGATTATAGTTGAAAACTTCCCTAATATGGGAAAGGAAATAGTTAATCAAGTCCAGGAAGCACAGAGAGTCCCATACAGGATAAATTCAAGGAGAAATACGCCAAGACACATATTAATCAAACTGTCAAAAATTAAATACAAAGAAAACATATTAAAAGCAGCAAAGGAAAAACAACAAAAGGGGACTTCAACACCCCACTTTCACCAATGGACAGATCATCCAAAATGAAAATAAATAAGGAAACACAAGCTTTAAATGATACATTAAACAGGATGGACTTAATTGATATTTATAGGACACTCCATCCAAAAACAACAGAATACACATTTTTCTCAAGTGCTCATGGAACATTCTCCAGGATAGATCATATCTTGGGTCACAAATCAAGCCTTGGTAAATTTAAGAAAATTGAAATTGTATCAAGTATCTTTTCCGACCACAACGCCATGAGACTAGATATCAATTATAGGAAAAGAGCTGTAAAAAATACAAACACATGGAGGCTAAACAATACACTACTTAATAACGAAGTGATCACTGAAGAAATCAAAGAGGAAATTAAAAAATACCTAGAAACAAATGACAATGGAGATACAACGACCCAAAACCTATGGGATGCAGCAAAAGCAGTTCTAAGAGGGAAGTTTATAGCAATACAAGCCCACCTTAAGAAGCAGGAAACATCTCGAATAAACAACCTAACCTTGCACCTCAAGCAATTAGAGAAAGAAGAACAAAAAAACCCCAGAGTTAGCAGAAGGAAAGAAATCATAAAAATCAGATCAGAAATAAATGAAAAAGAAATGAAGGAAACAATAGCAAAGATCAATAAAGCTAAAATCTGGTTCTTTGAGAAGATAAACAAAATCGATAAACCATTAGCCAGACTCATCAAGAAAAAAAGGGAGAAGACTCAAATCAATAGAATCAGAAATGAAAAAGGAGAAGTAACAACTGACACAGCAGAAATACAAAAAATCATGAGGGATTACTACAAGCAACTCTATGCCAATAAAATGGACAACCTGGAAGAAATGGACAAATTCTTAGAAATGCACAACCTGCCAAGACTGAATCAGGAAGAAATAGAAAATATGAACAGACCAATCACAAGCACTGAAATTGAAACTGTGATTAAAAATCTTCCAACAAACAAAAGCCCAGGACCAGATGGCTTCACAGGCTAATTCTATCAAACACTTAGAGGAGAGCTAACACCTATTCTTCTCAAACTCTTCCAAAATATAGCAGAGGGAGGACCATTCCCAAACTCATTCTATGAGGCCACCATCACCCTGATACCAAAACCAGGCAAGGATGTCACAAAGAAAAAACTACAGGCCAATATCACTGATGAACATAGATGCACAAAAATCCTCAACAAAATACTAGCAAACAGAATCCAACAGCACATTAAAAGGATCATACACCATGATCAAGTGGGGTTTATTCCAGGAATGCAAGGATTCTTCAATATACGCAAATCTATCAATGTGATTAACCATATTAACAAATTGAAGGAGAAAAACCATATGATCATCTCAATAGATGCAGAGAAAGCTTTTGACAAAATTCAACACCCATTTATGATAAAAACCCTGCAGAAAGTAGGTGTAGAGGGAACTTTCCTCAATATAATAAAGGCCGTATATGACAAGCCCACAGCCAACATCATCCTCAATGGCGAAAAACTGAAAGCATTTCCACTAAGGTCAGGAACAAGACAAGGTTGCCCACTCTCACCACTCTTATTCAACATAGTTTTGGAAGTTTTAGCCACAGCAATCAGAGAAGAAAAGGAAATAAAAGGAATCCAAATCGGAAAAGAAGAAGTAAAGCTGTCACTGTTTGCAGATGACATGATACTATACATAGAGAATCCTAAAGATGCTACCAGAAAACTACTAGAGCTAATCAATGAATTTGGTAAAGTAGCAGGATACAAAATTAATGCACAGAAATCTCTGGCATTCCTATATACTAATGATGAAAAATCTGAAAGTGAAATCAAGAAAACACTCCCATTTACCATTGCAACAAAAAGAATAAAATATCTAGGAATAAACCTACCTAAGGAGACAAAAGACCTGTATGCAGAAAATTATAAGACACTGATGAAAGAAATTAAAGATGATACAAACAGATGGAGAGATATACCATGTTCTTGGATTGGAAGAATCAACATTGTGAAAATGACTCTACTCCCCAAAGCAATCTATAGATTCAATGCAATCCCTATCAAACTACCACTGGCATTTTTCACAGAACTAGAACAAAAAATTTCACAATTTGTATGGAAACACAAAAGACCCCGAATAGCCAAAGCAATCTTGAGAACAAAAAATGGAGCTGGAGGAATCAGGCTGCCTGACTTCAGACTATACTACAAAGCTACAGTAATCAAGACAGTATGGTACTGGCACAAAAACAGAAAGATAGATCAATGGAATAGGATAGAAAGCCCAGAGATAAACCCATGCACATAATGGTCACCTTATCTTTGATAAAGGAGGCAGAATGTACACTGGAGAAAGGACAGCCTCTTCAATAAGTGGTGCTGGGAAAACTGGTCAGGTACATGTAAAAGTATTTGATTAGATCACTCCCTAACACCATACAAAAAAATAAGCTAAAAATTGATTAAAGAGCTAAATGTAAGGCCAGAAACTATCAAACTCTTAGAGGAAAACATAGGCAGAACACTCTATGACATAAATCACAGCAAGATCCTTTTTGACCCATCTCCTAGAGAAATGGAAATAAAAGCAAAAATAAACAAATGGGACCTAATGAAACTTCAAAGCTTTTGCACAGCAAAGGAAACCATAAACAAGACCAAAAGACAGCCCTCAGAATGGGAGAAAATATTTGCAAATGAATCAACTGACAAAGGATTAATCTCTAAAATTTACAGGCAGCTCATGCAGCTCAATAACAAAAAAATAAACAACCCAATCCAAAAATGGGCAGAAGACCTAAATAGACATTTCTCCAAAGAAGATATACAGACTGCCAACAAACACATGAAAGAATGCTCAACATCATTAATCATTAGAGAAATGCAAATCAAAACTACAATGAGATATCATCTCACACCAGTCAGAATGGCCATCATCAAAAAATCTAGAAACAATAAATGCTGGAGAGGGTGTGGAGAAAAGGGAACACTCTTGCACTGCTGGTGGGAATGTGAATTGGTTCAGCCACTATGGAGAACAGTATGGAGGTTCCTTAAAAAACTACAAATAGAACTACCATATGACCCAGCAATCCCACTACTAGGTATATACCCTGAGGAAACCAGAATTCAGAAAGAGTCATGTACCAAAATGTTCATTGCAGCTCTATTTACAATAGCCCGGAGATGGAAACAACCTAAGTGCCCGTCGTCGGATGAATGGATAAAGAAGATGTGGCACATATATACAATGGAATATTACTCAGCCATAAAAAGAAACGAAATTGAGCTATTTGTAATGAGGTGGATAGATCTAGAGTCTGTCATACAGAGTGAAGTAAGTCAGAAAGAGAAGGACAAATACCGTATGCTAACACATATATATGGAATTTAAGAAAAAAAAATGTCATGAAGAACCTAGGGGTAAGACAGGAATGAAGACACAGACCTACTAGAGAATGGACTTGAGGATATGGGGAGGGGGAAGGGTAAGGTGTGACAAAGTGAGAGAGAGGCATGGACATATATACACTACCAAAGTTAAGGTAGATAGCTAGTGGGAAGCAGCCACATCGCACAGGGAGATCAGCTCGGTGCTTTGTGACCGCCTGGAGGGGTGGGAGGGAGGGAGACGCAAGAGGGGAGAGATATGGGAACATATGTATATATATAACTGATTCATTTTGTTGTAAAGCAGAAACTAACACACCATTGTGAAGCAATTATTCTCCAATAAAGATGTTAAAAAATTAAAACAAAAAAATAGATATATATGGAAATAGATATGGATTCACAAGATATTTCACTTCACAAGGCTTTTATAATAGGTAATTAACATGAATTTTGAATACATAATATTTTTCCTCTTGGTAAGAAAATTTAGAATACTGTAACCTTTTTCAGAAATATCTCTTTTTTGATGGGAACTATGAATGTGGACATGTTTACAACTCTTATTAGTGTTTGAGTGTGCATATTACTTTCAGATAAACTCAAGAAAAAGGAAACAAATTCAAAGGACTTTTGATGCATAAAAAATTAAAAATTAGTGAACAAAAAAGTATTTCTTTGCTTTTATCATTTCAAAGATTTTTGATGTTCTGAAAGTTATAAAAATGAGTTACACTGTAAGAAAATATTCTCTCCTTAAATACAAGTTCAGATGAAATAAAAATAAAATATTAGGGCTTCCCTGGTGGCGCAGTGGTTGAGAGTCCGCCTGCCGATGCAGGGGACGCGGGTTCGTGCCCCGGTCCGGGAAGATCCCACATGCCGCGGAGCGGCTGGGCCCGTGAGCCATGGCCGCTGAGCCTGCGCGTCTGGAGCCTGTGCTCCGCAACGGGAGAGCCCACAACAGTGAGAGGCCCGCGTACCGCAAAAAATATATATATATAAATATTAAAAAAATAAAATATTAAAAAATATGTGCTAGATATTCCAAAAATCACTGTCATGTTCAATAACAAAGTTTAATTTGCTTCAATACAAGAAGGAAAACACATAGTTCATCTCATTCTTTAAAACCTGACTAGTAGGCAAGTCACTTGGCTTAATGAAAGAGAATATAATTTCTCCTACAGAGTGTTTTATGTTGAATCCTGTGAATGCCTTACAACACAGACTACCATTTGTGTCTTCCCTAAACCAAAAAATGTATGAGAGTGCAGTTTTACTGTGGTTTTAAAATTCTCGGGGATATTTTAAAACAAGAAAATACCTTTAGTTGAGCATGTTGATTATATTGCTACTACTGGTATTTCCTAATCATATTTCCCCCCTCCACATGCTTCTTCAGTGTACATTTTCTGCTAAAATTGAGGGTCAAAAGAGAATCACATTTCTGCTTCCTGCTG
>NW_006777552.1:774726-788281 GCF_000442215.2 Lipotes vexillifer
CCTGCTGATAGTGTGAACCCAAAATAGCAGCCAATAAAGGCAAACATCTGTGAAAGCTTAGTCAGAGCAGTTACTCACTAGAATATCTCCTAAAGTGCCATTGCTTTTACTCTCAGAAAAAAAATTTGATGTGCTTGTTCAGTGTTTTGACCAACATCCTCTAATAACCAAAGCAATCTTCTAGGGAAAGGATGTGTACAGAAAAATAACTTTCCCGCCAAAACTGAAGTGGGAGGTAATGCACACCACCAAAAGTTATGAGAACTTGCTAGTATAGGCATCAATTAATAAAATGGGATATATAAGTCCGTTTTTCATATTCAAAACATTTTAAAGAAATATTTTAAGGCAAAGTCATAATTTTCATTGAATATAATCAAATATGGTTTTCACTAGGTAAATGTCACTGGTTAAGTGTGACATGTTAATATTTAAATTTATCAATAATCCATCAAATAAAAAGTTTATTTCTTAGTTTTAAGGATACTGATGCAAGGACTGAATGCAAAAGAAATGACACTAATTCTCCCTTGGAGATGACCCATCCAGGAAAAAAAACCTTGGAAAAGCAAAGCTATAAATGGTGTTAGATTTCTAACATAGATTCCTAGTGGTGTGGCAAAGTCCCTTCTTAAAACACTTTTGCTTACCACCTTGTAACAGTGAGGGAAAGCACAAACTGTCCCACCACAGCCTCTAGCAATATCACGATACCCATGAAATCCATTCATTCATCCAGCAAATATTTATTGAGCAAAAGCTTCACTGATTATTAAAATATTATTAAGAAAAATGTTGTAGAAAGTCTTTTTGCCAATTTTTCATGCATCACTACTGGATCTGACTGCTTTCTTGTACTTCTAGTAGTGTTACAAACAACCATTTCACTACAGCATCTATCTCATCCTGAATCTGAAATTATATATTTGGATTTCATTATCTTGTGAGTAATTAGGGTCACTGGAAGTCAAATGACAGACACTCTTTGCTCCTGGGCCTTGTTTTGATGCATTTTGCATGGAAAGACCTATCGAGGTCAATTTCTTACAGACTCTCTGCCTCATATGATTGAATCTGCAAAGAAATCTACTAAAAATGTGGATATAACATTCTTGATATATCTCCCATCCCCATTCTGTAGACTGTGTAATTTACACATTATACTGACCCATTTCAAAGAACTCCACCTGCATTTTTCAGATAGAACTTTTATTAGAAACTTCTCATGAAATTAAGAGAAGTCAAAGAAGGAGTTGGCTGTTGCAAAAGGATATTGTGGTAGGTAAACTCCCTGAAGATTCGCCCACATCCTAATCTCCAGAACCTGTTAATGTTACCTTTAGGTGAGATTACCATGGATTACATGGGTGGCCTTAATGGCAACACAAGAGAAATACAGAGGGAAATTTGACACAGATATATAGAGGAGAAGGCGATGTGAAGATGGAGGCAAAGCTTGGAGTGATGGGACCACAGACCAAGGAAGCTGAAGAATGCTAACAGCCACCAGAAGCTGGAGGACGCAAGGAAGAAATTGCCCTTAAAGCCTCTAGAGAGAAGTCCTTGATTTTGGAACTTCTGGCCTCCAGAACTGAGGGAGAATAAATTTCTTTTGTTTTAAGCCACAAAATTTGAGGTAATTTATTACAGAAGCCCTAGGAAGCTAACACAAGTACCTTTACTCAATTCATCAACTCAACTTTGCTGGTCCTGAAAATTCAATTTCATTAGCTCTATCATACATGCACTGGTTCTGGATGACTACGTCCCACTAGCCAAATCCACAAGAAATGAATTGAAAACCAGATTATGAATCTATTCACTTACCAAGGAAAATATCCATGTTTTAATAACTGGAAATAATGATGTGCTTAGAATATGTTCTATGCTTAGAAGGATCAAGATTCCTCAGACTCAGGCACTAGACTTTATGGGACCTCATCAAATTAGTCTGGGGAGAAGACAGAATAAAACTAGAAACAATGGGAGAGGTTAGGAGAAAAATGATCCTGCTGCAGAGCTGGTGCTGGCAAATGCTGCTGGAAAATAAAATGTCCAATATTCCAAGAAATGGAAAAAATCATGTTTGGGACAGGCATGTATAGATATTGATGGGGACAGATCCAAATAACATGACAGTGGGAGAAGCCCAAACAAAGAAACAAAACTCAAAGTCAGGGGGTAAACTCACCAAGGTTCAGGACAATGAATCTGTATTAGGCTCTACAGAGAAATAGAACCATTAGGATGGAAAGAGAGAGAGATTTTAAGGAAGTTGCTCACAAAACTGTGGAGGATGGCAAGTATGAAATGTGCAGGTGGGCCAGCAGGCTAGAGACCCATAAGGCCGTCTAGAGGCAGAACTCCTTCCTCAGTCTTTTCTGTCAAGGCCTTCAACCAATCGGATGAGGCCCACCCATACATAATGGAGGATAATCTACTTTATTCAAAGTGTACTGATTTAAATGTTAATCACATCTTAAAAATACCTGCACAACAATATCTGGCCTGATGTTGGATCAAACGACTGGATACCATAGCCTAGCCAAGTTGACACATAAAATTAACCATCACACTGTCTATTCATGATAGGACTCCAACCAACAGAAAGAGATCACAAAATGCATGATCCAGATGTCCAGAGAAGGAAGCAAGGGAGTGGAGTGAAGAACCCAGAGAAACCAAGCCTGGGAATTTTTAAAGATTATGAAGATAAGTAAAAAGTGCTAAGGATTGAACCCTGGGAATATCTATAATGTTTAAAGTGGGGTCAAGTCTTAGATAAAACAGTTTGTTTTGAGTTTTACTGTAAAATATAGTTGCAACATACTGACC
Source organism: Lipotes vexillifer (assembly GCF_000442215.2). Classification (NCBI taxonomy): domain Eukaryota; kingdom Metazoa; phylum Chordata; class Mammalia; order Artiodactyla; family Lipotidae; genus Lipotes; species Lipotes vexillifer. The sequence goes on from NW_006777552.1 coordinate 777,562, forward strand.
CCTCTGCATTTGGTATTAAGATGTAGCTGGCTGTCCAGTAAGTCTAGAAGCAGCTGGAACCATCATTCCAGCCAGTTGGGTAAGAGCACAACTTCTGGGTTGTGATGTCAGTAAATACAGGGAGAGACAATCAATATAAATTCTAAAATTCTAAAACCAGAATGACTGGAAACAAATCCAAAATAAATAAGATGATGTTGTCATCTAAAGAACTGAAACCACACAGGGTGAAAGACAAAAATCAGAACTATGTCTTTAAGATTTTGTTGATTGGAGGGCAGGCAGGAAGTGGTGAATTAACATTCCTTCACTTGTCTGAAGTATCACTTATTCCTCTGGAGAGGATGGGAATAGGGGAACTTCTGAGGGTTGCTTGCAGGAGATGAAAAGCAAAGAGCAAAAGTCTGAAGGGTCAACCTTCATGAGAGACTTTCAGAAACTCTGGATACAAATAGGGTTACTTTGGGGCCCAGGTTAGAAAGGACACAGACCCAGAGTCACGGACTAGATGCGAACCACATCAGGAGATGGCAACTTTAGCACAGACACTGTCACCAATGGAAATTTCAGATATTTTCATACCTCATTACAGTTGTTGCAGATATCTCAAAAAATCATTATATTCATCATTATGTACTTTGAAATTATGGTAGTTATTGGATACAATCACTGAATTTAATGGATTGATAAAGAAATCCATGTATTATTTTTTCTCAGTTTTCAGAAATACTTTATTTCTCCAATATATTTGATTCCCTTTGTAATCTTATGTATTTTATTTTATACATTAAAAACATTATTCTGAGAAGGGTCCATAGGCTTCATTAGACTGCCAAAGAAATCCAGTCGCAAAAATAAAAGAATCTATTATTCTGTCCAATTTATATTCATGCATTTAACAAATATTTATTGGAACTTACTTTGTTCCATGCACAAATTCCTAAGTCAAAAGTGTTTGGGAGGAATTTGGGGGAATGAGTTTAAAAAGGAAACACAGAACATAGTAAAGTATTAATTTAAACCACAGCATAAATGCTACAAAAATAATGACATGACAAAAGCCATGAATTTAGGGACAAATCCATTTGAAGGGTTTCTTAGCACTATGTAATTTGTCACTACTAAGCTTCTGATTACTATATAATCAGGCTGACAGATGACTAATACTGGGCAGATCCAAACACGTGAATTGCAGTTTAGTTTGGGACTCTGTCTCCCCATCTTTGTGCAGAGTCTTACAGAGTATAATGGTCCTACCTCCCTTTGGGTTGTCTGTCGCTCTGTAGGACTGACAAAAGCTTTATAAATTTTCTCATCTAGACTACAGACACTGGATGTATTAATTACCCAGAAGCTGAGAACACATTTACTTCATCTATTATTCACTTAAAAAGTTATATTCACGAGTGGAGAGAATGCACAGATTTTAAAAAATATGAGACATTTTGATAATAAAATACCTGAAAAGAAAGAGAAGATATAAAAAATGTAACTCTGCCAAAATTCATAGAAATCACTTTCAGGAGTTGATCATTGATTATGTAAAGGAAATAGAATCATAATTATAATGAGCAGTAAATGCTGGCATTGATGAGTTTGACTGAGAAGAGCATTACATCAAAATTTTAATCCCAAAGTAGAAACCAAATCAATGAATGACAAGCCTTCACTAGACCTTAATGGAAAGAGCTAGTGGCATTAATCATAGTCCCGGCAATGTGAAAAAGCCTAAAGTCAGGAAACATGGAAGCCCAGGGAAAAAAAATGAGCAGGGTAACTTAATAGGCAGTGGAGGAGGTTGGTATATGCTTCCTCTTCCCTCAGCCCACGCAAAGGCAAGAATGAACAGAGAACACTAATATTGTGGAGATCATGTTTCCCTGGTTCTAACGCTGACTTCAGTGGTACTACCAAAAGAAAGGGGTGTGTCGTACATGATAAACAATAAAATAGAAAGTGTTGATTTGGGAGCATTGGAGAAAGGATCTAAGAATAGTCTTCATTCTTCCCAGTCCCTCCCCTCACAGCACAACACACACACACACACACACACACACACACACACACACACACACAATATCCCTGCTGATTAGAAGCCATTCACTTGAGGGTCACTGCTATGGTTTGAATGTTTATGTTCCACCCAAATTCATACGTTGAAATCCTAACCTCCAAGGTGATGGTATTAGGAGGTAGAGTCTTTGGGAAGTGATTATGTCATGAAAGCAAAGCCCTCACCCATGGAATTAGTGCCTTTTTAAAAGAGACCCTGGGCATGCTGTGTGCAACCCACAGCCAACATTGTCCTCAATGGTGAAAAACTGAAACCATCTCCTCCAAGATCAGGAACAAGACAAGGCTGCCCATTCTCACCACTATTATTCAACATAGCTTTGGAAGTTTTAGCCAAGGAATCAGAGAAGAAAAAGAAATAAAAGGAATCCAAATCGGAGAAGAAGTAAAGCTGTCACTGTTTGCAGATGACATGATACTATACATAGAGAATCCTAAAGATGCTACCAGAAAACTACTAGAGCTAATCAATGAATTTGGTAAAGTAGCAGGATACAAAATTAATGCACAGAAATCTCTTGCATTCCTGTACACTAATGATGACAAATCTGAAAGTGAAATTAAGAAAACACTCCCATTTACCATTGCAACAAAAAGAATAAAATACCTAGGAATAAACCTACCTAAGGAGGGCTTCCCTGGTGGCCCAGTGGTTGAGAGTCTGCCTGCCAATGCAGGGGACACGGGTTCGTGCCCCATTCCAGGAAGATGCCACATGCTGCAGAGTGGCTGGGCCTGTGAGCCATGGCCGCTGAATCCGCACGTCCAGAGCCTGTGCTCCGCAACAGGAGAGGCCACAACAGTGAGAGGCCCGTGTACTGCAAAAAAAAAAAAAAAAAAAAAAAACCCTACCTTAGGAGACAAAAGACCTGTATGCAGAAGATTATAAGACACTGATGAAAGAAATTAAAGATGATACAAATAGATGGAAAGATATACCATGTTCTTGGATTGGAAGAATCAACATTGTGAAAATGACTATATTACCCAAAGAAATCTACAGATTCAATGCAATCCCTATCAAACTACCAATGGCATTTTTCACAGAGCTAGAATAAAAAATTTCACAATTTCTATGGACACACAAAATACCCCAAATAGCCAAAGCAATCTTGAGAAAGAAAAACGGAGCTGGAGGAATCAGAGGCCCTGACTTCAGACTATACTACAAAGCTACAGTAATCAAGATGGTATGGTACTGGCATAAAAACAGAAATATAAATCAACAGAACAGGTTAGAAAGCCCAGAGATAAACCCACGCACATATGGTCACCTTATCTTTGATAAAGGAGGCAAGAATATACAGTGGAAAAAATACAGCCTCTTCAATAAGTGGTGCAGGGAAAACTGGACAGCTACGTGTAAAAGAATGAAATTAGAACACTCCCTAACACCATACACAAAAAGAAATTCAGAATGGATTAAAGACCTAAATGTAAGGCCAGACACTGTAAAACTCTTAGAGGAAAACATAGGCAGAACATTCTATGACATAAATCACAGCAAGATCCTTTTTGACCCACATCCTAGAGAAATGGAAATAAAAACAAAAATAAACAAATGGGACCTAATGAAACTTCAAAGCTTTTGCACAACAAAGGAAAACATAAACAAGACCAAAAGACAGCCCTCAGAATGGGAGAAATTATTTGCAAATGAAGCAACTGACAAAGGATTAATCTCCAAAATTTATAAGCAGCTCATGCAGCTCAATATCAAAAAAACAAACAACCCAATCCTAAAATGGGCAGAAGACCTAAAGAGACATTTCTCCAAAGAAGATATACAGATTGCCAACAAACACATGAAAGGATGCTCAACATCACTAATCATTAGAGAAATGCAAATCAAAACTGCAATGAGGTGTCACCTCATACCAGTCAGAATGGCCATCATCAAAAAATCTACAAACAATAAATGCTGGAGAGGGTGTGGAGAAAAGGGAACCCTCTTGCACTGTTGGTGGGAATGTAAATTGATACAGTCACTATGGAAAACAGTATGGAGTTCCTTAAAAAACTACAAACAGAACTACCACACGACCCAGCAATCCCACTACTGGGCATATACCTGGAGAAAACCATAATTCAAAAAGAGTCATGTACCACAATGTTCATTGCAGCTCTGTTTACAATAGCCAGGACATGGAAGCAACCTAAGTGTCCATCGACAGATGAATGGATAAAGAAGATGGTGTACATATATACAATGGAATATTACTCAGCCATAAAAAGAAATGAAATTGAGCTATTTGTAATGAGGTGGATAGACCTAGAGTCTGTCACACAGAGTGAAGGAAGTCAGAAAGAGAGAGACAAATACCATACGCTAACACATATATATGGAATCTAAAAAAAAAAAAAAGGTCATGAAGAACCTAGGGGCAAGATGGGAATAAAGATGCAGACCTACTAGAGAATGGACTTGAGGATACGGGGAGTGGGAAGGGTAAGCTGGGACAAAGTGAGAGAGTGGCATGGACATATATACACTACCAAACGTAAAATAGATAGCTAGTGGGAAGCAGCGTATAGTACAGGGAGATTAGCTCGGAGCTATCTCACCTAGAGGGGTGAGATAGGGAGGGTGGGAGGGAGGGACACGCAAGAGGGAGGAAATATGGGGATATATGTATATGTATAGCTGATTCACTTTGTTATAAAGCAGAAACTAACACACCATTGTAAAGCAATTATACTCCAATAAAGATGTTAAAAATAAAATAAAAATAGGGCTTCCCTGGCGGCGCAGTGGTTGAGAGTCCGCCTGCCGATGCAGGGGACACGGGCTCATGCCCCGGTCGGGGAAGATCCCACATGCCGCGGAGCAGCTGGGCCCGTGAGCCACGGCCGCTGAGCCTGCGCGTCCGGAGCCTGTGCTCCGCAACGGGAGAGGGCACAGCAGTGAGAGGCCGGCATACCGCAAAAAAATAAATAAATAAATAAATAATAAAAATAAAAATAAAATAAAATAAAAATAAATAAATCAAAGAGACCCTGAAAGCTTCCTTGCCCCTTCTGCCATGTGAGGTTATGACAAAAAGACAGCCATCAAAGACGCCAGTTCTCACCAGACACTGAATTGCTAGTGCCTTGATCTTGGACTTCCCATCCTTCAGAAATGTGAAATTTCTGTTGTTTATAAGCTACCAGTCCGTGGTATTTTGTTATAACAGTACAAACAGACTAAGATAGTAATGTATTACAGAGGTAACTTCACTCTGATCATAATTTCTCTTCCTTTTAAAAACTAGATCAAGAACATATTCTTCCATACTTTTCACATTCAATAGTCTTATATTTTCTATTTTTACTATAATAACCACATTTGTAATGGCAGTCTTAAAACCTTTTAGAGACACTTTCTTTTTTGCCAAAGTACACGAAAGAAAAAAGACTAGGTAGCATCAAAAAACATTTGCGTTTAAACATAGGCATTAAACTCCCAGATGCTGAAGTCAGTTATTAGCAAATCTACTACTGTTGTCACCAAAATCTTAGAAGGAAGTACGTGTTATAAAAGCCATCTGAATCCTCCTTCATGGCTAAATAACGTAGTTAAAGCTGCAATCTATAGTTAATCTCTTCTGACACCTTCCTCAATATGTCAGCAAAGGAAATTAAAATCTTAATTAACCCTTTTCATTACATGTAGCAATGCAGACAATGCTTTCACCCTGGCCAGGACAATGTTGTAATAATGACCAGAACATGAGAAATATTACCCTGCCTCAGATCAAGATTCCAGCCAATCATTTCTCACAATGACACTGAAACTATCTTGTGATTTCATATCAAGCTCCAGAGACTGTGTTGGACCTTGAACAAACTTTGTGTTTTAGAATGAATATGTCCCCTTAACATCTAAATCTTCATGAAACAGATACCTATTGTTTTGTATACCCAGGAGCTATTTTCCAGGAACTGCCCCCACCCCATTGTCCAACCTCTAGGGTTACAGCAGGTTTTGCAATATTTTTATAACATGACACTGCCCCCCAAGCATGATCAGTTAGTTTTGGGAGCGGTCACTTGAATTTAAATGAGTCTATTGGTCACTTACCAGGAATTTTAAAACTGGAACCGAGAGGAACAGATCATCTCTCTCTAGTGGCTGCACTATAAATGCTAACTTGAGAACTTTTCCTACTGGCATGTGGTTTGCAAACAAGAAAACTGGTCTACACTGAGAAAGTGAAGCAGATGTAAAGAGAGAGTAGAGATAAGGGTCACAAGGAGAAGAATTTCTGGGTTTTCTTTTGTGCTACAGTTAGTGTTTATTCTTGAGGATCTGGTGCCTCTTGGATTCCATTAACTACTCCGGTTACTTTCCAATAAATCCACCCTCTTTTTATTGTTAAGTTAGTTTGAGCTGGCTTCTGTTCCTGGCACCAAGAAATAAAAGTCCCAACTAATGTTCATTTATTCAATAAATTGTATTTATTTAATATTTAACATAAATTATTCATACTTTAGCCTGTTCTACCTTTTGAAGATACAAATTTCAAAAATTTTAACTCATTTCATTTAAAGAGCATGTCTTTAAAGTGTCAGGAAATGCCTTCTAATTTGAGATTTGATGTTGATTTTGTGCTCACCCTAACCATATCTTTAATTATTTAAGAAATTTGCTCATGTCCTCATCTGTTTAGTTCAGTTCAGTTCACATATATTTGGTCGTCTACTTTGTGCCAGACAACGTACATGGTGATGTAAACTCAAAGATGAAGGAAGAGGGCTTCCCTGGTGGCGCAGTGGTTGAGAGTCCGCCTGCCGATGCAGGGATCAAGGGTTCGTGCCCCAGTCCGGGAAGATCCAACATGCCATGGAGTGGCTGGGCCATGGGCCATGGCCACTGAGCCTGCGTGTCCGGAGCCTGTGCTCTGCAACGGGAGAGGCCACAGCAGTGAGAGGCCCGCATACCGAAAAAAAAAAAAAAAAATGAAGGAAGAGATCTCATAATCTAGTAGCAGAGAAATATTTGTAAATTCATGATTGGGATGTAGTATGCCAAGTGGTACCACAGAGGTGCATTCAAAAACTCTCTTGTTCAAGGGAGTTTTCAACACTGTGACTAGTAATCGACACATCTTTTTCCCAGCATTCTTCCCCCAATTTTTCTAGATATTTCTTCTTCACCTTCTCCATCCACATAGTGCCTCTTCTCTTCCCTCAAAGGAGTTGAATGTTCTCGCATGATCTCATATTTTATCTTCACTCTGGCCATATACACTAGGAACCTAATGCAAGCTGTGAAAATTACAATGCCCTTGGGATCCAGCCCCCTGAGATTACCCCCAGTGAATTTCACCTCCTGTCATTCACACACTTGTGTAGTCTCCTCCCACACCAAATGAGGATGACCTATATAACTATTAGGATATTAAGGAAAAACAGAGTATGGCTTCTATGTCTAGGTCATAAAAAATATTACAGCTTTATAATATATATTATTATATATACTATACCTCAATAAAAAATAAAAATAAATTTTAATAAAAGATAAATTAAAAAAACGAAAGTGTTACAGTGTCTGTCTTGCTCCTTTAGATCATAATTTCTGGGGGAAACCAGATACCATGTCATGAGAACATATATATACATATATATACATATATGTATATGTATATATATATATATATATATATATATATATATATAGAGAGAGAGAGAGAGAGAGAGAGAGAGAGAGAGAAAGTAATAAGATTTTGAAGGATAAAAAGGTTTTCATGAGGTGGAAGAGAGGTGAGGGAGAAAAATGCTCCAAGCCAAGGAACTAGCATATTCAAAGGCAAAGAAGTATGAATCGGCTTATTAGGAAACATGTGTTTCCTAGACCACAAATGGCAGAGGTAATGGTAGGACAAAAAAATTAGAGAGACAATAGAAGCCAACTGTTAAAGAGCCTTGTATACCCTGAAAAGGATTTTAGACTTATCTTACAGATTAGCATTCACACAAAAACTTTGTGCATAAATACCACTTTCTAGGGCTTCCCTGGTGGCGCAGTGGTTGAGAGTCTGCCTGCCGATGCAGGGGACACAGGTTCATGCCCCGGTCCGGGAAGATCCCACATGCCACAGAGCTGCTGGGCCCTTGAGCCATAGCCATTGGGCCTGCACATCTGGAGCCTGTGCTTCACGGCAGGAGAGGCCACAACAGTGAGAGGCCCACGTACCGAAAAAAAAAAAAAACAAACACTTTCTAAAAATACAAGTTAAAAATGCAGACTTCAGGGTTCCATCCCCAGAGATTCTAAGTCTTCAATAAGGCCTAAGAATTTGTATTTCTAATATGCCATCCAAGTGATTCTAGTCAAACGTGTTCTAAGGACCACATTTGATAAACACCATAGTACAGTGAGGAGCTGCTGGAGGGCTTTAGGCAGGAGTATCACTTCATGAGGTCTGAATTTTAGAAAGATTATGCTAGATGCAGTATTCAAAATGGATTTGAGGAAGGTAAATCTGGATATAGAGAGATTTATTAGAAAGTTGTTGTAATAATCCAAATAAGAGGTAGTAGTAGCCCCAACTAAAGCAATAGAAATAGCGATGAGATTCTGGAGAGAAGTAAAATCTAAAATATAAAATCTGGTGATTGACTGGGACAGTGGGGAGGCCAAGGAGGATCCAAGATGGTTCCCAGGTTTTTTTCCCTGAGTAATTAGGTGGATGGTTAGATTTTTAAAAAATACAGTTGGAAATACAGATTATGAGATTGGAATGTATTTGAAAATAATGAGTTCCGTATGATAGATTTTTAAGTTCAATATGCCTATGTGGGCTTCCCTGGGGGCGCAGTGATTGAGAGTCCGCCTGCTGATGTAGGGGACACGGGTTCATGACCCGGTCTGGGAAGATCCCACATGCCGCGGAGTGGCTGGGCCCGTGAGCCATGGCCACTGAGCCTGCGCGTCCGGAGCCTGTGCTCCGCAATGAGAGAGGCCACAACAGTGAGAGGCCCGGGTATCGCAAAAAAAAAAAAAATGAAAAGAAAAAAAAATTGCCTATGTGACATATTTAAGTGAAGTTGTATAGTAAGTAGATAGTTACATGTAAACTATTAATCAGGAACATTTTTCCCCCACACTTGACGTTTCCATGCCATGGAAGTTCCATTAGAGCAACACTTCAGTCCTCCTTTTTCCTCATCACTCACTGCCTTCCACAGAGGAGAGAGGCACCTGATCAATGAATTTGGAGGAAGAAATTAAAGTATGTGCAATTCAATCCTTCTTTCCTCTTCCTCTGAGATCTGCCTGCCTGTAGAATGCAAATGTTGTACGTATGTGCAATTAACATGTAGAAAATGTAATATTGAAGGAGCCTTGAAGACAGAAGCTATAAGGCTGTCCAGGCAGCCACCAGCTAAAACAGGTGATGTTCTTTCAGAGACAGTCTTGGGAGTCATCCTATTCTGCTCAGACTGCTGTAACAGAATACCATGGACTGGGTGGCTTATGAACAACAAAAATTTCCCACAGTTCTGGAGGCTGGGAGATCTTGGGAAGTCCAAGATCAAGGCACTGGTAGATTCGGTGTCTGGTGAGGACCTGCTTCCTGGTCCATAGCTGGCCATTTTCACATTACATCCTCACATGGTGGAAGGAATGAGGGAGCTCTCTGGATTGTCTTTTATAACAGCACTAATCCCACTCATGACTGCTCCACTTTCAAGACCTAATCACTTCTCAAAGGCCCAACCTCCTAATGCCATCACACTGGGGGTCAGGATTTCAACATATAAATTGGGGGTGGGGGACATAAACATTCAGCCCTTAACAGGAGTAGAGGATGAAAGAGGTCCTTACCATCAGAGAGGGCCAAGATGACTCTGAGAAGTACCCAGAGAAAATCTTACTCACCATTTACAAGGCAGAAGCCATTATCTGGCAGAGTCCAGCTACAGAGAACAGGTCCAGACAGAGCCAGAGGAAGACCAGTTATACAAGCCAATCCTACCTTTCCTCTTAGAGAGCTCCCACCCAGTGAATGAGAAGAGAGAGGGGAGGAAGAGTCAAAGCGGCGACTTTGATGGAACTTAGGCCATGGGTCAAGCACCAGTTGGTGGAAAAGTGGAAATGTGGTTAAGAGTTTTAAGTGGAGTCCACTGCTGTTTAATAACTGAAAGAGCCTAGCAAGCTGTGGGCTCTTCCTGACACACCGTGAAGGACCTATCTAGTAAGGGAGAGTTGATATAACATAGCTGAAGACAGAGATGGGAGAAAAATAAAATCTGTAATGTTTGTATTCCATTAAGTTATTCTATTCAATAAATTGGTGAAGTTTATATGGACATTTTTCTGGGGTTTAAGGTCATCATATTCTCAAAGAGTTATATGACCCAATAAAGGAAAAGAATGCATAATGATTCATTGTGAAAAGAGAAGAAGACTAAGGGCAGAACCCAGGAAGAATCTCAACTTTAAAGAGTCAAGAATGGGGGGCTTCCCTGGTGGTGCAGTGGTTGGGGGTCCGCCTGCCGATGCAGGGGACGCGGGTTCGTGACCCGGTCCGGGAAGATCCCACATGCCACGGAGCGGCTGGGCCCGTGAGCCATGGCGGCTGGGCCTGCGTGTCCAGAGCCTGTGCTCCGCAATGGGAGAGGCCGCAGCAGTGAGAGGCCCGCATACCGCAAAAAAAAA
>NW_006777552.1:788291-789552 GCF_000442215.2 Lipotes vexillifer
AAAAAAAAGAGTCAGGAATGGGAAGAAGAGCCAGTAAAGAAGACTGAAAAGTCAGGAGAGGCAAAAGCCAAGGGAGGGGGTCCAGAAGGAAGTAGTTCTATAGTAATTTATGCTGTATTTATACCTCCCGACTGAACCCAAGCCCCACCAGCCTATGGATACAAATCTTTTCACATTCATTCCCAGACTTCACAGGCCTGATCCTTTATCTGCATAGCTGCTATCACCCTTCTCCCCTAAAGTCTTCTTTTCTATGAGCTCTTCAAGATAATATTGTCTCTTTGCTGCCTCTCAATTCCCCAATACCCCAAATCATGAAATCCCGAATAAGCTAAAAGGACTGCCCTTTCATTTATTCTTCTGTGAGGTGAAGCCACATTCTCTTCCCTACAAAAATGGGGAGTATGATAGTAGCAGAGACTGCTAATTGTACTTTGATATCCTTTTTGCCTGTTTGTTTGCTGTCCTAGTCCACCAAGAATAAAGGCTACATAACCTGGCTTTCCTTGAACCTAGATATGGCCATGTGATTAGATTCTTTCAACAGACTGAGCAGAAGTAGCACATGCGACTACCAGGATATTTCCTTTTCATTCTCTCCCTTTTCCCAGCTGGCTGGAATACTGGAATTACATCAGCCGTCATGGACCACAGGTGACCTTGGGAATGAGGAGGCCACGGAGACTGATACTGAGATGTACCTCCCAGCAACTTCTTCAATGAATGCTGCTAGGAGTGATGGCAGTAGATAGCCCACAACTCTCAGCCCCCTCAGCTGCAGAGAGCCACCTTGCTCAAGGTCACAGCCATTCCAGGGTGGCCCACACCCATTGACAGATCACTGTGGGAGTATAAAGGCCTGACCATCTTGGCCTAACTCAAGACAACTCTGAGGGATTGGCCACGGCTGCATCACAGCTTGACTTGTTCCTCTGCTCACTCCTGCTCTTCCTCAAACCAACCAGACAGGCCTTCGTGTGGCTGCTCCCTCAGGCTGCGGTGCTCTTCACCCACGTAGTCACAGAGCTAAATTCCTTCATGTCTTTCTGGTCTTTGTTCACAACACACTATCCCATGAGTCTTGCCCTGACTCTCCTACTTAATCCTGTAGACTATCTGCCCCACCAACACTTCTGATCCTTTTCATCCTGCTCTACTTTTTCTTTTTTCCGTATACCTATCACCCTCTAACATACTATATCACTTAGTTATTTATTATGTTTTAAGTCTTTTTTTTTTTTTTTTTTTTTTTTGGTCGCGT
>NW_006777552.1:789639-809111 GCF_000442215.2 Lipotes vexillifer
TTTTTTTTTTTTTTTTTTTTGCGGTACGCAGGCCTCTCACTGTTGTGTGGCCTCTTCCGTTGCAGAGCACAGGCTCCGGACACGCAGGCTCAGCGGCCATGGCTCATGGGCCCAGCCGCTCCGCGGCACGAGGGATCTTCCCGGATTGGGGCACGAACCCGTGTCCCCTGCATCAGCAGGCGGACTCTCAACCACTGCGCCACCAGGGAAGCCCTATTATGTTTTAATCTATTTTCTTTACAGTAGGTTGTAAGATACCAATAGCATGAGGACAAGGATCTTGGTTTTGTACAATAATGTGTCCCATGCACCTACAATAATGCTTGGCACAGAGCAGGCATTCAGTAAATATTTGTTGAATGCGTGAATAAGTGAATAATTCTCAAGGAGAATTTTGCAGAATTCACTCTTCAGGACCCCCAATTCCAGAAACAGTTTGAAAAGAATTCCTTGGCAGCAGATTCACTAATATTATATATTCTATACAATCCAATAAGAAAAAATTGGTCATGTATTTTTATGGAGTACCCTAAATCACTCCTTTTATAGTTTACATTCATTAGCATTTCATAAACACACACACACACACACACACACACACACACACACACACACATCTATAAAGATTATAATGCTTTATTTCATATGTAAGGCCTGTGATTTCTGTTCCAATGAGATGACCATTGAAAAAGATTGATTTTCTTGAGAATAGGAAACTTAGAAAAAGCAAACCTGAATTTCTCAAGTGTGGTAATCCAGGACAGTTTGCTGGGCTACATGATAGGGTATAGTTACTTCTAACAGGAACCGACTGTTCTCAAGTACAATTCATTGCAGCTGAGTTTGGAAACTTTGTTTTGCTTCATATTACCAGCTTCTGAAAGAGGTCAGTATTTGTGAGGTTTCAGGAAGTTTACTTTGAAGTCAGCACTCCAATAGAAACATGAACTAGATCAACTGAGCACCCATGGAGTTGGCCTGAGGATTTATTTCTGTAGCTCTGAACTCTTAGGGGGCTTTCCTCTCATGGGCAAGTTCCCACTTTCTCATTTGTCTTAACAGTTAGCAAAGGTTATCTAAATGTCATTGTGTGAATTAGAAAGATAGTAATGGCATTAATATTGAGTATAATTTAAACCAATCATTTTTATAAAAAATAAAGAATATAATTTAAAAACATTTGCAAGTAAAAAAGATCTTTGACTATGAATAAAATACTAATTGTTATTATTTCCTAACTAATTATTAGTTATTAATAAGTGGTGGTGAGTGTTAATTATATTCTCTTTTTGTTTGGGGTGGGTATGTTAATAACTGAGGAAAAAGGTAGATACTCCATCACAGCAGTTCTTCTGTTACCCCTGGAGTAATGTTGCCCTCGATCAACCTACCCCTCACTTGTTCTGGCTTTGTGAAGCAAGTAGGGATTGGGATGTAATTTTAAAACATTAGACTTAACGCTCTAAATGGAGTTTATCTTTGGGCAACTTTTCTACCCTTTCAAGACATTGTTCTGCAACAAATAATAAAGATTCATTAAGAGAAAGATTTCCTTCTTTAAAAATGTATTATGAATCAAGATTTAAAGACCTCACTGAACCCCTGTTTTGATCATTTTAATAGCCTCCAACTGATTTTCAACGAGACTTGATAATTACCATCAAATGGATAATCAGAAAGTCAGGGGAGGGTAAAAATTAGAAGCTGTATTTTAGTTCATGCAGTTATCTTTAGCCTGGTCTCTCTCTTGGTTAAAACCTCCAGGAAGATTCTCTTACTTCCTCCATCTACCATCTTCTGGCGTCTTAATATTATTTTCTCAAACTCCTTGGCATTCAATACAGACTTTACTAATCCCTTGGCCTCAGTAGGCAATCTTCTTCATAAACAATAAATAGTTCCTTGGCCTATTCATTAAAAGCATATTGCGGGGCTTTCCTGGTGGCACAGTGGTTGAGAATCTGCTTGCCAATGCGGGAGACACAGGTTCGAGCCCTGGTCTGGGAAGATCCCACATGCCACGGAGCAACTAAGCCCATATGTGCCACAACTACTGAGCCTGTGCTCTAGAGCCCGTGAGGCACAACTACTGAGGCCGCATGCCACAACTACTGAAGCCCGTGAGCCTAGAGCCCGTGCTCCGCAACAAGGCAAGCCACTGCAATGAGAAGCCCGCACACTGCAACAAAGAGTAGCCCACACTCTCCACAACTAGAGAAGGCCCGCGCACACCAACGAAGACACAACGCAGCCAAAAATAAATAAAATAAATAAATTATTAAAAGAAAAAAAAGCATATTGCTACTCACAAACCAGCTCCTGGAATATTCCTGAAGTGGGCATGTGTTGCACTGCCCAGACCCATCTTTAAAACCAAGGCATTAATTTCCCCAATTATAGGAGTGTTGGCTACTGAGGACTCACAGCTGAATTCCTCGTCAGGCGCTGCCTCGTCTAACATCTACTACCCTCCCCCAGGAGTACCCATAGGCAAAAATTGGCCCACGTAAAGGGGTACAATTGCTCCCTCATTTCAATTTCAGAAACTTTGAAAGACTATCCTAGCTCTAAAGCTATCCATGCAATTGCAGTGGCCTTTGTTGTCACCGCATCACAGTTCAACTCTCCTTCCACCCAGTCCTGTTTCTTTCACTCTCCCAAAGGTATTGATCCCTAAGCTACTTCCCAGTAAATTTCCTACATGCTAATATCTATTTCAGAGTCTGCTTCCTAGTAAACCTGTGACCTGTGAGAATTCTCTTGGTCATAATCAAACCACCACTTTTAGTTATCATTTAATAAAATAAAATTTTGATTGTGACTTGTGCATTAGTCATAGCAGACTAACTTCTATAATAAACAATCTCAAAATGTTAGTGGCTTAACCCAATAAAAATTTGCTTCTTACTCATCCCATGGTGCATTGCAGTTCAGTGGGGAGAGGGATAGTCATTCAGGGATCCAGACTCCTTCCGGCTTTTGGCTCCACCCTTTTCTAGGAGTTCTGTCCTTCAGCTGACAGATGAGGAAAGAAAATGAGAAAAATGCCTAGAAGGTTTGATGGCTTGAAAGAGTGCACATCAATTCTACTAACATTCCATTGGCCAGAACTCTGTCGTATGGCCACACTAAGACAAGGAAGGCTGAGGATCACTAGCAGCCTCTGCTACTCATTTAAAGAACACCTGTGACTTTCAAATCTTCCATTTTCCATGACATGTGACATTCTTGTACCAACCTTCAACCTGCAAGGACTGAAAATTCCATCTTTATTAAAGATCTTAAAAGATTCATGCTCTCTCCACTTTAATAAAAGTCTCTGGGGCTTCCCTGGTGGCGCAGTGGTTGAGAGTCCGCCTGCCGATGCGGGGGACACGGGTTCGTGCCCCGGTCCGCGGGGGTCCCACGTGCCACGGAGCGGCTCGGCCCGTGAGCCATGGTCGCTGGGCCTGCGCGTCCGGAGCCTGTGCTCCGCGGCAGGAGGGGCCACAGCAGTGAGAGGTCCGCATACCGCAAAAAAAAAAAGTCTCTGTAGGGTGCATGTGCATGTGTGTGTGTGTGTGTGTGTGTGTGTGTGTGTATCTTTAGCAAATAAGGGATTTTTTAAATATGGGATTTTTTTAAAAAAACCGAACAGTGATATCATTTTCATACCCAATAAAATTAATGACAATTCTTTAATATATCTAATATCCAGTATGTGTACACATTCTGGTTGTTCCTCAGAAGTCTCTTTCTGAAGTTCTTTTAATTCCTGGACAGGTACTGATAGTTATGTCATAGTTCCAGCAACTGACCATGACAATACTCCACCTAAACGTTCCTAAAACTCCTGAAGGATCCACTTACTTTTTCTCGTTGAACTGCTCTGACTGCCTTTGTCACAATCACAGCCATGCCTGTTTCAAAACCATAAACTAAACCTTCATGGATTCTCTGACATCAACTGATGTTTTATTAAAAGAAAATACAAGTATTTTCTTTTCTTCAGGTAGTCTTCATTTCCTTAGTTATCGCTCTTTTAACCATGGCACTGGCTAGCCCTTCAACAGCAACTTTTACAAATACCACAAGGCTTGGGGCCACTCCTGCTATTGTTTCTTCAGGACTAACATGACTTATAGGAAACTGCTCCTACATTCTGAGAAAAATCATTTCTTTAAAAAGATTTCCCAAATCTTCAAGTTCAATAATAAGGACATATGTTTACTCAATGACTGGTTCAAATAGCACCTTATATCTTCAGAAGGTAGTTGGGATCTTATGTAAAACCAAGTGAGTTGATTTCAAAACGAAACCTTAAACTTCTCATTTTTTTACATCTTTTAATGTAGTGCAAATACTTCTCATCAAGAGATTAGAAAATAAACTAAAATTACCCAAATTGCTTTACATCTTTAGCCCCACCTCTTCTAGTACTTGTTTAAATGGTAAGATGAAGCTTGATTGGAGATTTCTGAAAATAATTTCTAGAAGCTGACTGGTAATAAATCTACTGAGACTATTTTAACTTCTGCTAAAGATTCTATATCCCTTTGGGAATGTGCACCTTAGTGACTTCAGCTTCTGCTATAAACTCTGTCAAAGCACAAATTCAAACCCTAACCTGACATCCATTACCTGTACATGACACATGATATTGACAATGTCCTACAGAGCTCAGAACAAGTACCCAGTTTCTCTCCCTCAAAAGTTTGGCTCTGCTTCATCAACGTTGACTCCATTTTTACCAGGTCCTCACTTTCTGGTCACAAAGATGGTTGCTAACAACTTTGGAGCTACTTTCTTCAGGTCCATTTTCTAGCAGAAAAGTGAGAGTTTGCTTCCCCAATTACTCAAACCAATTCTGAGAAAGGAGACTCTTTGCACCTTATTGGAATGTTTTCATCTATGAACCAATCATTGAGTCAGGGGGATGAAATACACTGACAGGCTTACGCTAATCAGGGCCTACCCTTGGAACTGTTGGAGGAGGGGGTCAATCCCACTCAAACCATATAATTGAGAAATTCAAGGTATTACTAGGAGGAAAGAAGATTATTGAGAAGGAAGCAACAAATGTTCGCTGCAGTACTGAATCTAAAGTGACTGACTTGGACATTCTATCAAAATAAAATATAAAGTAAATTGTAGCTTTAAATAAATTGTTTTTTTGCTTTGTCATACCTGTCCTCAAAGGAATTCCCACCGATGTCCCTACCAAGGGTGAATGTCTCTGCATGGCGTTCAAAGCCCACCATAATGATATCCACCTAAAGATTTTTTTAGTTACTTTCAAGCTGTACATCTCTTATCAGATATGTATCTTCAGTCTCCCTCCCGTAAACATTTGTGATCCTACACTTTTGCGAAAAAAATCTTGATTATAAAAACAGTATATATTGGGACTTCCCTGGTGGCACAGTGGTTAAGAATCCGCCTGCCAATGCAGGGGACATGGGTTTGAGCCCTGGTCCAGGAAGACCCCACATGTCACAGAGCAACTAAGCCCGTGAGCCACAACTACTGAAGCCCGTGCACCTAGAGCCTGTGCTCCGCAAGAACAGAAGCCACCACGAGAAGCGTGTGCACCGCAATGAAGAGTAACCCCTGCTCACCGCAACTAGAGAAAGCCTGAACACAGCAACGAAGACCCAATGCAGCCAAAACTTAATTAATTTTTTTTTTTTAAAGTCTGAAAAAAAAAAGCAGTACATGCTAACTTAAAGGTCAAGCAATATAAAAGTGACTAAAGTAGAAAATGGAAGTCCACCATATTTAGAGTGAACATTAGAGGTAGAATACAGGTTATAGATGTCTGGTTGCACATATTACTTGGATTTAAAAAGGAAATCGTGACTTTTACATTTTAACTGGGCTGTCCTACCTGGCATCAAAATGGCTTCATCAGAGTGGTCATGTGAGAAATTCCCTACTTCTGTTTTGTTTGTTTGTTTGTTTGCCATGTTTGCTTTCTTCTCTGCTAGCTGTCTATTTAGATCTCAGTCATCTTTCAGGGCCTTCCTGAAATCACACCTCTTGATCCCTACTCTCTTTTTAAAACTGAACTTCTTCAATGCTCATAAACAAAACATAAAAACAAAAAGAGCATTTAAAAAATCTTTCATAACCGCTCTAGTTCTCATTGACTTTCCTCTCTACTTAGAGCCTACACCACACAATTAGCACATAACTACAAATTGTTAATATTGTTTGTTCTTGTTCCATATGTATAAGAGTAGGTGAGAAGAATGTGGGGGGAGTTGTTTTATGGAGTCCTGGGCTGGGGTGGGGACTTACAGAATCATGATATAGCAATGAGTGCAAAGGAGGCATGGAAACAGCTAGCTCTGGAAAATTTAAGAAAATTGGGCTGTGAATTTAGAGCAGGGGTCTGGAGCAACTCCTGAGGCAGGCTTTCTACAAAAGCTAGAAGTCAAAACAAGGCAGTATGTCAAAGCCAAGAAATTGGTTAGAGATCTACAGGAATGAGAGAGGGTATATCAGGGCATGGGTTAACAATAAAAATGATGATATACTATGCTTAGTTCAAATAATGTGTGAAATATAATTGATGTGTAACATCAAAAACTTCAAAATAACATCAAAACAACAAAAAAATGGCTCAATTTTATCAAAATTGTAAATGTGACTATCCTTTGGCTCAGAATTCCACTTCTAGGATGTTATCCTAAAGAAATATTTACACAACTCTACAAAGTGAATGTACTAAATACTGTTGAAAAGAGCAAGAGATAAAAATGGAAACAACCAAAATAGCTATCTAAATGCCAGTTTGCTTACACTTTCCTCTACTATTCACATATACAGTAGAATAATAACCAGCTATTAAAAGAGAGATAGATCTATGAACACTGGCATGGAAAGAGGTCCAAAATATATTCTAAAAGAAACTTTCAGGCTTTCCTGGTGGTGCAGTGGTTGAGAGTCTGCCTGCCGATGCAGGGGACACGGGTTCGTGCCCCGGTCTGGGAAGATCCCACATGCCGCGGGGCAGCTGGGCCCGAGAGCCATGGCCACTGAGCCTGCGCGTCCGGAGCCTGTGCTCCGCAACGGGAGAGGGCACAATAGTGAGGGGCCCGCGTACCGTAAAAAAAAAAAAAAAAGAAACTTTCAGAATAGTATATACAGCATGATTTCTTTAAAATATAAATTACACAGGTATTATTACATATATTTAATGACATTTTAAAAGAATTTTTTCAAAGCATTATCATCTGACTATTTGTATAAAAATCACCTAGAGTACATGTTAAACATACATATGCCTGGACTTAATACTAGATCTACTGATCTACTAGATCATACAAGATATGCTACTGAACTAGTATACTAAACCTACAGAATCACAATCTCTGGTGATTGAACCCCAGACTCTTCATAACAATCAGTCCACATGAATCTTGCACCCAATACAGTTTGAGGATTATTGGATTAATACGGTATTAACAGGGGTTCCACCCAGGCCAGGGAAATTGGAGGGCAAGCAAGGGTAGGGGAGTGTGTGAGGGGTGGGTTGGTGGAGGACCGGGAGTTTTCCCTTTCATTTTACATTATACTTTTCTGCATTTTAAAACTCTTTATGAGGGAGAGACCTTCAAAATGGCGGAGGAGTAAGACGTGGAGATCACCTTCCTCCCCACAAATACATCAGAAATACATCTACATGTGGAACAACTCCTACAGAAAACCTACTGAACACTGGCAGAAGAACTCAGACTTCCCAAAACGCAAGAAACTCCACACATACCTGGCCGTGTGGCTGACAGGGTCTTGGTGCTCTGGCCGGGTGTCAGGCCTGTGCCTCTGAGGTAGGAGAGTTGAGTTCAGGACATTGGTCCATCAGAGACCTCCCGGCTCCACATAATATCAAACAGTGAAAGCTCTCCAAGAGATCTCCATCTCAACCTTACGATCCAGCTCCACTCAACGACCAGGAAGCTACAGTGCTGGGCACCCAATGCCAAACAACTACCAAGACAGGAACACAACCCCACCCATTAGAAGAGAGGCTGCCTAAAATCATAAGAAGGTCACCGACACCCCAAAACAAACCACCAGACGTGGTCCCACCCACCAGAAAGACAAGATCCAGCCTCATCCACCAGAACACAGTCACCAGTCCACTCCACCAGAAAGCCTACACAACCAACAGAACCAAATTTAGCCACTGAGACAGACACCAAAAACAATGGGAACTACGAACCTGCAGCTGCGAAACAGAGACCCCAAACACAGTAAGTTAAGGAAAATGAGAAGACAGAGAAACACACAGCAGATGAAGGAGCAAGGTAAAACCCCACCAGACCAAAGAAATGAAGAGGAAATAGGTAGTCTACCTGAAAAAGAATTCAGGGTAATGATAGTAAAAATGATCCAAAATCTTGGAAGTAGAATGGAGAAAATACAAGAAACATTTCACAAGGAGCTAGAAGAACTAAAGAGCAAACAAAAAATGATGAACAACAAAATAAATGAAATTTAAAATTCTCCAGAAGGAATCAATAGCAGAATAACTGAGGCAGAAGAATGGATAAGTGACCTGGAAGATAAAATAGTGGAAATAACTACTGCAGAGCAGGATAAAGAGAAAAGAATGAAAAGAATAGAGGACAGTCTCAGAGACCTCTGGGACAACATTAAACGCACCAACATTCGAATTATAGGGGTCCCAGAAGAAGAAGAGAAAAAGAAAGGGACTGAGAAAATATTTGAAGAGAATACAGTTGAAAACTTCCCTAATATGGGAAAGGAAATAGTCAATCAAGTCCAGGAAGCACAGAGTCCCATACAGGATAAATCCAAGGAGAAAAACGCTAAGACACATATTAATCAAACTATCAAAAATTAAATACAAAGAAAAAATATTAAAAGCAGCAAGGGAAAAACAACAAATAATATACAAGGGAATCCCCATAAGGTTAACAGCTGATCTTTCAGCAGAAACTCTGCAAGCCAGAGTGAGTGGCAAGACATATTTAAAGTGATGAAAGGGAAAAACCTACAACCAAGTTTATTCTACCCAGCAAGAATCTCATTCAGATTCGATGGAGAAATTAAAACCTTTACAGACAAGCAAAAGCTAAGAGAATTCAGCACCACCAAACCAGCTTTACAACAACTGCTAAAGGAACTTCTCTAGGCAGGAAATACAGAGGAGGAAAACACCTACAATAACAAACCCAAAACAATTAAGAAAATGGTAATAGGAACATACACATCGATAACTACCCTAAATGTAAATGGATTAAATTCTCCAACCAAAAGACACAGACTGGCTGAAGGTATACAAAAACAAGATGCGTATATATGTTGTCTACAAGAGACCCACTTCTGACCTACGGACACATACAGACTGAAAGTGAGGGGTTGGAAAAAGATATTCCATGCAAATAGAAATCAAAAGAAAGCTGGAGTAGCAATTCTCATAACAGATAAAATAGACTTTAAAATAAAGACTATTATAAGAGACAAAGAAGGACACTACATAATGATCAAGGGATCAATCCAAGAAGAAGATATAACAATTGTAAATATTTATGCACCCAACATAGGAGCACCTCAATACATAAGGCAAATGCTAACAGCCATAAAAGGGGAAATTGACAGTAACACATTCATAGTAGGGGACTTTAACACCCCACTTTCACCAATGGACAGATCATCCAAAATGAAAATAAATAAGGAAACACAAGTTTTAAATGATACATCAAACAAGATGGACTTAATTGATATTTATAGGATATTCCATTCAAAAACAGCAGATCACAGTTTCTTCTCAAGTGCTCATGGAACATTCTCCAGGATAGATCATATCTTGGGTGACAAACCAAGCCTTGGTAAATTTAAGAAAATTCAAATCATATCAAGTACCTTTTTCTAACCACAACAGTATGAGACTAGACATGAATTACAGGAAAAAAATCTGTAAAAAATACAAATACAAACATGGAGGCTAAACAGTACACTACTAAATACCCAAGAAATCACTAAAGAAATCATAGAGGAAATCAAAGAATACCTAGAAACAAATGACAATGAAAAACAAGATGACCTAAAACCTAGGGGATTCAGCAAAAGCCATTCTAAGAAGGGAGTTTATAGCATTACAATCCTACCTCAAGAAACAAGAAATATCTGAAATAAACAACCTAGCCTTACACCAAAAGCAATTAGAGAAAGAACAAAAAAAACCCCCAAAGTTAGCAGAAGGAAAGAAATCATAAAGATCAGATCAGAAATAAAAGAAACGAAGGAAACAATAGCAAGGACCAATAAAACTAAAACCTGTTTCTTTGAGAAGATAAACAAAATTGATAAACCATTAGTCAGACTCATCAAGAAAAAAAGGGAGAAGACTCAAATCAATAGAATTAGAAATGAAAAAGGAGAAGTAAGAATTGACACTACGGAAATACAAAGGATCATGAGAGATTACTACAAGCAACTCTATGTCAATAAAATGGACAACCTGGAAGAAATGGACAAATTCTTAGAAACACACAACCTTCCAAGACTGAACCAGGAAGAAAGAGAAAATATAAACAGACCAATCACAAGCACTGAAACTGAGACTGTGATTAAAAATCTTCCAACAAACAAAAACCCAGGACCAGATGGCTTCACAGGTGAATTCTATCAAACATTTAGAGAAGAGCTAACACCTATCCTTCTCAAAGTCTTCCAAAATATAGCAGAGGGAGGAACACTCCCAAACTCATTCTACAAGGCCACCATCACCCTGATACCAAAACCAGACAAAGATGTCACAAAGAAAGAAAACTACAGACCAATATCACTGATGAACAAAAGTCCTCAACAAAATACTAGCAAAAAGAATCCAACAGCACATTAAAAGGATCATACACCATGATCAAGTAGGATTTATCCCAGTGATGCAAGGATTCTTCAGTATACACAAATCAATCTATGTGATAAACCATATTAACAAACTGAAGGAGAAAAACCATATGATCATCTCAATAGATGCAGAAAAAATTTTCAACAAAATTCAACACCCATTTATAATAAAAACCCTCCAGAAAGTAGGCAGAGAGGGAACTTACGTCAACATAATAAAGGCCATATATGACAAACCCACAGCCAACATCATTCTCAATGGTAAAAAACTGAAACCATTTCCTTCAAGATCAGAAACAACAAAAGGTTGTCCACTCTCACCACTATTATTCAACATAGTTTTGGATGTTTTAGCCACAGCAATCAGAGAAGAAAAAAAAGTGAAAGGATTCCAAATCGGAAAAGAAGTAAAGCTGTCACCGTTTGCAGATGACATGATATTATACATAGAGAATCCTAAAGATGCTACCAGAATACTACTAGAGGTAATCAATGAATTTGGTAAAGTAGCAGGATACAAAATTAATGCACAGAAATCTCTTGCATTCCTATACACTAATGATGAAAAATCTGAAAGAGAAATTAAGGAAACACTCCCATTTACCATTGTAACAAAAAGAATAAAATGCCTAGGAATAAACCTACCTAAGGAGACAAAAGACCTGTATGCAGAAAACTATAAGACCATGATGAAAGATGATAAAAACAGATGGAGAGATATACCATGTTCTTGGATTGGAAGAATCAACATTGTGAAAATGACTCTACTACCCAAAGCAATCTACAGATTCAATGCAATCCCTATCAAACTACCAATGGCATTTTTCACAGAGCTAGAATAAAAAATTTCACAATTTCTATGGACACACAAAAGACCCCGAATAGCCAAAGCAATATTAAGAAAGAAAAACGGAGCTGGAGGAATCAGGCTCCTGGACATCAGACTATACTACAAAGCTACAGTAATCAAGACAGTATGGTACTGGCATGGAAACAGAAACATAGATCAATGGAACAGGATAGAAAGCCCAGAGATAAACCACGCACATATGGTCACCTTATGTTTGATAAAGGAGGCAAGAATATACAATGGAGAAAAGACATCCTCTTTAATAAGTGGTGCTGAGATAACTGGACAGCTACATGTAAAAGAATGAAATTAGAACACTCCCTAACATCATACACAAAAATAAACTCAAAATGGATTAAAGACCTAAATGTAAGGCCCGACACTATAAAACTCTTAGAGGCAAACATAGGCAGAACATTCTATGACATAAATCACAACAAGATCCTTTTTGACCCACCTCCTAGAGAAATGGAAATAAAAACAAAAATAAACAAATGGGACCTAATAAAACTTAAAAGCTTTTGCACAGCAAAGGAAACCATAAACAAGATGAAAAGACAACCCTCAGAATGGGAGAAAATATTTGCAAATGAAGCAACTGACAAAGGATTAATCTCCAAATTTTACAAGCAGCTCATGCAGCTCAATATCAAAAAAACAAACAACCCAATCGAAAAATAGGCAGAAGACCTAAGTAGACATTTCTCCAAAGAGGATATACAGATTGCCAACAAACACATGAAAGGATCCTCAACATCACTAATCGTTAGAGAAATGCAAATCAAAACTACAATGAGGAATCACCTCATACCGGTCAGAATGGCCATCATCAAAATATCTACAAACAATAAATGCTGGAGGGGGTGTGGAGAAAAGGGAACCCTCTTGCACTGTTGGTAGGAATGTAAATTGATACAGCCACTATGGAGAACAGTATGGAGGTTCCTTTAAAAACTAAAAACAGAACTACCATATGACCCAGCAATCCCACTACTGGGCATATACCTGGAGAAAACCATAATTCAAAAAGAGTCATGTACCACAATGTTCATCGCAGTTCTAGTTACAATAGCCAGGACATGGAAGTAAACTAAATATCCATCTACAGATGAATGGATAAAGAAGATGTGGCACATATATACAATGGAATATTACTCAGCCATAAAAATAAATGAAACTGAGTTATTTGTAGTGAGGTGGATGGACCTAGAGTCTGTCATACAGAGTTAAGCAAGTCAGAAAGAGAAAAACAAATACTGTATGCTAACACATACATATGGAATCTAAAAAAAGAAAGAAAGAAAAAAAATGGTTCTGACGAACCTAGGGGCAGGACAGGAATAACGACACAGACATAGAGAATGGACCTGAGGACACAGGGAGTGGAAAGGTTAAGCTGGGACAAAGTGAGAGAGTGTTATGGACATATATACACTACCAAATGTAAAATAGATAGCTAGTGGGAAGCAGCCATAGAGCACAGGGAGATCAGCTTGGTGCTTTGTGACCACCTAGAAGGGTGGGATAGGGAGGATGGGAGGGAGACACAAGAGGGAGAAGATATGGGGATATCTGTATATGTTTAGCTGATTCACTTTGTTATAAAGTAGAAACTAACACACCATTGTAAAGCAATTATACTCCAATAAAGATGTTAAAAAAATAAAAAATAAAATGAAAATAATAAAAAAAGGAAATCAACCATATTTTAAAATGAAATTTAATTAAAAAAATAAAATTCTTTATGAGAATTTATTACTTATGTAATAATCTATATCTATTAGAGATTTTGAGATTTAAAGATGGAAACATTAAATTTTGATTTTCTAGGTCATGTAAATGAGGAAATACATTACCAGTTTAGCTCATTCAAGAAAAGACTATCAAATCAAAGAGTAATTTATAAATTTGACAATATAAAACAGAGTTAAACTTCCTTAATTTATTCAACAAATATTTGCTGAGCATCTGTGTTCCAGGTACTGTTCTATGTGCTGAAGATGTAACAAAGAACATTAGACAAGGTTCCTACTCTCAGGGAGCTTAATTTAGAATGGGGGAGGAGACACATGAAAAAGTAAATAATGGAGCAAGGTAATTGCAGGTGGTGTTAAGTTACAGAGTGATAAAGAGTAAAGTGGGGGTGAGGTGGGGGGTAAGGGAAGACTTTTTTCAGGAGGTGCTTTTTGACTAAGACCTGAAAGATGACAAGAAACAATCATATGAAAAGTTGAGCAAGAGCCACAATGTTGATCTGGGGAAGAGCTTGACATACTTAAGGGAAAGAAAAGAACTCAGTGAGCCTAGAGCAGAATGAGCAGGAGTGTGGTACCAGACAAGGGTGGAGAGGTAGCCAAAGCTAGATCATGTATAGCTCTGTAAAGAATTTAGATTTTATTCTAGGAAGCTGGCGATTGATTTTAAGAAGGAAGTGATGTTATCTCTTTTATATTTTAAGTATAACTTTCATATCCTTTGACCTGATATTTTCATTTAGAGGAATTTTCCCACAAAAAAAGGTTTACAAAGATGTTCATAATTAGAATTTTATATTGAAGATAACCCAACAATACAGTGAATGTGTAAGCAAAAAATGATTTAGAAATATATCAAATAGTATGGGAATTCCCTGGCGGTCCAGTGGTTAGGACTCTGTGCTTCCACTCTAAGGGACATGTTTGGATCCCTGGTTGGGGAACTAAGATTCCACATGCCATGCAGCAATGTCAAAAAAAAAAACATGGAATATTATATGGCTATTAAAAATTATAAGTATATGGATATATGGACTATAAAAACACACTGAAATAGTCATAAGAAGTGAAGTCAAGCAAAACAATTATTTTTAGAGACTAAATCTATAATGAAAAATGTCTTTATTTCCACTGTTGTAAAATGTATTTACTATGGCCTAGCTAGGCTCCACTCACAGTATATAACATATATTTTCAATTTAAAGAAGGAATTCAAACAGCCATAAAAGTAAGTATGCATATTAACAAAGATTAGGGAAATAAGGTATGTTTGGGATCTTAATATTTACTGGAAAATTTGCTTTCTGTAAAGTTGATTACATCAAAACAGCAACCAAAAAATCAAGTGCTATCCTTTAACAACAAGAAATATTTCAGGGAAACCTGTTCTCTCTAGTTATACTTGACTTAGACTGAATACACTGGAAAAACTAACACCAGCCATAGTTTTTTAAAATAATGAGGATGTGTAGCACACCATCAATCATGTTGTTTTAGATCACTGATGCTCCATGACAACTCTACAAGAGTTTACTAAGCTCCCGAATTAATAAGAACTATGTAAGGATATATAAATGATTTTCAATTTGGATATATTACTACAAATGGTGAAAAGACCACCTCCTGTTACTTATGAGTTCATACTCATCAAATTACTGAAAATCTGGTGTAAGGGGAAGCCTCTACACTTCCTATACTTGAGAGGAATTAGTTATGTAAATGAAAATTAAGGCAAACATTTGATTAATAAGTATAAAGATTAGGAATACCTCAATGTAGACAATGATGGAATATGACACCGCATTATTTGGTATTTCTATATAGATCTAAGTTCAATATGGACCTTAAAAGGCTTTGTAAATTAGCTTTGTACCAAAAGCTTACTGTTAATACAATCCAATACACTATCAAAAGGTATGTGAAAGTATACTATCAAAATAAGTTTGATAAGTAGACTATCAAAAAGTATACATGAGGACTTCCCTGGTGGCGCAGTTGTTGAGAGTCAGCCTGCCGTTTCAGGGGACGCGGGTTCGAGCCCCGGTCCGGGAAGATCCCACATGCCGCGGAGCGGCTGAGCCCGTGAGCCATGGCCGCTGAGCCTGCGCGTCCGGAGCCTGTGCTGCCCAACGGGAGAGGCCACAACAGTGAGAGGCCCGCGTACCGCAAAAAAAAGAAAAATTATACATGAAAGAATTATAATGAAGGTGGACTAGGTAAATAACCAATCAATGTCTATTCAGTACCCAGTCCCTCCCTACGTGGGCAATGTATAGAAAATATCAAATTATGGAAATTCAAGGGTAATCAACTGGTTCTCAACCAGTTATATATACATCTCAGAATCTCCTGATGAGTTTCTAAAAAACAGACCACATTAAGTTCCCCCCTGGAAATTTTAAACTAGGCCTGGAGTAGAGTTTGTGCTTACATATTTTTATTAAAATATTTCTTAAGTGCTTTTGATAATCATGGCTGGGGGGAGAATCACTCAGATAGGACAGTCATTATAGATTAGATTGGGTGGAGAAAGCACCATAAAGAAGGGAGACTACAGCTGTGCCTTGCCACATAGAAAGGCTTTAAATAGAGCAGAGTAAGGGACTTCACTGGTGGTCTAGTGGTTAGGACTCTGTGCTTCCACTGCAGGGGGCATGGATTCAATCCCTGGTCAGGGAACTAAGATCCCCCAAGCCATGTGGCACAGCCAAAAATAAAAATAGAGGAGAGTAAATCACTTACTATATGAGCAGAAACTGAGGCAGGAACGGTATTGTTTGGGAGAGAGCAGGTAGGCCATTCTTCAATGAATTCAAGGCAAATAAAGATGGAAGTGTAGCGGAAAAAGCAGGGCGGGGGCGGGGTGATGGTGGTAGTGGTGGGATGAATTTGGAGATTGGGATTGGCATATATACACTAATGTGTAAAAAACAGATAACTAATAAGAATCTGCTGTATAAAAAATAAATAAAATTCAAAAATAAGATGGTAGTGTATACTGAATGAGGTAATTACAAGTAACTGTTGACTTAAAAAATATAATTCAGTAGAGGACTGAATCCAGATTTAGGGGTTAGGAAATGAATGAGTGATGGGGAATCAAGGTAGTGGGTATTTAAAGCAGTCATTTGAGAATTTGGCAGGGGAAGGAAAGTAAAAAATAGAATGGAATTTAAATAGGAAGAGAAGGATCAAAAGAAGATTTTTTTTCCAAGACAAAGGAGCCTGAAAATGTTTGCAGGCAGGAAGAGAAATCCAACAGAGAAGAAAAGAGCAAATATTCAGAGCAGGTAAAATTGGGATTTATATCTCCCAGGTGTTTTTAATGTATTTGTTTAAGGACTAAAATATATTACAATAAAATTATACCAGTTTAATTAGAATTAAAATTTAAGTAAATTAAATGGGAATGGGAAACACTGACAACCGAAAAGTCTCCAAAACAGCACAGGACAGAAAGGAGACAACAAAGTCAAAGAGTTTCTGTCAACTGTATCCATTTTCTTCATTTGATCCTAGATCCACAAACTTTGTGTAATTGAGAATAGATGCAAACACTGAATGGAAAACTTCAAGTAAGAAGATGTAGACATGTATGTATAATCTGAGCTAGAACTGGAGCCAAGTCATGCCTCTGCTCTTCCCCAGAGGAGCAGGTAACTGGTTAAGGTGAGTGTTGGCTTCTGCTTCAAATCCTGCTCACTGGCTTAACAGCCTCTTCCTTGGAATAATCTCTTAACGTTTATGTACTAATGACCCCAAAGCAGAGAAAAAAAATTTTTAATCTAGGCCTTATAAAGAGATTGGCTTGGCTCGATGACAATAACTATGATTTTTTTGAAATGGTTTATCAACTCAAGGTAAGGTAGGACAACAGCAGCCACTATTAGTAGGATATGACGATGGAAATTATCCTTAAGCAAGATTATTCTGTCAGTTAAGTTAGGATGGACTCGAGTGGGTAAAAGAATATAGACAGGTCTGTAAAGCTCTTGCTATCCTCTCAAATGTGAAGTGTTGAGGGCCAGAGGCAAATTGCAAAGTGTGTTTAATTTTACATCATTGGATATAAAATTTGAATTAATGATTTGAAGATTACAGTAGAGTACTAGGTTATTTTTTGTAGGGTGGTTTACTTTGTTTTTTAACTTGATTATAAATACAAAGTACTATCACATTTTATTTCACTTGACCCTCATGAAAACTTCCCACAGGGTGCAAAGTATGTACCAGCAACCATGATAAAACATAATATTTTATGAAGCAATTTTAAATTTAATAGGTGTATAGCTTGATTTCTTTGTATTCTTTAAAGAATTTGCAAGCAAATAAGTAGATGCTGTATACCTCAGTCATAGAGACATCAGGGAATGAGTTCTACTAGACAGAAGCTCAAAGAGTTCAGATAAAACTCTCAAGATTATTAAAAAAAAAAAACCTGAATCTTGATTTGGTCAAATCTTATTTTGAAACAGAGGTCCTGAATTGAGATTTACAGTAATGTCATTTCTGGAATGTAAAAGCCGGTTATTTTCTAACTTGTGTACCCAGTGTTGTTTTTTGTTTGTTTGTTTGTTTTTGCGGTACGCGGGCCTCTCACTGTTTTGGTCTCTCCGGTTGCGGAGCACAGGCTCTGGATGCGCAGGCTCAGCGGCATGGCTCACGGGCCCAGCCGCTCACGGGCCCAGCCGCTCCGCGGCATGTGGGATCTTCCAGGACCAGGGCACGAACCCGCGTCCCCTGCATCGGCAGGCGGACTCTCAACCACTGCGCCACCAGGGAAGCCCTACCCAGTGTTTTTTTCATAGACATTATTTTTACTTTAGATTGGATCTAAGAAACTTTCTTCTTTTGACAACTATGCCTTTAATATATTCAAGTTACAAACGTAGTCTGAATCTTTCAACAATTCTTTTAGGATCTATTTGACTTGATTACTTATATTAGGTTGAAAACTCTAGCCATTTGCATATATCCACACACGCACTTAACACACATATATCCAGTTTCCAATTTTTTAATTTTAAAACTGTTAAGTTTTTAGTTAATATTACAGGGAGATTAACAATGACTAGAGAAAGCAGGGCACGATAAATGTTTCCTCCATATCAAGTCCTAATAGTAGAAGCAAAAGTCACACTTTTGGAGGTTTGTTTTACACAGTCCTGTAAACATAGTTTCTATGGTTCCTGTCCACATGGCCTTTCTGCTCTGCCAGGATGAAGAATCCCGCTCTCCACATGCTGATGTGGTCAGACTAATCAAGTGACTGCAGGAAAGTCACCTTCCTTAGTCAACCTTGTGTCTGCCCTCTGTCCTTGAATCATAGTTACTGGTTTTATCCAGTGCAAATGGTCTCGAACCCTACAGCAGAGACAAGACACCAGCATCGGATGCATCATAAACCAAGCAGTCAAGCCCGCTCCCGCCCCCATACCACAGGGTTTCTTTTTGAGTGGCGATGAGCTATAAGCCAAAGCCATTAAATGAGGACCTTCATTCTGACCCAGGGTGGGTGACACCTCAAAGGTGTTTCTTCTTTTCTTCCACAACTGGATGGGAAACCTTGGGACGGTTACTTGGACAGGCCACCTCTAAGTAGCAACAGAGGTGACACTCTCAGATGAAACACTGAACTCATGCTGTCAATGGCCGACCCCTAAATTCATCCCTCAGCCACACGCTCCAGCCGGAACGCCCAGAAACCACAGGGTCCTTAATCCATTCCAGCAACAGCACCAATTTTTGGATGCCAGAGAGGCCGGACGGCACCAGGACGCGGGCTCCTGCCTCTTCCAGGCCGCACGCCGAAATCAACCGAGACGCAGACTCTCTGCGACCCGTAGAGCCACCGTTCCGCTCCCTCTGCCGACCTCACTGCGGGCGGGGCCACCTCGAGGCAGCGGGGAAAGGCAGGCAGAGGAGGAAGAGACGCGGGAGGAGCGCTCTGCGCAGGCGCGCGGCGCCCCGCCTCCCCAGCGTCGGCTCCAGGGCGGGCGGCGCGGGCC
>NW_006777552.1:809225-822173 GCF_000442215.2 Lipotes vexillifer
CCGGCTCGCGTTCACGCTGTCGCCCGGGCCGGCGCGGCCGCGGGCAACCGCTCCCCCTCCCACACCTACCCCGTCCCCTCCCCGCCTTTTCCGCCCTCGCGTCCCCCTCCCTCGGCCAGCCGCCGCTGCTCCAGATGAGGTGATGGCAACGGCCAACTTCGGCAAGATCCAGATCGGGATTTACGTGGAGATCAAGCGGAGCGATGGTAAGCCTCGCCGCCGCCCCTGCCGCCCGGGCCCCGCATTCGGGCGTGCACGGAAGGGACGCGGGCGCCGGCTGCCTCATTGATTACTCCGCCGCGCAGTGGGGGCGGGAAGGCGGCGGCGGCGCTTTTGTGTGTGGCGTGTGTGCGAGTGAGGCCAGCTTGGGGTCCGCCCCGGGTGCCGCTGCAGTGCCGGGGCGGGGAGGGGCCCTTCGGGGGGCTGGGCCGGGGGAGGCCGGCGGGGAAGGGCCCGGGTGTAGCGGGCTGCGTCTCTGGGGGTTTCGGGCGGGCGCGCTGGCGGGTCCCGGGCCGGGAGCCCTCGCTCCTCCCGCGATCTCCATCCTCCCCGGGGACGCCAGCCCGGGGGGTGGGGGCAGCGGACTCCGTTAGGGTTGACCCAGACTTGCGTCTCACCCCGGCCTTTTCATTTTCCGGCCTCATGTCTGCGGGGGTGGGGAGAGCGTGAAGACCAGAGATTTCAGTATTTAGGGAACCGACTGCTGGTTCCAGGCTGAGGTGGGGGAGAAAGGCCAACCCCGCTGGTTTAAAGTGTCTGGCTGTCACGTTTCTTCGTCTGTCGTTTCTCGAGCATGCCTCTTTCTTTTTTGCTAGTCCCTTCCTTGGAAGAAGGATGCGGAGCTTGTGCTCAGGCATGGATAAGGGTGCGGGTATAAATGGGGAGAAGTATTCGATAAGCTTCTTAAAGGTGA
The DNA here is from genome assembly GCF_000442215.2 of Lipotes vexillifer. Classification (NCBI taxonomy): domain Eukaryota; kingdom Metazoa; phylum Chordata; class Mammalia; order Artiodactyla; family Lipotidae; genus Lipotes; species Lipotes vexillifer. The sequence continues at coordinate 810,139 of NW_006777552.1, forward strand.
TGAGGCTGAAAGGGGAGGAGCAGGATGAACCTAGTCAGTGCGAGGCACTACGGGGAGGGTGGGGCTGGGGGACCGTCTGTTGATATTTTCACACCCTCCGGAGAGGTAACCTAGAGGAAAGTGTAAGACGAGGCACGGGCTTAATTAAAAAAGCCTAGAAAGCCCTAGGCTTCTGTATCTTTCTATAAGTTTCTCTTGGGGAAAATGTTTTATGTCACTAGCCAGCCAGGCTTGGAAATAATTTATATTGTAAAGGAGAAACCGCATGGAGGGGGATAAATTATTTTCTTTCAATCCACGCATTGAAGAAAATAGAGGTGTGTAATATCGAGAGGTGTGCCGTGTTCCTTATACCGTACCTTTAATTTGTGGATTATTATCATTTAGCCTAGTCCGTGGTAACTGTCGCTGGTACATCCACACCCTCTTGGTTTCTACCAGGTTTGACCAAGTTATGTGAAGCTGAGATTGACTTTCATGTTATCTATGTGATGTATTGGAAGACCTTGTATAGCTGATGATTTTTTTCCCCTTCGTTATATTTGACATAATTTGTGTTAACAACTGGAAGCATTATTATCCTGTATGTGAAAAGATAAATTATACCACTTAGGGCTTTAGAAGTTACCGGCAACACTAGTGGGAAAGAGATGTCCCTTTTACTTGGGTTGGGGTTTCTTTATATTTTCTCTTCAAATAACTTTTCTTAAGCAATGCTGTTAACTGCAGTTTCTTTTTTAGGCAAATGCACGTTCACCGTATACTAGCAAAAGTAGGGTTTATATGTTATTTTAAATTTGGGGGAGGGGCATAAAAATGTGTAAGTTCTTTACATTCTAAGCCTTTAACTATGATTATAGGTGTTACTGTAGAATCTATCAGAAGTATCATGATATTTGAAAGGTTTGGATAATTTTATATTTTCTGGGGTAACACCTTTTTATTTAAACGTATCGGACTGGAAACAGTTTTGGTTTGGGAGGGTGGTTCTAGGATAGAGGCTTTTAATACTCTTTCTGCCTTAACCTTCTGCCTGTACTAGAAACCCAGACATGTAAGAGCTTTGTGTTCTTACATAAGTGCAAGTAACCTAAAATCACATTTCAAAGCAGTTTGTCCTTGAGAAATAATGGAAATCATTACAATGTATATCATCTCAGCTTATAGTACATATTTATGCTTCTCAGATGCACGGTAGAGTTGAAGGTAACATAAGCAGAGAGCTTGAAAAGAAGGGAATGATCATTTGCATTGGGTGGTGGTGTTTCACAGTAGAAATTGATGTCTGGGAGACACCCCCCAAGCTTTCCCTTTTTCACTTTAAAGAAGCTGTTTTGTTTTATCCCATTTCTATAGCGTATAGTGTTTTAGATAAAACAGTAGTGGTCATTGTAACAGAAATAAACTTTGTAGTTGGTTGAGCATGAATGTAATGCCTGAGACAGTGGAAACCACAGGATGAAGAAGGGCTGCTAGACTGCTGTTAACTGGTGACTTGATGTTTTTCTGCATGCTTGCTAATGGTGATCCTTGTCCTTGTTTCCGAGCATGCTTCTCCCATCCGTTATGTTATATTTAAAAGTATATATTCCCAGGTAACTAAAGTAGACTTGTTACTTTCTTTCAATACCCTGCTCAAAACTAATCCCTGATAAGTCTTCATTGATTACTAAAGCTGGATGGCCAGTCAGCCACTGAATTCCTAAATCATTAGGAGACTCGTGAGGCAGCATATTTCCTTAAGCATTAATATTTGGGTACATTTTTCTTAATATTATATTTTCAAACTGACCAGACAAGGAGTAGTGTGGAGAACGCAGTTGAGGGATGGCAGCCTCCCTGTGCCCACTTCAACCAGAGCCAGAGCATTAAGGAATTTTAAATTCCCTGAATTCATCTGCGTATCCAGTCATGTTCCTAGCTGAGTTCCTTGTATTTCGTTTTTGAGCAAATCATTCATTATTGTATTTTGGTTTTCGAACGTTATTTTAATTAACCATTAAGATCAAGTCTTACCTGGAAGGGAGGCCCTCTGTGAGCACACTTCCCTCACTACCCCCCATGCCCACCACACCTCATACAGGCCTCTTATTCAAGACTCCCAGAGTTGATTGAAACTGAGGGATCTGTAAAGGTTTGCTGACTTTTTTGGTATTCTAAGATTAGAAGTGACAGAGATTAGGCTTGGACTCCTCAGATTATCCCTAGCCACAGGAGATAACCTGGTGTGAAATTGGACTTGTTTCTGGAAATGAACACTCATGTTTATTTTCTTGCATGTGTCTTCCTGTTATCTTTCTGATTCAGTTTCTTTTTGGAATCTAATGACGCTGAAAACTGCAGTCTTAACTGTTGTGTAACTAGGTAGTTTTCACTGGGAGATGCCCCCCCCCCCAAAAAAAACCACCGTGCACTGTTAAAACATTCTTTATTCGTTCTGCAGTAGCTGTGACTATTGTTTGGGGGCTGGGGGAGTGATGAGATATGTTTTGCATATTTCGAAGCTGCAGCTATGATGGGATTGTTCTTTGGGGTCTCTTAGTTGCAGGATTGATAAATGTGATCTGAAGAGAATCATACACTATTTCAATCAGACAGATCCTTGGAGATGATCTAGTTCTCATTCTTAATAGATGTGGAAACTGAGTCCCAAGTCACTATAAGTGACCTGTCTAGATTCACACACCTTCATACAGTGGCAGCCAAGAACCTGGCTTACATAGCATAGAAACCATACTATCAAGAACTGTGACAGTAGAAGAAGAATTCTCTATTATTTGGGAACCATATACAGCTTTCTACAGCCCAGTAAAGATGCAGGAAATTGCTTCTCACTCATGGGAAAGCCACTAGAGAGCAGTATTATAGAGCCCAATTGTAATGATCCAGTAAAAACTGTTATGGTATGTTTACTAGAAGGTCACAAAACTCAGAATTGTGGGAGAAAAACTATTCCTGTGTCTTAATTAAATGCTGAAAAGAGTGCTTTAATTGAGCATCTGAAATCCAGAGGAAAGTGAAGATTTCAAAGGACCCATCAGGAGTCTTTGAGTTTGGGGCAGGCAATCTTTAGAAAAGATTTCAATGACTTAATTCTCTACCTACTTTGCCATGTATATTCTTCTGCTAGTTCATCTTTACATGTGGTTATATAGGCTTTTGGAGAACAGACTGAATTTAGGTAATAAAAATGAACCACATAACAATATAGTTCCTTTTGGTACAGTTATGTGATTTTGATTATGAAGTGGGTAGAATGGAAGAAATTGTGGACTAGTGATTTCTTTTTACATGGTGATTAGCATGATGGTGGTTCCATATATATACATATATTTTTTTTTTTTCAGGTCTTCATAGTTTTCCAAATAGGTTATCTAATTGGATCCTCACAGAAACCCTGTGAAGTAAGTAGGGTAGGTGGTGGCAGATTCATTGTTTTATAGGTGAAGAATCTGAGGTTGGATTACTTGCAAGATCACATGGTTAATAAGAGGCATAGCCTGGACCAAAACCGAAGTCCTTTTAGTCCTAGCTCTCTTCAAATGCTGGCACATGTTTGCTGATGATGGTATGAAGTTGATCACTTTGTGTACTTTGATTTTCTTTTTTTTTTCTTTTTTGAGATATGAAAGCCCCTTTTGCTCAGATAACCTACAATTAATAATGTTGCTTAAATTTGCCCTATTGGTGAGATCAAATTGATGTCTGATATTTTATTAACTATAAGCATTAAGATTCAGCAATCTAAGGCTTTAACGCTCTTTTCAATAGTCAATCACTTGTTGCTTCCAGAACTACCACAGAAAGAAATCTATATTCATTGCCTAGTCACTTGATTCTTATGACAGAAATTTTGGAACTGTGGGGAAAGGCACGTTAACAAGGTTAACTTGTTTGTGTGTCAAAAATCTAGAGAAAATAGCAAAGAGCCAGTTAAGCTTGTGTCTCTTCAAATAGGGAAGGAGGCACAAGTGTGGAAAATCCAGAAAAAGATTCCTTGAGAGATCATCCAGACCCATTCTTTCTAGTCACAAGTATACTTGTCATTAATATTACATTAATTTTTTGCAAGGCTTAATTTTTGGAATTAACCACCAACTTTGCTTTTAACACTTCTATCCTGTAACCTAAAATAATCTTTTAAGGTGTTTATTTGTTTTGATATTGTAGTTTTGAGCTTGAGAATAGATAAAATTTTTAAGCCCTGAGTAAAACCAATTTTCGCTCTTCTGGTACCATTGTGGAGCAATTGTGGGAAGGTTGCTCTTCTATCACACACTAGCTCTTTTAATTAAAGTAGTACTAATGGTGTTGTAGTGCCTAAGTGAAAATAGACATTAGAACCTCACCATATTAAATATTTAAGTTCTTGATTACACATAGTGGATATTGTGCCATGTCCAAGAACTAAATACAAGTTCATGGTGATTGGGATTTGTCTAGTGAAAACTTATGCAAAATGAAATGGAGTATCATTTCATTGTTGGTTAACCTTAAGTTTAACTTTTTGCTTCTATCTCCCAAGAGCAAAATGAGGGGAGAGGTGTCCCTTTTAAAAGTTGTGCTTCTAAATCTAGTCCTGGGCTTTCCCATTTTGGGTACTGCTTTTTTTTCTCACTACCTACCTACTGCAATCAAGCTTGCAGTTCAAATGGGCATTTATTAGGGTGTGAGAGTATTTTGGTGTATAGACCTTAAGTGATTATGTCATATCACAAAATAATGTGATCTCATAATTCTCTGTTTTCTTATTATAGAGTTAATTAAGTGTACTTTTGTTAACAGTCTGTTAAATATAGGTCATTCTGATGCATGTTGGAGATAAAAAAAAGAATAAGATACACATACTTCCTGCCCTCAGAAACAAATGATTGATAATATAGTGTGATTAGTACTGATAGAACTATGCCATTCTGTGTGTACATCATTACCACTTACCTTTTTAGGTTTAGACTTTTTAGACTCTTGAAGTTATGAGTCTTCTGGATGGAAAATACATGTCATACATGCTGTCCTTTTCACCTCCTCTTCCCATGACCAATATCTATCTCTCGTGGCATGCTTTCCTGATAAACCCATATATTCAGTCTCAGAATTCTTCTTAAAAGACAGCACCACCAGTCCTGGTAGCCCTTGTCAGTCAATTGAAATTGGCATTATTTGTCATTACTGGCCTATTTTCTGTTCTCTAATACTCATTTGAGTTTTGACTTTATAACTTTTAACCTTTGTTTTGATACTTAAAGGAATAAGGTTTATTCCATTTTAAATTTCTGGCAGAACAGTCCCTGGCAGCAGATTCCTCTCTAGATATCCTGCGTTGGGGTGCTTGTAAACGCAGGGACCAAGGAAGCAGACAGAGCCAGCTGATGGTGCTTCTGTGTAATTTGGGATCAACCTCTTCACACAGTGTGGCCAAGGGACTATGAGAATCAGGCATCTCCCTGGGCTATATTTTACTTACTTTCAAAGACTTTTTCTCCAGGTTTCTATTGGTTTTGGCATTAATTTTAACCAGATTTCACCTATATAAAATTTTTTAAAGGAAGGGTTGAAGCAGGATGGGATACACTTCTGGTGAAATTTGTTGAGTGTCTACATTATGCAAAGAATGACCCCTTTGATTAGAACTCTTGGCCAGGAGGTGTCTACTCAGCCTCATCCAGATAGCTTGTATCTTCCATACTGCCACTTGAGTTTTGTTTCTTTCTTAAAAAGTGAATCCAGTTGTTAATCTTGATACCTGAAGGGATTTAACATTTGTGCCCTTTATAAGTCAGTTGCTTTGCTAAATCCAGTATCTTGTTTGACTTCCATGACAACCCTATAATGTAGACAGTATCTTCCCATTTTACAAGAGAAACCCTGTGCTCAAGTGTATAAACTACTGTAAAGTGTTTAAGCCTCATGAAGGAGAATTTTAGATATTTACAGTATATATATTGGTCAAGGCTATGTGGTAAGTGTATTTTGGGGATGTGGGATATGGATATATTTAGAGGACATATTGGATAAATGTTATGGGAGTTCTGTTTCTAGCCTGGGTAGGATTAGTGTAGTGGTTCACAGCCCTGACTGCTTACTAGAATCACCTGTGGGGCTTTGGAAACAAACAAACAAACATAAACAACTCCCCACCTATCACTACTGGTATCTGGGTCCTTTGCCTAGAGATTCTATTTTAATTGGTCTGATATGGAGCCAGGGCCTCAGTATTTTATTTTAAGACATCCCATACACTGGTGAAACTTAACACACTGGTGATTTCAGTGTGCACCCAGGGTTGTGATCCATTATTTTAGAAAAAGTAGCATCTCCTAACAGTAATCTGACAAAACCTCATGGCAAGTGAAGTTTTAATGATGGGAGGAAGATGACCAGTAGATTGCCTTGGGGGGATGGAGGCATTCTAGGCCTGTGGCACAACATGTGAGCTGCAAATGGAGGGCTGTCAGGTAAAGGGCATTTAAAGCAGGCATACCAGAGGGTGATAGATGAAGAAAGGTAGGAAGGAGGAGTAATCTGGGACACCTTATTCAAGACTTGGCAACGAAGGTAAGGTAAGGCATCTTGGAATTAATTTCTAGGACACTTGGAAACTACTGTAGGACTTAATCTCCTAAAAGCAGTAATAGGAGTTAGCTAGTGATTAGTGATAGATTAGAGGGAGAGTAGTACTGAAAATGAGAGCTAGCAAGGATAAGATTGCATTAGTTAAGGAGGGTAAACAGTGGTTAAGGAACAGATGAAATACAGAACACTGTAAAAAGAATTGGTGCTATAGTCAATATATCACTTGTGCTGAATAAAGGGCAGATGTCTTGAAAGGAATGGACTTAACATTTGGGAAGGCTGAGTGTCGGTTATAAAATTTCTTCAATCTGTTTAATCAAGCTAATCCTATTCACGAATACAGCCTAGAGGACTGCAGAGCCAGTGTACAATGTGCTATCAAAGAGCATCCAACTCAAGACTGTTCATAGTTTTTGCTATTAGTATCTTAAAAATAAGTGAGTCTAAGGTATGAGTCACTTCCAATAAATGTTTATATGTAGATCAGGAATTTACTTAAGCTGTAACGATTTGCCTACTTAAGAAGACTCAGTTATAGTATATTAGCCAAGACCCTCTCAGAACTCCTAGAAGAGAATGGGAAGGGAAAACTACCTAAAGGATCTGGCTTCCGGTCTTTAAGGGATGGAGTGTTTTGATTCTTAAAATGCAGCTGCTCTCCTTTACTTCTCCTTTGCTCTTATATTTGGCCTATTTTTTTCTGCCCTGGCTTTTGCTTTTCCTTTTCATCCTCAAGATTCTGAATGTCACTTCAGCATTTAGAATCTCTTAAGTACTGTTTGCAATTTAGGACTTAAAAATGGGTAAGCAAAGAATGAGTAGACAGAGCCCAGTGGATTTTTAGGGCAGTGAAATTATTCCTTATGATACTGTAATGGTGAATACATGTTGTAAATTTGTCAAAACTCAAAGAAGATACACAACCAAGAATGCACTGTAATGTAAAATATGTACTTTGAGTATTAATGACGTGTCAGTATAGGTTCGTTGGTTGTAATAAGTGTACCCCGTATGGGATGTTGATAGTATGGGAGGCTGTGGGTATGTGGGGACAAGGGATATATGGGAAATTTCTGTACCTTCTGTGTAATTTTGACACGAACCTAAAACTGCTCTTTTAAAAAATCTACTTTTAAAAGGGAGGGAGGTATGCAAACTTCAGGCGTTAAAAGTCAGAGCTACTCTGGAAATAAAGGACCAACTAGTGACAAGAATTTATAATATTTTAAGAATCAGGATCAACCCAGTAGGGTTGCAGTTAAGGTAAATTTTTGCTCTTCATTTTTGTTATGCTTAGTCTGTTGGCCAATATGAGATACTTAGGGTTTGCTGACAAAATTTTTAAATGAGCTGTAGTGCAATGAGAGGATTCAGATAAGCTTAGCAACTTTACCTCCATCTCTTTACTTTGGCCCATGGACATTTTGAGTTTATAGCTCAAATAGCATGACAAATGTCCAAGCATTATATTAGAAGCTTCATCCTTGAAATTGGCCGGGGTTTAATTTAAACAAGAGTTTACCTGTTCTAGTTAAACTACAGGTAATTCTTGATGTAAGATATGCATATGAAATCTAATTATGTCATCCTATGAAAAGTGAGTTGGGAATGCAAACAGCATTAAATTTTGCGGGGTGGGGAAGGTAGTATTTTTAAGCCTGTAGTTTACTATGGACTGCTAAAGAGAAATGGATGTAGTGATTTATCTATATGGTTTTTAGGAAATTAGAACCAATTTGAGGCCCTAATTAATGAGGTAAGTCTTAGAATTTAGCCACAGACAGGTCTCTGATGAAATACTGCTATTGGTCAAAACTTGCTTATATTTCTACAGTGAGGAAATTGACTTGTCCAAGGTCATACAAAAAGTAGCAAATATGAGATCAGAACATAGATTATCTGCCTCTAAAGTCCTGTACATTCTAATTCCTTTAGAGTTCTTTGTGTACTACGAATGTTCCAGGCATTGGAAGTCAGGTCATTAATTAAATACTTTCTTTTTTTTCTATAGTATAGATTGCCTTCAGGTGTTTTTTTTTTTTTTTTTTTTTTGCTGTACGCGGGCCTCTCACTGTTGTGGCCTCTCCCGTTGCAGAGCACAGGCTCCGGACGCGCAGGCTCAGCGGCCATGGCTCACGGGCCCAGCAGCTCCGCGGCATGTGGGATCTTCCCGGACCGGGGCACGAACCCGCGTCCCCTGTGTCGGCAGGCAGACTCTCAACCACTGCGCCACCAGGGAAGCCCCCCTTCAGGTGTTTTTATTAATCATTTGCAGCATGACCATTATTATGAGTCCCTTCATCTGATGCCTTTGAGGGAATAGGTACAGGACTTTCCCCTAGAAAAGGCTACTTTGTCAACAGAATATTAAATAGCTATCGTACTCAGTGCAAGTACTCTGGCTATATAATTTCATTTGAAAAAAAAAGTTCTAGGGGGCTTCCCTGGTGGCGCAGTGGTTGGGAGTCCGCCTGCCGTTGCAGGGGACACAGGTTCATGCCTGTGTCCCACATGCCGTGGAGCGGCATGTGGAGATCCCACATGCCGTGGAGCGGCTGGGCCCATGAGCCATGGCCGCTGAGCCTGCGCGTCCGGAGCCTGTGCTCCGCAACGGGAGAGGCCACAACAGTGAGAGGCCTGCCTACCGCAAAAAAAAAAAAAGTTCTAGGGACTTTCTTGGCGGTCCAGTGGTTAAGATGCTGCGCTTCCAGTGCAAGGGGCATGGGTTCGATCACTGGTCGGGGGACTAAGATCCTACATGCCGCGCGTCTAAAAAAAAAAAGTTCTAGACTATTCGAGTCTGTCTGCATTGCCTAAGTTTAGGCCCTCGCTCCCAGATTTTCCAAAGTTTGGACAAGTACGTACGCTGGCATGTGAAAGAATGCTTCTTATTAGATGAGCAACTTTATTGTCAGGAAAATACAATATTAGACCTACTTGCTAGGAGTCCACTGGTGTTATTGATTAATTGGGGGGCCTATCTAGATTCAGTGATCTTTATTTTTATGAAACTGTTCTTTGAAATTGTTTCGGGATAATATGTGTGTTGCATTTTTACAAATTGTTTTCCAGTTATAGGTGATATTGAGAGTTGATTACAATATGGCCCTAGACATTGGGATGTAGTTTTATTGAGTGATACACATCAGAAAGTCTACAAACAATAAATGCTAGAGAGGGTGCGGAGAAAATGGAACCCTCCTACACTATTGGTGGGAATGTAAATTGGTGCAGCCACTATGGAAAACAGTATGGAGGTTTCCTTAAAAACTAAAAATTAACACAACATTGTAAATCAACTATACTTCATTTTAAAAAAAACAAAACGAAACTGAAAGTAGAGTTACCATATGACCCAGCAATCCCACTCCTGTGCGTATATCCAGAAAAGGCAAAAACTCTAATTTGATGCATCCCAGTGTTCATAGCAGCACTATTTACAATAGCCAAGACATGGAAGCAATCTAAGTGTCCATAAACAGATGAATGGTTAAAGAAGGTGTGTGTGTGTGTGTGTGTGTGTGTGTGTGTACACAATGGAATATTAATCAGCCATAAAAGAGAATGAAATATTGCCATTTGCAGCAACTTGGATGGACCTAGAAATTAACATACTGGGGAATTCCCTGGTGGTCCAGTGGTTGGGACTCAGTGCTTTCACTGCAGTGTCCTGGGTTCAGTCCCTGGTTGGGGAACTAAGATCCCACAAGCCATGCGGCACAGCCAAAAAAAGAAATTATCATACTAAGTGAAATAAGTCAGACAGAGAAAGACAAATATATGATATCACTTATATGTGGAATCTAAAAACGAATACAAATGAACTTATTTACAGACTCACAGACATAGAAAAAACTTATGGTTACCACAGGGGAAGGTAGGGGGAGGATAAATTAGGTGTATGGGATTAACAGAAACACATCACTATATATAAAATAGGTAAACAACAAGGATTTACTGTATAGCACAACGAACTATATTCAATGTCTTGTAATAAGCTATGATGGAAAAGAATCTGAAAAAGATATATGTATGTATAACGGAATCACTTTGCTGTATACCTGAAACTAGCACAATGTTGTAAATCACCTATAGTTCAGTTAACAAGAAAAGAAAAATTCTTGGTGCAAAACTAAAATGCCGCTACGGTTTTAAAAAAAAGAGAGATACATTTCTTTTAACCTTACATGCTCTTTTGGGTTTAATTAAGAGCCATTTCTTAACTAAATTAAAATTAAATAAAACTTATTTTCCTCCTACCCCTCATACCTTTCCTTCTTAATCTATGCAGTTGCATCCTTATCTCTCCATTTTCTAAATGTTGGTGTTCTTCAGGGCTTGGTCCTAGCCCTGCAGTACTTCTTGCACAGTATTCTCTCTGGGTGAACTAAATGCTTCTCTTCACTTCAGGCTAGTTGAAGACACATACTGTTTGTATGTCTAGTGTATTACTAATTATCTCCACTTGGATAGCTCATAAATACCTCAAATACAGCATGTCCAAAATTGAACCCATTACCCATTCCCCAAATCTGTTTCTTCAGTATCTCTCATTACTTTCATTCACCCTGTTACCCCAGTTAGAAACCTAGATGTCTTCCTTGACTCCTTGTTCTTCTGTCTTGACCTCGTTTCCTATCATCAGGTTCTCTTCACTGCTCAAGTACCTCTTCAGTCCTTACATTTTTCCATCCCTCTGCTATACTTTGGTCAGGCTAGCATTATGTCTCATCTGTACTGCTGCAACAAATTCCTAATAAATTCTTAAGGTCTCTCTACCTTTGGTTGGTTACTCTTTCAGAATAACCTTTCAAACATGATCACCTGCTTAAAACTTTCTGATAACTTCCTTTACCTCTCTTACCCTTTGGATAAAAAAACCCAGCTCTGTAACATAGGTTACTGTAGACCCTGAACAATCTGACTTTCCTCTCCAGTCTCATTTCTTGCCACTTACCTGAGGCACTCCAGACACTGAGCTCTTAGAACTTGTACCTAACCTGTCTAACTGCTGTTGCTCTTTCTTGTGTCTGTTAAACACTTCATCCTTCTTTGATTCCTAGACCAGGATGGGTCCCCTGCTTTCTGTTCTCTGAGTCCCCTCTATTTACTCTGTCAGAACACTCATGGGACAGTATTATGTGTTTAATTGTCTCTGGTCAGACTCAAGTTTCATCATATCCCCAGTGCCTAGCAGAGGATCTCTACACCCTTAATAAATTATCTGTTTGCTGAACCAGTGATTAAATGAATATCTAGCTGTGCTGTTCTTTCACTACTCTGTCTATTCAAATTTTGACATTCTGGTAAAAATTGATTTGTGTTCATCCTCCAGGCATCAAGAGTATGACATAACAAAGTATGTGTCATTGCTTTTAACATATACTTTCTTTTTAAAACTTAATTACCTGTTTTGAATAGCAACGTGTGTAAATGTGTACCTTTTCCCTCCAGACGGCATA